>NC_141685.1:1411943701-1412403833 GCF_964263255.1 Lissotriton vulgaris | reverse complement strand
AATGGTAAAAGAGACGGCACAATGTAGAAAAATAAATAACACATAAATATGTAAACAATTCATCTTATTTTATATAATAAATAAGCATGGGCGAATTTTGCGGATCTCGCGTTCGCGAATTTTGCGGATTTGCGAACTCGCAATCCGCAAAATCCGCGAATTCCCGCGACTTTGCGGATTTATTTTTTTTTGTGTTCGCCCGTGTTTCTGCCAGTTCGCGAGGGTTTTTACAATTTCGCAATTTGCGAACTTACCTGTCGGGTCGCAAGTTTTGCGAACTTGTTGTTTCTACGTGTCCAGCCTGTTTGGGACACTCTTCTTCATCACTGCCACTCTCTGTCACCACTGCCACTCTCTGACTACTCATGCCACCCTCTGGCCCACCCATGCCACCCTCTGTTTCATCACCACACCCTCTGGTTGTCCAGTGTACATTATTTTCGGCAAAGCAAAGCACACCTTCCCTGCCTCAAGTGACCTGAATTAATTTGGGGCTGATTAATGTGTCACAGAATATTTTTTTAGCTGGCACCTGCTTCCTTAGTGCGCCCTGATTAGTGATCTTTTGCACTTGCTAAGTGCTTTCATTGTTGCAAAATTAGTTACAACACCTGCCCTGCCCCAACTGACAATAATGAATTAGGGGCTGATTAATGGATTTTAACTTCCAGCCTGGCTCCTGCTTGTCTCCCTTAGCTGTAATTCAGGACCTTTGTGGCATATGTGTAACTATTCTGAGGTTCAGAGCCGGGTCACATAATAGTTGCAACTGGCAACTGAACTCTGGAGGGGCCCCTCAGGAAGCACTACAGGAAATGGCTACTAATGATGAGCCTGAACTTTTGAACCTGGTAAGTAGTTTCAGTTTTGCTAAGATCGTATTTCTGCAATTTAGCACTTATTCGCGGGGCGCGAAGTTGTACTGGGAAGCCGCGAACTCACGCGAACAGTGCGAGCAGTGCGAGCAAAATCCGCTGCTTGCGGATTTTGCGGGAGATTCGCGAATCTCGCGGATTGCGAATTTCCCGAAAATCCGCAAAATCCGCGAGCGGAACGGATTTTCCGCCCACGGTTAATAATAAAGTGCTATTTGCCTTGAGTGTTTCTCAAACCATGATAGATAACAGGGAACCTGACTATCTATCACTACTAGAAGTACTAGAGAGAGAGTATATATAGATATCTGCCCAATGTAGTATATCATAATGAGCAACAGGGAACCTGACTACTCATTAACATTTGGGCAGAGTGACTGACATAGAAAGATCACGGACAGAATGCAGATAAGCAGATACCCCAGGAAGGAACAGACTGATTCATATTATATGTGATGGCAGAGTTCGTACTGATCTACAAGAAGTTATAAAAATCTTCAGTATTGTTGAGGCCATTAGTCCATTTACTGTCGAACTCTAATATGAAACGTGTTTCGAGTTGTCGCAATAACAACTCTCTGTTACCTCCTCTGCGTAAGGGCAATACTGATCCTATCACAAAGTATCTCAAACAGTTGAGATCTTTGTTATGTTTGGCCGCAAAATGGCGTGCTACAGGATAGGAGGGATCAGTATGTAGTATAGCCCTTAAGTGCTGTAAAATTCTGACGTGCACCTGGGCTTTAGTACTACCGATGTAATGTAGTCCACAGGTGCACGTCAGAACATAGACTGCAAAATCCGTTTTACAGTCGTAACAGCCTTTGATTGGAATATTACTGGGGCAAAAGGGGGTCCGATAGTGTGTTTTATTCTCCCCAAATTTACAGGCCCTACAGTGAGAGCATTTCCGGAATCCAGGTTTGGCCTTTAACCAGATGTCCTTTTGTTTTAATTCCGGACTGCTTACATCAAGAGAACTGCCCATATTCCTAGCTCTGCGATAAGTTACCACAGGTCTAGCTGGTAAGGTAGGGCTCAGAATATTATCGGTAAGGATAATGGGCCAATTTTTTTGAATAATTCTCTTGATGGCATGTTCATCACTGCTGTAGGCTGTGATGAACCTGGGACATGTATGAATAGTGATGTCAGAACCATTGGATACATCAACATTGTCGGGATCGGGTGTCAGAAATAAACTCTCTCTACTTCTTAACCTTGCTTTAGCCAAAGCTTAGTTAAAAATTTGATTGGAATAACCACGTTCCAAAAATCTGATTCTGAGATCATTGATACATTTGTCAAATTCAGATGTGGAGCTACAGATACGTTTGACTCTAAGAATTTCGCCTAAAGGGATACTGTAAATTGTGTGCTTCGGATGGAGGCTGGAGGCGTGTAAAAGGGTGTTTCCCGACGTAGGTTTACGGTGTAGTGTGGAAATTAGTTTGTTCTGTTCCACATAAACCTGTACATCAAGAAATTCTATCTGGCGGACACTAATGTGTGAGGTAAAATGAAGATTAAGGGAGTTGTCATTAATTTCATTTATAAACAACTGAGCTTCTACCTCACTTCCCTGCCACAGAATAAAGATATCATCAATATATCTTAAATATTTGATGATTTTCTCTCTCACCCATGTTGCATGTATAATGCCTAGGACCTGTTCCTCCCACCAGCCCACGTGCAAGCACGCGTAGCTGGGGGAGAAACAGGAACCCATGGCCACGCCTCGTAGTTGTCTCCATATGTCCTTCCCAAAGGCAAAATAGTTATTGTTGAGACACCAATGCATGAGTTCTAAAATGACTTTGTTATGTTCATAAAAGTCTGCAGAACGAGTGTCCAAAACGTGTTTTGTAGCCCTTAATCCCTCTGGATGACTAATGCTTGTATAAACGGATTCCACATCCAATGTGATGAGTAACATATCCTCTTGCCATTCCAAGTCTTTGATCTTTGCCAAGAAAAAGCACATAGCTAGGTAGTTTTTTAACCAAATCTTGCAGAAAATAATCTATATAGCGACTGACATTTTCTCCAGCACTATTGATCGCCGAAATAATGGGTCTTCCGGGAGTTGGCGAGACATTTTTATGTATTTTCGGGATTAGATAAAAAACAGGGAGGACCGGAAATTCTTTATACATGAATTTATATATCCTCGCCTGAAATGAATCCCTCTCGCCGATACCTACTAAGCAGTTTTTCCAACACAGTCTTGGCATTCAGATATTCTTTCTTGCTGGTTTTGCTATAACAAGAAGTAATGCTGAGTTGTCGCAGAGCTTCAGCCACATAGTCACTTTTCTCCCAAATCACCAAGTTGCCACCTTTATCAGCTGTTTTTACAACTATGTTTGGGTTACTAGATAGTTTCTTCATGAGCGCTATGTACTTTGCTTGTTGTTGATAATATTTACTTTTGTTACGTTTGCAAGATTTGGTATATAGCAGCTTGATTTCATTGGTAATACATTCATGTAATGTGCCAATGGCATCTTTTACCATTAAGGGTACAAATTTAGATTTATTTTTGAAAGGCGTAATGCCTGCACCCTTCTGGGTAATGTTAATTTTTGCCAGTCTAGTTTGAGTGTTGCGCTCAGTTTCAGAATCAAAAGGTTGAGAATTAGTGGCTTGGCAAAGGTCATTAAGAGTTAAATATGTAGATACATCAGCAGCTCTTACCTCCGGCACCCCGTCCGGGGTGTTAGCTTCAGCCCGGGCCCGGGATTCCAGTAGTCGTTTTCAAAGTTTGAGTGGCAAAATGTTTGCGTAGCTTCATTTTTCGTATGAAGCGATAAACATCAATGCGGGTCGCCGCATAGTCGAAGGGTTGGGCTGGACAAAAGTTGAGCCCCAAAGATAAAAGTTGTTCTTCCGCTTTCTCCAGAACCACACTGGAGAGATTAATAACTGCATTTTTGTTGCTCACTTCCTTCGTTGCCATGGCCCCTTGGTTTTCTTTTTTGTTGTACTTTGTTTTCTTGCTTGTTTCCTTCGTTCTCGTCTTTTTTGGTTTTTAGTTTTACAATTTGCCCTTGACTGTCCAGGCGAGGGCACAATGTTCTCAGTCTTTCTGCCACTAAAAAATCAAGTTCCTCAGCCAAATCCAGAATAGGCGCTGCTTGCTGGTCTCTACTTAAATCTTCGCTGGAAACACTCGATGAGGAACATGTATTGCTGCTGGTGTCATCATTAAGCAGCACCTTGTCGCGTTTAGGATCATTTCGCGAGGTAGTGGGAATGATTTGATGTTTTGTGCTCCCACTATATTGCTGACGTTTTGCTGCACTATATTTACGGGCAAAGGTAAAAATTTGTCCATGTGCATAGTCTGCTTGATCGCGAGCAAACTTGCTGACCTTTCTAGCTTTAATCTTGTCTTCATGCTTTTTTAAACGGTCATTCATACTTAATTCCAAGCTTTTTAGAACTGTTTCGGACTCTTTGCATTTGCTGATCTCATCATTAATTTTATCGATGTTCAAGAGTATTTCATCTCTGTCAATGGCAGCATATTTTATTAAAATATGAACTAAGTTCATTGAAGCTGCCAGATTGCTTTGCCCCCACTCTTTGAGCATCATAGGATTCGGACGATCAAAACTTGGAGCCAGCATAATGCGGAGTCCTCTTGGAACCCGACCTGCATCTGCATATTTCGTCAGTGAATAGTGTTCCCACCATTTGGTGATTTCCAAACGTTTTTCTTTCTCCAAGTTTTTATATAAAGTCTTGTTGTTACCTTCGCCATTTTTATCCGTCCCAGCCGGGACCTTTCTTATGGTTTCACTCGTGACGGTGATATTGTCAAATAATTGTGCTGCCTCCGCTTCCCTAGCACGGAAAGCCTCCGCAGACATATTGGTTGGCTTTGAGGAAATATGCAATAAACTGGAAAGCACTACGCACGCCGCTCGAAGAGATTGCTGTAGCAGCGGCTGTCAGTCCAAAAGTGCTTTTGAATTTCCGAAGCACCTCTCCACCTATCCAATGCCGTGTGGTTAGAGCCCGGCTTCGTGCACCAATCAAGAAGCAGAGTCAGCCGACCCTGCCGAAGACTGTTCCGCACTGAAACGCCGACTTTTTACACCGATGGTCACTGATAGGGAGCACCTGCATAGGATTCCGGTTACGGAGAAACTTGCCACTCGGTTTGAGATTCAGGTGCCACACTCGAAGAAGGGGTCTGTAGACAGAAGCAAAACCGAACTTCTGTATTGTATCAACAGTGACTCCAAAGAACTACCTCCAATCCAACAGGACCGGCGAAGCAGGAGACAGACCACAGCATTCGGGTAAGTATTTTTTATTTTTCCAGCTTTTTCCCGCTACCAACCAAACATGACGCGTTTCGGGCTTTGCAGCCCTTGTTCACATGCAAGGCATTAGTGTTCATTACAGTGCTTATAAAGTGCTTAAAGTGCTCCGCCTACAACCCTGTTCCCATAAAGGTCATGTGACCCCTATAACAAGGGAAAACAGACTATCTCATAGTAAGCTCCAAACAAGAAAGCAAAGATTTTCTTTAAACATTGCAATTCCGGCATAAAAGCGCAATGTGTACATTGTGTAAAAACACCTATTTTTTCCATCTATATAGACAAAAGTCCAATTGCCGCATAGATTCCTAAAAAGGAACTTATATATATATATATATATATATATATATATATGAGAGGTCTTCAATCTGTGGGGCCCGACCCCCAGGGGGGTCGCGGAGTCCTTGGAAGGGGGTCTCAGATCCTGTCAGAGTGCAGTTCCTGGCTTGGGCTGATCGAGGGTGCTCACGGCCTAATTCACACCGAGGTGTGAAAAACATCACTACCTCATTAACAAGTAAAAGGTCTTTTAAAGACCTGTCAAGTACTCTGGTGTGGCTGTGTGTGTGTGTCCCTGAAGCCATTTCGAGCTGGGGGAGGAGGGGAAGTGGGTGGGGGGCGGAGGGGGGCTGGGGGAACAGGCTAGCAGGCTGTAGTGTAGCCCTTTGAGGTCAATGGATATTGCGCGCCTGGAGCTGTGGGTCCCGTGACACGTGCCCCGCCCCCAGCAGGGAGGCACAGAGATGCCCTCCCATGATCGGGAAAGAAGGAAGAAGACGCAGAGAGATACTGACTCCCCCCCCTCCACCCCCTCCCAATAATAGAGGCACAGAAAAGGTGGGTGGATGAATGATGAGTGGATGGATAGATATAAGGATGAAGGATGGATGGATGTGTGAAAAGGTGGGTGGATGAATGATGAATGGATGGATGAAAAGGTGGATGGATGGATGAAAGGGTGGATGGATGGAAGGATTAAAGGGTGGATGGATGGAAGGATGTATCGATGGATAAAAGGTTGCATGGATGAATGATGGCTGGATGGATGGATGTGTGAAAAGATGGGTGGATGAATGATGGGTGAATGGATGGATGAAAGGGTGGATGGATGAAGGATGGATGTATGGATGGAAGGATGAAAGGGTGGATGGGTGAAGGATAGATGGATGAAGGATAGATGTATGGATGAAAGGGTGGACGGATGAAGGATGAATGGATGGATGAAAGTGTGGATGAATGGATGAAAGTGTGGATGAATGGATGAAAGGGTGGATGAATGGATGAAAGGGTGGATGAATGGATGAAAGGGTGGATGGATGGAAGGGTGAAAGGGTGGACTGATGAAGGATGGATGGATGGAAGGGTGGATGGATGTATGGATGGATAAAAGGTTGCAGGGATGAATGATGGATGTGTGAAAAGATGGGTGGATGAATGATGGGTGGATGGATGAAAGTGTGGATGAATGGATGAAAGTGTGGATGAATGGATGAAAGGGTGGATGAATGGATGAAAGGGTGGATGAATGGATGAAAGGGTGGATGAATGGATGAAAGGGTGGATGGATGGAAGGGTGAAAGGGTGGACTGATGAAGGATGGATGGATGGAAGGGTGGATGGATGTATGGATGGATAAAAGGTTGCATGGATGAATGATGGATGTGTGAAAAGATGGGTGGATGAATGATGGGTGGATGGATGGAAGGGTGGTTGGGTAAAGGATGGATGTATGGATGGAAGGATGAAAGGGTGGATGGATGAAGGATGGATGTATGGATGTAAGGATGAAAGGGTGGATGGGTGAAAGATAGATGGATGAAGGATAGATGTATGGATTTTTTTTTTAAATATATTTTTATTGCAGAGTTATAAACCACAGGATACAATTAGTCAGCCAGTTCACTCGTGACATCCCCCCGTTCAATAAAAGACCCAAATCGTACACAGCCATTCAGCCCGCATCCCGGAGGCCGGGCGGCATATTACTCCATTCAATAGGAAAACATCACGGTGCTCGTCCCATAGGGACCATGGTTGAAATGTCGTTTTACGTATCTGCTTTTACCCCCCCACCCTCAACATCGCTCCCGTCAGCCACCCCAGTGATAATCAGTGGTACCGCCCATGTCGGGACCTGCCCTAGGCGCAATGGTTCTGTCATGCCTGGCCGCTTCCCCCCAGCCTTTCCGCACTCCACACAGTACCCACCATCCTAGTAGAGTCAAGGTGCCCTGGCGGGCTACCATCTAATGGCTTCCGACCCACCCCAAACTCCCATTAACCAACCCCCCCAAAGGCCCCCCCCCCCTGGCAACTGCTAAGGTGTATGCCTCGTCCTGTCGAGTTGGATGGATCCACTACAGTGCGAGTTATAATGCTTTTGTGTTCGCCCCGCGGTCTCCACCGGCTTAATTCTCACCATCCTCATCCTCTACCAAAGCATCACGCAAGGCCTGCACCACTAACTCCCATGCACGCGCCGCATCCAATGCCCTCTCATTCCCCATCTTGACAGCCTGCTTCATCCGGAGCACACTCTCGCAGTCAGACCACCGCAGCAATTCATTCTTCCATCTACGCAGTGAGGGTCCCCCCCTGGACTTCCAATGCCACGATATTTCCCTCTGCGCCAAAATCAGACCCAGGTCAATGAATTTGCTCGTCACCTTGGTGTGTTTGGTGTGCGGGAACCAGAGCAGCAGGCACGCCGCCATATCGAATTCCACCTCCCTGTCAGTCACTTCGTTCAGGAGTTCCCCTACCTCCGCCCAATAGGCCCCCAAGTGCGAGCACCCCCAAAACAAATGATCCATGTCCGCTCC
Organism: Lissotriton vulgaris; assembly: GCF_964263255.1. NCBI lineage: Eukaryota > Metazoa > Chordata > Amphibia > Caudata > Salamandridae > Lissotriton > Lissotriton vulgaris. The sequence continues at coordinate 1,412,395,802 of NC_141685.1, read as the reverse complement.
CAGAGACGAACACCGTGGGCATTGGGCATCCGGCACCTGGAAATACCGCTGTAATTTCTCAGGAGTTAAGTAGGCCCTATGAAGCACATAGAAATGTACTTGCTGAAAGCGCGCATTTCTCGTGCCCTTCCACGTGCGCCGCAGGATGTGGCCCCATGCCGTATCCGGTATGGGCCGGCCCACGCTCTCCTCCCATTTAGTCTTGAGCCCTTGGAGCGGTTCCAGTCCCTCATTCAGCATCCTATTATGGAGGCACGTCACAGCTTTGAACGTACCTGCCGCCATCACCACATATTGGCACGCCATAGTCGTTGTCGGTTCCATGAGCCCCCCTTTCCAGTGCTTTTGTATGGCAGCCACCACCGCCGCGTGTAGGAGGAACCCCCCGTCGGGCAGCCCGAACTGGTCCCGGAGCGCTTCGAACGGTGCCAAAGCCCCGTCTATGTATAGGTCACCTACTACCTGCAGTCCCGCCTCTTCCCAATCTAGCAATGGGGACCAATCTCCCCCGTGCGGCAAGGCCGTCAGCATGCCGATCGGGATCTCCGGTGCATAAGGCCGCGACGCCTTCGCTCTCCGAAGGCTCCTCTGCCAGCACAGCCGGAGCGTCCGCTCCTCCATGGTGAGGGCCCGCAACTCGAGCCTCTGTTGCATGATAATATAGGACAGCACGTGGCGTTGTATCCCCCGATCCCGGTCCTCCTCTGGACCCCGAAACACCCTAGCCACGTTCTGTGTAAGGACCTGCAACTGCGCCGCTAGATAATACAGCTCGAAATCGGGCACAGCCATGCCCCCTTCTATCTTGGGGCGAAGTAGCGTGCTCAGGGCCACTCTACGGCGGCCATGCCCCCATAGGAAGCCAATAATCATTGACCTCAGGTCTCTAAAGACCCCCTGAGGAATCCAGACAGGCAGCGTCCGGAAATAATAGAGGAAGCGGGGGAGCGCTACCATTTTTAAAAGTGCGATCCTACCCACAACCGTCAGCGGGAGGGTCGACCAGAAAGACAAGCTGCCCCTCAGTGCCCGGACACATCGACCAATGTTGCCCTCCAATAGGTCCGCAGTTGTGTGGTAGATGCGAACTCCCAGATAGGTGAAACAAGATGGCTCCCATACCACGCCCAAATCGCCGCCGGGGTCCGGCGATCCCGCTCGCAGCGGGAACACACAAGTCTTCGCCCAATTGACCTTAAGGCCCGACAGCCGGCCAAACTCCGACAACAGATCCATCGCTCCGTCCAATGCCCGCGTGGTGTCAGCGAGGTACAGGAGCAAGTCATCCGCATATAGCGATATATAATGCCACTGCCCGCCGCTGGCTATCCCCGCGTACCTGTCACCCGACCTCGCATGGACCGCCAAAGGTTCCATCGCCAGAGCAAACAATAGGGGGGACAGAGAACATCCCTGTTGCGTGCCCCTGCCCACCAGGTACGCCGCAGACACCAGGCCACCCAAACGTACTCTCGCCGTCGCCGAGGTATATAAGACCCTCGTCCACCTGCGGAACCCCTCGCCCATGCCAAACCTCTCTAACACTCCATCCAGGAAAGACCACTCCAAGCTATCAAAGGCCTTCTCGATGTCTACTGACAGGACCGCCGGAGCTCCCTCCCCGTCCAAGATGGCGTCCATTATTCCCACTAGGCGGCGAATATTCAGCGCCGTGCTCCTCGTGGGTATAAACCCGGCCTGGTCCCTGTGTACCAGGCCCGTCATGTGTGGGGCCAGCCTGGTGGCTAGGATTCGGCTCAGAATCTTGTAATCCACCGTCAGCATGGATAGCGGGCGATAGGACCTCACATCCGTTGCATCCGGCCAGGCTTTAGGAGCGGTACAATCAAGGCCTCTCGCATGGACCCAGGCAATTCCCCAACCTCAAAAGCTTCCGTATACACCACCAGCAGCCTGGGAGCCAAGCTGTCCACATACTGTTGATAAAATTCAATCGGCAGTCCGTCCACCCCGGGCGTTTTGTTACGGGCCATATGTTTGATGGCCACCCGTATTTCTGTGAGCGTGATCGGGCTACCCAGCTCCTTCGCGTCCTCCTTGTCCAGAACCGGAAGCTGCCTCTCCCCCAGGTATTCCGCAATGACCTGAACCCCCACTCCCAGCTGACTCTGGTACAATTCCTCATAATACCCCCTAAAACGTTCCAATACCGCTGCCTGGAAGTACACCATCTCCCCCCGCGCGTTACTAATGCTGAGGATCGGGCAGCCCCTAAGTTCCGGGTTAGCTAGTCTGGCCAAGAGGGTGCCCACCTTGTCCCTTTCCGCATGTGCCCTGATGATGTACTGCCTGTAGTCATAGCACCTTAAACGTTCCGTCTCGGTGGCAACCACTTCCTTCGCTTCCAATAACTGGGTCTGCAAATCTGGCCTAGCCGGCCTGCGGCGCTCCAAGTCCCTCAAAGTCTCTTCCGCTTTCATGAGTGCGTTCAACACAGTCGTGCGAGCATTCGAAAACCTACCCAAACACACCCCTCTCACCACCACTTTCATTGCATCCCATTCAGTGGACCTACTCGTGGCCGTGCCCTCATTCACTCCGAAATAGCTATCAATGCCTTGCTGAACCGCGTCGCTGAACACAGAATCCTCAAGCGTCTCCGGCCGAAGCCGCCATGTTGGTATCACTGAGCGCTCTCGCTGCCACTGAATGTGTACCAATAGGGGGTTATGATCTGAGATAGTCCTAGCCAGGTACTCCGCATGGGAAATCAATGGGGCTAGGGATCCACCGCAGAGCACCGAATCAATCCTGACATGCAGATCATGGAGAGCAGAGTAAAAGGAATAATCCCTGGCTTCCCTGTGCCGCTCCCTCCAGACATCCAGCAACCCCCATCTATCCTGCCAGTCCTTCCTGTGCGCGGCCAACCTGCGCACCGGGGAGTCCACCAGGGGGGGATGGGACCTATCCAGAGCCACATCCGTGATCGAATTGAAGTCCCCCCCTAACACTATCGGGCCCACCAGGAAAGAGGCCAAGGACCCCGAGAGGCCATCAAAATATCGAGCTTGATCAGTGTTCGGTGCATACACACAGCAGAAAACCACATCCCGTCCATATAACCTCCCCTCCACCGCCACAAACCGGCCATCTGGATCCACGACTTGATTCAGCACCTGAAAGGGTATGCCCGCCCTCACCCAGATCAACACCCCCCTGGCATACGCTGAGTAAGTGGTGCCAAACACCTGGCCCCGCCATCTTTTCTGCAAAGCAGCGCACTCTTTTTTGGTGAGATGAGTCTCCTGCAGCATAGCGATCTGAACCCCCCTGCGCACTAGGTATGCATGGACCTTGTGACGTTTCACCATAGTTCGCAGCCCCCGGACATTCCACGTCAGGCATTTCAAATTAGGTAATGTCCCCATTCCAGCTTCGTACAGTCCGATTCAAATAACGAAGGTTCATAGCCCCCCCAATGCAGTTGCCCCCCCCGAACATACCCAAAACAGAAAAACTCCCCAAACCCCATTCCCCAGGACAGAGCACACGAACCCAATGTCCGCCCCCATCCAAACCATGAACCTACTTCTCACACTCTTACCCTGTGGTCTCCACCACAGTCGGCCTTAAGGGCCCAAGGGGGGTGAGTTACCGCCGACCCCAGCTAGCGGAGCCCGCACCCCGCGCCTTCATCCCCTACTAAGCACACAGCCCCCCCACCCGGCATCCCGCCCTCCATCAGCAGGATACCACCCTACCATGAAGTCTCGATCTAGTCCCAATACAGTCTCAGCCGCAAAATATGCCATCCGATGTCTGTGGGGTCACTATCGGCCCCTTCGAGCTTTCCGCCTCTGAAAGTTCCTCTCCCGTCCTGCTACCTTCCCCGCCCGAGTCCGTTTCTGTCAGTTCACTGTTCTGTTGCGACCCCGTAATGGCCGCCGTCGCTGCGAGTGCATCCCTCTTCTCCGCCGCCATTTGAGCCTCCCGTTTCTCCCGCTGGCGCCTGTTGCGGGATCTGATGCGCTGCGATTGCCTCACCCGGGGCTGCTTGGGTTGGTCTCGCCTACTTTTATGCGATCTGTCCGTCCCCGCTCTATACGACTCCAGCCATTGCCAAACTTCATCCGGAGTCTGAAAAAAGTGCGTAGTGCCATCCATTATGATCCGCAGCTTAGCCGGGTAGAGCAAGGAGTACTGGATGCCTTCCTCCCTGAGCTCCTTCTTCACCGCTAGGAACGATGCCCTGTTCTTCTGGACCGCTTGAGTGTAGTCCGGGAAGATCGTGACCTTACTGTTCTCCACCTCATAAGGGCCCGACATCCTGGCCCGCTGGATGAGGAGATCCCGGTCCTTGTAATGGAGGAGCCGCACCACCATCGGTCGGGGGGGGCGGCCAAGCCCCGGCGGGCGAGCAGGTACCCGGTGAGCTCGCTCCAGAGTGAAAAAAGGAGTAAGCCCCTCCGGCGCTACCACAGTGCGGAACCAGTTCTCCATATAGGCCACCGCATCCTCCCCCTCAATCCGTTCCGGCAGGCCTACGACCCGCACGTTGTTCCGTCTATTGCGGCCTTCGGCATCCTCCGCCCGTCGCTCCAGCGAGTCCAACCGGGCCAATATGTCCGTGATCCTGTGCTCCGCGGTCACCACCGATGGCTTCAGGTCCAGCAACAGTTGGTCATGGTCTTTGACCCTATCCGCCAGCTTCGCGTGATCCGCGCGTAGCAGCCCCAGGCCCGTGGCCACTTGGGCGATGTCTTGGTGCAATGCCTCCTTGGTCGAGGTGATCGCATCGAGTATGGCATCCAAACGCCGGTTCAGCCGCTGTTCTTGGTCCAGCTCCGGGGAGGGAATCTCGCCCAGCCGAGTTGATGTCGCCGGGTCCCCCTCAGCGCGTCCCTCGGCCATCGGCCCTCCGATCGCCGCCATTCCAGGGTGCTGCGTCACAGGTCCAGGAGTCCGTTTTGTGTCGGCGCTCGTAGTTCAGTGCCAGCCCCCTGGTGCCGGGCAGTGCAATGTCGCCACCGATGCTCTCAGGAGCAATGACCAGCTTGACGAACTCCGTTAAGCCGACCCCCTCGGTAGCCTGAGGGGGGAAGGATGAGTCTTAGGGCGGCGGCCAGCGAGGGTCCCCAAGGTCCGGGCGAGGCAAGTCAGCGTCCCCTGGTCTCGGGATTCAGCACCGCCGATCCTAATGCCTCGATCAGCCGATTGCAGGATCTCTTGCCAGTCGGCGACAACTTGGCTCAGGGCTGAAGTTCGGGGCCGTCCGACCTCCTCGCCGCCATTTTCTTCGCACCCTCGGCAACACCTCGGCCGTCTCTTCGACTCGGTCTCCTCGGGGCCAGCAGTCTCCCAGCGACTCTCCGATCGTGCCCGGCTGTCCCCTTACACTTCAGAGGGCAGGAGCGTCGTCTCCGGGTCGCCTAGGGTACCGAAAACAGGAGAATTAGCGGGATTCCGCGCGGAGCTGCGAGCTCACGCCGCCATCCCGATCGGCGTCCAAGCCACGCCCCCCGAAGGATAGATGTATGGATGTAAGGATGAAGGGGTGGACGGATGATGGATGGATGGATGGATGGATGAAAGTGTGGATGGATCGAAGGATGAAAGGGTGGACGGTTGAAGGATGGATGGATGTATGGATGGATAAAAGGTTGCTTGGATGAATGATGCATGGATGGATGTGTGAAAAGGTGGGGGGATGAATGATGGGTGGATGGATGGATGAAAGGGTGGGTGGATGGATTTATGGATGAAAGGGTGGATGGATGAAGGATGGATGTATGGATGAGAGGATGGGAGGATGAAAGGGTGGATGGCTGTATGGATGGATAAAAGGTTGCATGGATGAATGATGGATGGATGGGTGAAGAGGTGGGTGGATGAATGATGGGTGGATGGATGGAAGAGTGGATGGGTAAAGGATGGATGTATGGATGGAAAGATGAAAGGGCGGATGGATGAAGGATGGATGGATGGATGGATGGAAGGATGAAAGGATGGATGGATGTGTGAAAGTGTGGGTGGATGAATGATGGATGAAATTGATGAGGTCTAACAGGCGCATTTATGGTTGTCAAAAGATGATGATGAGGAGTACCAGTTTCTATAAACTTTTGTCGGAAGGGGGGGTTTGAAGAACTCTGATATATATATATATATATATTTTGTCAAGGGGGCAGGGGGGTCTGCCAATAAACCACTTTGGTTAAACATCGACTTGGAGTGCCGTCCTTCTTTGACCTCTGGGGGAATCACGGAGGTGTGTGGAAACATATATATATATATATATATATATATATATATATATATATATATATATATATATACATATATATATATATATATATATATATATATATATATATATATATACATCTTATGTACTTGCATCTTTTCCGGTTATCACTCGTTGTTGGGTTATTTTGCTGGTTATTGTTCATATGTTTCAATTTCTCTTAGACTTTTAAAATGTCAATTAATGTAATTTCTTGGAATGTTAAAGGTTTGGGTTCTCCAATTAAGAGACAACGTGTTCTTTCCCACTTAGCTCATCTGAAAGGAGATATAGTGTTATTACAAGAAATTCATATCCAAGATGTTGAGATCTCTAAACTACGCCGTAATTGGGTGGGTCAGGTTTTTGCTTCCCCGGGGACGGGAAAATGTAATGGTGTTGCTATTCTCTGTCATAAACGTTTGAATGTTCAGCTTGTTAAACAAAATAATGACACAGAGGGTAGGTGGGTTGTTGTATCATTGTTGGTCAACAAAATTCCATTGACTATTTTTAATGTATATGCCCGTACTGTTCCTGATAAGTTGTTCTGGCCCCAAATTCTTTCTTCCACGATGCAATACACTGATGATTATTTTATTTTGGGCGGGGATTGTAACATGATTATGGACCCTTTCCTTGACCGTAAATCTAACTCTTGATTTTCCCCTTCCCCAACACATGCTCAATTCACTTCAGTTATTTCTCAAAGGTCCCTAGTTGATTCATGGAGGCTTTGCAACCCTACCCTGCAAGAATATACATATTTTTCCCCAGTCCACTCTTCTCAATCCCGTATAGATTATCTTTTCATTTCCAAAGCTCTTACACAACTCATCACTCACTCTGATATAGGTTCCATTTTAATTTCAGATCACGCCCCAGTCTCCCTTCAGCTTGATTTATTTCCTCCAAGTAAAGGTAATAGGAGATGGAGATTCAACAATTCCCTACTTCTGGATGCTTCCTTCTCTGCTGCTTTTCTTGATTTTGCTTCCCTTTTCTTTGCAGACAATGAATCTCCTCAAACATCCCCTCAATTGGTTTGGGACACTTTTAAGGCTGCTTCTAGAGATTTCATTATTTCCTATGTTGCCAAAAGGAGACGTTTAGCCACGCAATCTATGTCCTCTCTTACTTCCCGTATCAAACACTTGGAACATGTTAATTATTCATCTAAATCTCAGTCTGACCTTAATAATTTTATCACTGCCAAACTTTCCTTTAATAAGATATCCACCGAGTCTGCCAATTTAATTTTGCTTAAATCCAGTGATAAATATTATTCCTCACAAAATAAAGCTGGAAATATGTTGGTGAATTATCTTAAGGTTAAAAAAGAACGTATGAAAATTGATTCAATTGTCTCCTCCTCTAATACCATCCTTCATAAGGATGAGGATATTTTGTTTGAATTTTCTAATTTTTATCAGACTCTTTATACTCCTGAATCTCCCCCTCTGTCTTCAGCCATTGATCAATATTTATCTTCCATTCCTTCTCCCTCAGTCTCTGATGTAGATTTCTCCTCCTTGGACAAAGATATTAGTTCTGCAGATATCTTAGAAGCTGTTCACATTCTTAAAAAAGGGAAAGCTCCTGGTCCGAATGGCTTCTCCATTGAGTTTTATTCTAATTTTTCTTCTTTTCTTGTCCCTAAATTACATCAACTTTTTTCTTTCTTTATATCCTCTCAAAAATCTGAAGGCTCTTTTCAAGAGGCGTTGATTTGTCTTCTCCCCAAGGACAATAAAGATCATACCTTATGTAAAAATTATAGACCTATTTCTTTGATTAATCTTGATTATAAAATGTTTGCAAAAATTCTAGCTTTTTGTTTAGACAAGATTTTACCCCAGCTGATAGGTAAGGAACAATCCGGTTTCATCAAGGGTCGTCATCTCTCAGATAATACTCGGTTATTTTTCAAAGTCCTTAGTAAATCACAAACCTCGCCTCACTCCTTGTCTGCTATAGCCTTAGATGCAGAGAAGGCTTTTGATAGGGTTAATTGGCCTTTTCTTTTGTCTTCTCTTAAATGGTTTGGTTTTGGGTCTAAATCTCTCTCATGTTTCATTATTGTATTCTTTTCCTAGATCCTTTATTTTTGCTAATGGTCTTATTTCTCCCTCCTTCCCCTTGTTTCGTAGGGTTCGTCAGGGTTGTCCTCTTTCACCCCTTCTTTTTATTTTGGCTTTAGAACTGTTTCTAACAAAAATTCGTCTTAATACTAATATTTCTGGCTTCTCTTATGGTGAAAAACAAGTAAAGTTATCTGCTTATGCCGATGACATCCTCCTCTTCATCTCTAATCCTCAAATCTCTGTCCCTGCTTTTCTTTCTGAGGTTTCTGATTTTGTGGCTGTGTCAGGTTCTAAGTTGAATGTCGATAAATGTGAAATTCTTCCCCTCAATAAAATTTAGTTCTCATGCTGATTTTCTGGTCTCCTCTTTTCATTGGAGTCCTTCCAAAATCAAGTATTTGGGTCTCTGGTTTGCTCCTTCAATCAAAGAAACTGTTGCCCTTAATATTAAACATTTACACACCACGCTCACGGAATCCACGACAAGATAGCATCTTTTGTTTCTATCATGGTGGGGGAGATTAGATTCAATTAAAATGATGTTAGTTCCTATTATTTTATATTTCCTCTCTAATCTTCCTATTAATATTCCAAAGTCCTGTTATAAAACTATTTATTCTATTTTGTCTCGCTTTTTATGGCAAAATAAAAGAGTCAGAATGTCATTCTCTAAACTTAGGCATCCCAAGCATTTGGGAGGAGTTAATTTCCTGATTTTTCATCGTACCATACTACCTTTTTTCTTTCTCATTCTGTTCTTTTTTATCTGATTCACTAGTAGACGCTGCCTCTTTTCCCCTGTGGGTTGACATTGAATCCTCCTTTTTTCATCCTTTTTCTTTGAAAGAGTTTGTTTTATTACCTTGTGTTCCAAAACAGATGTCTTTTCCTATTCTAAAGAATTCTAGGAAACCTTTCCTTCCACTGTTCCACTGGCCAGATTCTGAGAATCTGGCACTTTGCGAGTGCGATTTTTTGCATTTGGGATTCATCATCCCAAATGCAAAAATCGCTATTTGCTATATCGCATATTTGCGAGGAATTGGATTTAAGGAATCTCTATTAGAGATTCCTTAAATGCAATTCATGAACCAATTTTAAATTGCGAATTCGCAATATTTGGTCGCTATTTACCACTAAGTCTGACTTCGTGGTAAATAGCGAAAAAGTAGAAAAAAGCACTTTAGTGCATTTTTCTCTGTTGCATGTTACACACACACATGTCCTTTGGACATGTGTGTGCGCAACACCTGTGTAAATTTGCATTTCAGGGGTGCTACAGGGTGTCCTTTGGACACCCCTGGCACCCTTGAAATCGCTATCTTATTTGCGATTAGCTAATTGCTAATCGCAAATAAGGAATACTCCCCATTCATTCCTATGGGCCTTTAGGATTTGCGATTAGCAATTTGCTAATCGCAAAAAAGGAATGTGTAGGAATCGCATTTAATTTTGCGATTCCTACATGAATCCCGTTTTGCGAGTCTGTAATAGCGATTCCTTAAGAATCACTATTAAAGACTCGCAAAACGGGTCTTTGATGAATCTACCTGTAGATTTGGAGGAATCTTTTTCTATCTCTTTGTGGCAAGATATATGGAATAAGATACAGAAGTCTTCTAGAGCAGCCAATACTACCCAAACGTTATTTTTTATTTATAATCGCCTTATGCTCACTCCTGCCAGGTTGAATACAATAAACCCTTCTCTTCCCTCCAAATGTTGGTCTTGCTCGGTATTACGAGTATTACGGTATTACGAGTGGATCTCAAACACATGCTCTTCTTATGTTCACTGGTTCGTGTTTTTTGGTCTAAAGTTTGGCAACAACTTAATACAATTTTTTCTACTGATTTCCCCTTTTCTTTTACTCATATTTTCCTGGGAAGCCTTTCAGATATATGGTCCTCCTCTGAGTTTAACACTTCTATTGTTGATCTTCTCTTAGCAGTAGCGTTTCAACAAATTACCAAAGCATGGAAAGATACATCGTCCATCTCCTTTCAAGCTTGGTGGTGTGGTGTTTGTTTTAATCATAGATTAGATAGAGCTTATGTTTATCCTGTTACGATTGCTATCAAACGTGATTTATTGTGGTTACCCATTACTACCTTCTTAGATTCCTCCGCCAAATACTCCATGCTCCACTCTCCTCGTATTGAAGAAGTACCCAAACCCCCATGATATGTTCTTGTTTATTGCTATGCTTCTTTTTCTATGTATGCATTTTTTCCCTATATTTATATAACTTTTTTCTGGAATATTGCAAGTTTTATTGCAACATTTTGCATTTTAGATATTGATATTGTACTTTCTTTGCTTAGTCCCCTTTCTCTTTTCTTCCTCTCCCTTCTTTCCCTTCTTTTCTTTCTCTCTCTCTTTCTCGTTTTCCCTTTTTCTTATTCATATAGTATTTACTTGCATTGTTTTTTTATATTAATATTGTACCTTTTTTCCTCATTGCATTCTTATATTCAATAAAGATTTTCTTAAACTTAAAACATTTCATCAATGTATACAATGACACAGATGTCTAACAGGTCATGCAGAACTTCATTAATGAAGTATTGGAATGCTGCTGGAGCGTTGCAAAGACCGAACGGCATTACTGTATACTCGAATAAGCCGAATTTAGTGCGGAAGGCAGTCTTCCACTCATCACCTTCTTTTATGCGGATTAAGTGGTATGCTCCGCGTAAGTCCAATTTTGTGTAAATACTTGAACCCTTTATTTGGTTCAGTAGCATCGGAATTAAAGGCAGGGGATACCGTTTTTTTATCGTTGCCTTATTTACCGCACGGTAGTCAATGCAGGCTCTCAAATCTCCCGTCTTTTTCGCTACAAACAGAGGGAAGACGAGACTGGAGAGGTGGAGTGACAAATGAAACCAATCACTAACAATTTGTCCAAATAAGATCGTAAATACTGGTTTTCAGGTTCTGTTAATGCGTATATCCGACTACAAGGCAGTGCGGCTCCAGGGATTAGGTCAATTCTACAATCGTAGATGCCGTGAGGTGGTAACTTAGTTGCCTTGACTGGATCGAAAACATCAGCGAAATCCTGGTAGTCTTTGGGAATATTAGAGTGATCAGGATGTAATGTGGCACAAAAGAGGGGCATGACTGGATCCTTGGTCTCTTGATAACAGTGAAGATTGCAATAGGATGAATCTAGGGTTACTGTACGTTTTACCCAATCAATCTTTGTTTGTGGAGTTCTAGCCTTGGGATCCCCAAAATGATCCCAAATGTTGGTGTATCAATGAGGTCAAACGTTGTATATTCTGTGTGCCCGTTGTCAGTAACTAAGATCAAAGTAGTCGTATGAAACCGTATTAATCCTGAAGAGAGTGCTGAACCATCAACAGCCCGCACAGGCTCAGGTTCTTTTTTGGGTACTTGAGTCAGGTTTAATTTCCGAGCTAACTCCAGATCAAAAAAATCACCCGTAGCTCCAGAATCTATGAGTACAGGAATACTATGTCTTTGTTGGTTTGACAAGATCAGGATTACCCTCACTGTGAAATGTCTGGGTATGTGATTAGCTGCACTGGTTGTATACCGTGAGATCTGGTGACAAACATCTCCCGAGGAACCGATCTCCTCATTCCCTGAGGCAATTAGTTTTCCGATATCTAAGAGGACTCTGACACTATTACTAGGGCCTTCTTTTTGACTGGTTTTATAGGACAATCCCTGGTGAAATGACCGGATTTGCCACAATACAGGCATAAATTTCCTTTTCGCCTTCGTTCTCTTTCTTCCTGTGACAAGGGTCCTTTAACCCCTCTGATTTGCATGGGTTCTACCTGCGCATTCTTATTGTCACTATCCTTACGTTCGACTTTGAAATATAGATTCCTAATGTCATTTTTAGGTCTTTCGCTTTTCCGTTCACCTAACCTATGGTCTAATTTTACCACTAGGTCCTGGAATTCTGTAAAGTCTTCAGGTAAGTTGACTATATGAGCTAAAGAATCTTTTAAATCGCCTCTAAGGCCTTGACAAAACAAAGATACTCGTTTATCCTCCGGCCACTGGGTTTCAGCAAGTAATCTATTAAAGTTAGTGATGTATGTTATCAGATCCTTTGATCCTTGACGCAGGTTTAAAAGCTCATTGTCTGATGCTTGCAGAAAAACATGATTGGCAAAAAGACTAGACAAAGATGCTTAAAAATTGGTTAAATTATGCAACACTGGGTCATTCTTGTCTACCAAAGGCATGGCCCAGTTAGCTGCCATTCCTCCTCGATAGGAAATAATGAAAGCCACTGTTGAAGTGTCTGTGGTAAATATTTGTGGTTTACACATAAAGTGTAACTGCCATTGACTCATGAATGTGGTGTAACGATTACTATCTCCTGTGAATCTCTCTGGGTTTGCCAAGGGAATTGAGCTAGGTGTTAAAACAGTAACCTGTACTGGTTGATCAGAAGAATGTCCTGATGGGATCTGGAATTGAAAGGCTGAAACACCAAATTTAGGTAGTGATAGGATGGGTCGCTTTTCTTCAGCTGATTCTCGCCAAGTAGTAAATCTTTTTCTAGTTTAATCCAACTCCAGCCTAAGGGACTGGTTCTCTAGGCATAAATCCTACATTTCCTCATTCATTTTATGCACTATCTGTGTTAGCTGCTGAACATCCATAGTAGATGGACCCATAACCTGCTGTACCACTAAGAAGGAAACAAGGGAGTGTGGCTTCGCTTTCTGTTAAGCGTTCACTCATGAGGTTCCTGTTGCTTCCTTCTTGTTGATGCACGCTCCCAACTCCTTGGTGGACTAACCAGCCAGCAAGGATGTAAGCACTTGCACAACTGATTAATCCCCAAGGGAAAGGGGAAGTGGAGAGAGAAACACGTTAAACACTGGATCTATTCCTGAGATGGCAGCTGTAGTTTCTCTTTTTGAAGTGTTCTGGGCTTCGTGAATGTTCTCGGGTACTCTAATGCACCGTCACTATATAACAGTAGACTTACATGAATCAAAATGACACCTTCACATCACAACATTATTCATATGATCTAAACAATGATAAGTACATACCATTTTCTGCTAAAGCCCATTCTAACACTCCTACAATTGTCAGGCGTCTTTTATTTGGACACTTGCCTTAAAAGATAATACAAGAAAAAATCAACCAAGGCGTATTACTAAGGAAGATGAACTGGTTAGTGATTAGTAGTGAGTTTTAGTAACATAACACACATCTAACTTGTCCTACCTGGCAATTGTATGTTGGAATCCTTAAATGGGTTCTGTAATGTAATAAGAAATAAAGAAAAGAAACAACAAACAAACCCTCCACTCTCTGGGAGCTTTGTATCAAATCAGCAATGCATGTACATCAGTAATTTTTGTATTTATGCTAATTGTATGTTTCTAATCATTGTCCGGCACACCGATTCTAGTGTAGGAGTTATAGTCACTGCTGTGACAATCAAGAGTAGCTCAAACAAAGTTCAACATAAATTAAGCTGGTTTTGATTAGTAATACATTGCCAAAGTTCCAAAGTTCGAAATTGTCTTTACCAATGCTTATTGTTTTGTCCAATGTTGCTTGGTAACAGATCTCTTACTTGGTTTTCAGGAAGTCAGGTCGTCGAAGAAAAGCCAAACCAGAACCGCAGTCTGAAGATGCAGCAGCCATCGGTGACTCTCGGGATATGGAGGAAGAAGGCAGAAGCAGGAAAAGGTAAGCGAAATCAGGCTAGGGGATCGGGAGCAGGAACAAGGGCAGTGAGGAGGGAAATCCGGGCGGCTCTGATGCGGCAGAACAGGAACACTCACGGTGACGTTGGATCAAGAAGCGAAGCGTCATCGCGTGTGAAAACGAGGTTTTATAGTCTCCGTCTTGGGCATTTGCTCTCCCCTCATGTGTGATCCAAAAGCCGTTTGTGTACAGTCCTAAACGTGAGACAAAGCCGCATGCCTACTTGAACAAGCATTGCTAGCTGCAAGAGATATTAGGTGACAAACAATGCTTGCTACACGCGGCAAAATGATGATTACTAGCTGCAGAAAACATTTAGTAACAGACATTACTGGCTACCAAACAATGCTAAGTACAACCATATCATACAGTCAAGGAACACAGCAAGAGAAACCATGAATATTAAGGGTCCTAACTCACAATATCATATGAACCCATGACATCATGCATCCCATGGTGGTAGTGGTGAGAGGCCCTAATACGCTTGCTGTGCCACTGCTGCGCATATTAGGAGTTTCTTCATCGCCACGGTTTTTATGGCGGTGAGACCTCCATCAAAACTGTGGTGGTGTTTAAACAAAGGGGTCCCTACAGGGCCTCCGGTTTCCTCAGGGCCATGGGGTACCTGCAGGGAGGCACATGTTGTGACCCCGTGTGCATTCACCACTTTCCCTGCACGGCATGGACTGCATAGTCTATGCTGTGCAGCAACGCTCGTTGGCGCACCCATTGCGGGGCCTTTTTAATGGACACCGCAGTGAGACCACCAAAGTACCACCCGCTAGACACAAGGAAATTTGTAATATTGTGGGAGTGTCAGTACAGCTTTAGCTGTGTGGGAGCGGGGCTCTGGAGTGGCGGACCACTCCCACACCACCAAATTCATTATTAGGCCCTAAGCTTCTAATGCCATTATATTCTACGGGAGTGTCTTCCAGTACCAGTGGTTGGCCAAGTGTGGTGATGGACTTACTCCAGTGCTTAGCTGGAGTAATTTACTACTGTTTTGGCTTATTTTTTGGCTATAGTATCTTTTAGATGGGGAAACAGCCTTTACCACGCAGTCTATACTACAATTTGCCTTTACCATGTAGTCTTATCCACACATATGTCTTTACCATGCATAGGTCTTTACCACACACATCTTTACCACACTAAATGGTAAGGACACGATTCACAAAGGTAAAGTGAGACAAAAGTATAGCTTTACAACTTTCGGTATTCATTCAAGGCATTTACTACTCATAAATGCCGTTTGTGAATACCGAAAGTCGTAAAGTTAGACTTTCGGTTTTCACAAAGGGCATTTACGAGTAGTAAATGCCCTGTGTGAATACTGAAAGTTGTAAAGTTAGACTTTCATCTAACTTTACCTTTGTGAATTGGGCCCTAAGTGTTATGTAACTTTAAAAATGTATTTACTTAATATTTTTTTTTTTTTTAAATAATACATTTTTTAATTTACTTAAAATAGTTAAACTATGTTATTTTAAAATATACAAAATAACATTTTAGGAGAAGGAGGTAAGGGGTAATAGTTGGGTAAGTGACTTAATACTAAAGTATAAAGTATAATACTTCAGTATTAATTACATTGATTAAAATGTGTTTTAGGACTGAGATGTAAGGGATATGGGATAATGGATGGAGAGGGGAGAGGTGCATTAATACTCCGATAATAATTAGAAAAACTTGAGCATTATTTAATTAAAATACTCGACATGTATTTTAGAATTGTTAAAAACAATAATGCATACTATTTTAAAGTATATAAAATAACGTTTTAGGAGTGGGCTATAAGGGATATAGGGGTAATGGGTGGGGAAGTGTATTAATAATCAGGTATTAATTTCAGTATCTGTTTATTAAATAATTAATGTAAAAACATGTTGAATTTGAGTTTAATCAACATTAATTATTCTTAAATAGTCTAAAAACACTATATTATAGTATTGATTTTAACTTGCGAACAATCAGTAGACATTATTATTGTAAAAATGTGAAGACAAATATACAAAATATTTTGTCAACTTCTTTTTATTAATTATTAAAACTTAACATAATTATGAAATACAAACATATGCTTTATTTATATAAATTAATTATTCATGTTTGTAATAATATCTTATAATTTTAATAAGATTTTTTGAAAATGTTATTATGGTTTCCCACTAATTGTAAAAAATGTTTGGGGTTGATGTAACTGGTTCGATATATGTTTCGACAGTCAGTGGAGCATCGCAGTCAAGATCAGCAGCACAAAGGAGCTGCTTTCAGGCAGGATTAATCTAATTTTCTTAAAACTGCATACGGGCTAGCCAATATTTGGTAAAGAGACATGTATTTTAGAATTGTTAAAAACAATAATGCATACTATTTTAAAGTATATAAAATAACGTTTTAGGAGTGGGCTATAAGGGATATAGGGGTAATGGGTGGGGAAGTGTATTAATAATCAGGTATTAATTTCAGTATCTGTTTATTAAATAATTAATGTAAAAACATGTTGAATTTGAGTTTAATCAACATTAATTATTCTTAAATAGTCTAAAAACACTATATTATAGTATTGATTTTAACTTGCGAACAATCAGTAGACATTATTATTGTAAAAATATGAAGACAAATATACAAAATATTTTGTCAACTTCTTTTTATTAATTATTAAAACTTAACATAATTATGAAATACAAACATATGCTTTATTTATATAAATTAATTATTCATGTTTGTAATAATATCTTATAATTTTAATAAGATTTTTTGAAAATGTATTATGGTTTCCCACTAATTGTAAAAAATGTTTGGGGTTGATGTAACTGGTTCGATATATGTTTCTACAGTCAGTGGAGCATCGCAGTCAAGATCAGCAGCACAAAGGAGCTGCTTTCAGGCAGGATTAATCTAATTTTCTTAAAACTGCATACGGGCTAGCCAATATTTGGTAAAGAGAGATGGAGGGAGGCATGTTGTTTTGTATGCACACATTGGAATGTTTGATTAAAAAAAATCATTTAAAAAGAGAAATGCATTCATTTAAAAAAAACTCTTTTTAAACTCTTTTTAAAAAAAGAGACAACTTTTTTGAAAATTTATGTTTTTTTAATTAGTTTCCAAATTTAAAATGAGACCTCATCAATTTGGAAGAATAAAGAAAGCTTTAGTGGAGTGGACTTAATTTAATTTTTTTAGGAAAAGAATACATTTTTTGTTTTCAGAATTAACCTTTTCCGGAAACCTGTTTTGGGATTTAAATGTTTTTGGGAAAGAAGAAGACAATAACGTGTGCAATAATATGCCTTATATAGATCTGTCTTTCATTGATTATTGGATTGCCAGTGACTCTTGGTGAGACATCTGTAAATAAAACACCAAGAGTTGAAGAAATAAGAACTCTTCAGGTAGGACAGGAAAATAAACTTTTTTAGAAAAATAATTTGAAATAATGACACTCAAATTTTGTAAAATTGTCAAAACAGGAGAGTAATGTTTGCAAAAATTAGTATAGTTTAGAAATGTAAAATGTAAGCAAGATTGTCTAGGTAGTCTGAAGCTTCCAATAAATAAACTTGTTGGCTTTTTTGCCAATAGTCTTTCTGACAACTCTTTACTGTTTTTGAAAATTAAAGCATTCAGACTATCTATCAATGACTTTACCTTGCATTCTCTTTTCCTGGAAACTTTGCTCTTTTTTAAACATTTCCAGAAAACGATAACAGTTGGGGTGACTTTTACCACCAAATTGTTAAAAGAATTATGCCAACTCCAGCTGGCCCTTACTGGAAAGAGAACAGTAAATATGCCCAGTCACAGGGTTCAACAAATAAACAGAGATGGCTCTGACTGGAGTTAGTAATAGTAAACCTGTTCCCTCACAATATCCAGCACTTTCCTGAGTTGGCCCCGACTGAAGTTAGAAGTAGTAATTCTGCCCCCTCAATGTGTCTATCACCTTCCCCAAGTTGGCCCTGACTGGAGAAAAGAACAGTAAATCGGCCCGTCACAGGGTCCAGCGCCTTCCCAAGTTGCCTCATGGAGTTTGGAATAGTAAATCTATCTCCTCACAATGTCCAGTACCTTACGCTGAGTTGGCCCTGACTGGTAATTAATTGTAAATCTGTCCCCTCACAGTGTCGAGCATCTTCAAAGAGTTTACAATAATTTAATAATTACAGTAAATATTTAACTTAATATTTAACTTAATTTTGTTCAACTTTTCAATGGTTGTGAAATTAGTTGGTTCTCTGAAAAATGTATTTCTTCAGAAATATTGCTCGAATTGAAAATATGTTTAAACATCACATATCAAGTGTTTTGAGATATTTACTTGTTTTAATAATGTCCATTTATATATAGAAATACATACATTGATAAACAGTATTGCATTGCACTGCAGAAACAGTAAGACAACTCTTCTCCTCTCAGCAGTGTGTCTTGTCAGCTCACATGTCTGTCTAGCACTGAGCACAAAATGGTGGACAACTGCTTTTATATCTTTTTAAGCGTTTACCACAATTTTCAATAAAATTAACAAAAACTCCTCACCTTCTCCTTCACCCACTCTCATCCTTTTGCTTTTTCCTCCTCATTTACTTCATCCTAACTTAATTTCTTCCATCTTCCTATACTTCCTTCCTTACTTTCTTCATATCTACCTTTCTTCCTTCCTTTTTTCCTTCCTAGCTCGCTTCCTTGCTTCCATTCTTTTTTCCTTCCGCCCTACTTTTCTTCTTTCCCTCTTTCCTCCTTCCTTACTTCATTGCTTCCTTCTTTCATATGTCCACTTTCACTTACATTATCTAAACATCATATTAACATGGTTTAAATACCATTTCTGCCTGACCCCTGACATTCTTGGCAACCATTTCCTCTCTCTATGTCATCTTACCAGGCTACCAGCAGAATTGAATTCATAAGAGCATAAGGCTATGAAAAGCTTTACAATTATACTTCTGCCAAAGATTTTGCATGAATACATTGCCCACAGGAAGCAGGTGCAGGCCTGCTCCTAAACATGCAGCTTTACCTTGTAACTGATTAATATAATTGTACATTTTAGAGCTATCCCTATCAGTTCAGTGTGAATGCTCATTCTCTGTCAACTTATAATATTTACACTATGCCGTTTGAAGGGTCATCCTTGTAACATCATTATACTTTTAAGAACCAAGTGATAATTGAAACAAAGATGCTGATTTTTATCCCAGTGCAATCAAGGCAGTGTATAACAGTGAAAGACATTATTATTCAAAAGAATGTAGGATTTTTTTTTACCTAGAGCAACTCATTCACAAAACGTGAAGGAAAGATTAAGCCCAAAGCATTTGATGAAGGTGTGCCAGCTGAGAGAAGAGTGGAGTGACATCTACCAACAGGAACTAGAATTCCCGTTTTGCTCATAGAAGTTTAATTTACATTTGCGGATTAATTATGCCCTGACATAGGCCAAGGTTGTCAGTGAGCTGAACTTCATTGAGTATTTAACAAGGAGTATACCTGACAAATGCGCCACTTGTAGCATAATGGTGCTGTAGATATTCTCCAGAACCCTTAAAGATGGCAACTGGATTGATACACTCTAGGGAACCCCATCTGGGTAATTTACCTGGGACTAAAAGCAAAAATTGTCTTTCTTCTTTATAAGGGGTTTGGCCCCTGGTGTTAAGATATGGGATGTAGGATTGAGAAAAACAAGGACCCCCTGAACAGTAGTGTCAGCAAACTCCTAGGGCAGGGATAACAATGTGTGAATAAAAATTCCTAGTCAGTTAAAGTATAGACAAACAAGGGACATAAAATGACAGCGGAGAAAGAAAAATCAAGAAAAATTATATAAAAACAACCATAATTTTAATGAACACAGTTAAAAACCGTATGATGACAAAACAATAATTAAAAACCATACACTTCATACAAAGATATTTAGTCATAAAATAAGGACAAGAACAGTGGCGAGTGAAACTCGACGCGCATTTCGGCGTAGACAACGCCTTCTTCAGGAGCCACACAGTATAATCTGAAACATATATATAAGATGATCCTTTTACAGATGTTTTTCAAAATTACACTGCTAAACTAAAATTCATCTTAAAACACATATTTGTTTATCATAATACACTTTACAAAAAATAAATAAACATTCTCGCTGTCAAATTATTTAATCTCCATCTTGTTTCCACTGCTTATATAATAAAGCAATGTTATACAAATTGTAGAGTACTCATATCAGGGAACAAAGGACAAAGAAACATGATGGAAAAAGTAAACCAATGGTATAAAACACAAAAGGGAACGCCACAGGATTGGAGCGCCCTACATGAAATTTTCTGACATCTTCACTGATTGATGAGAATATTCATTTAGGAACATAATAATTCATAGAATATCAATCACAGTATTTATTTGTTGGTTAAGACTCACTGTTTGGGAAGACTCACATCTTTACTGATTGATGAGAATATTCATTTAGGAACCTAATAATTCATAGAATATCAATCACAATATTTATTTATTGGTTAAGACTCACTGTTTGAGAAGAGTCACAGGACTTTCAAAGATGTAATCAATTTGAATCCAAAAGTGAAAGTAAAACAATGACCAGAGCAGATACAATCCTAAGTATAAAAAAAACACACATAGTGTCAAAGTTAATTATGAAATCTCTACGCGAACTTGGGTGGCGCAAGAAATACTGCAGTCATTTGAACATTGGATGCAACGTAAATGAATGATCTAGAAAAATGAACAAGGAGGTACCATCCATACCGGTCCAGTATTTCAAGGATCTAAGTATAATCATCCTCATAAACAGTATATCTGGCTCAATCCTTTAATTTGCAGCGTAATACGCAGCCTTCTATAACTACAGCGCAAATAACGGTGTTCACATTCAAAAAGGTCAAAAATGTGTTTCTTTAAAGGTGGCTGTCAGTCGTAACAATGTATTCACCTTTCACCAAAGCAATTGAGTCATGTAGCGATCTCTCTATACGACGATATTATGTCTATGAATGGCAACATTTTATTTCACACTAGTTAAAAAGGATACTGTTGCCCTATCTATGCACACGGTTGCAAGGCGATAAAAAAAGAAGAACTCAAAACCCTTCGGGACATGTACCTGATAGATACCGCCTGTCACCTGCTAGATGAAGGTTCCACTTTCTCTGCAGATATGGGGTATAGATTCTTGTCTAGAGAGAAAGAGATGGAAACAAAGGAAGTGGTTCAAAATAAAGTTGTACTATGGTTAGGAAAGATAACAGAACATGCAAGAGTCGTGCGCCTGCATACCTGATAAAATGTATCTTAGGCAGCAACTTTCTATTTGTTGTATTCACAACGATCTCAACAGATTTGTTAGGGTCTTCGAACACCAATAAATATCGCAAGTTGATTCCTGCAAGGGATATACCAAACAACATAAATACCTAAAACGCTTTGCCAATTACGAGCGGAGGCACAATAACTAATGGGAGGTAATACCTTAAAATGCAAAGCTGTATCTTCTGCAAGAACGGTTAATAAAAATACGTGATTGTTCTTAACAAACTCAAGGTTGTCGTTTGAGGCTTCCTCGAATTAATCAGGCTACAAACAAGGGAAAAAAATAAAAAGAAAAAAAATTACAAAAACGCTCATTAAACAAGCTGGTGGGAGCGTGTATAGCGAAAATACTCGCTTTCAAATGTTAACCTAAATCGCATATATCAGCCATTATTAGTTCCTGAAAGTCGAAACCCTTATATGAGGGAGCCATCAGGGAGGCCGCTTACCTTCTAAATGAGGGGCAGGAGCAGGATAATGCTCAAAATGCAGCAGAGTCACGGCGTCTCCGTCCGTGAGGAAAACGATAATCAAACTTACCGTGTCAGAGGGTGGTTTAAATAACCCGCCATTAACAAGAGAACCGCCTATGCCCGATTTGTTAATAAAAATAGAGACGGGACTATTAACATTACTGCTCCGAAGTTTCTCTAGCAGTAGAAACGGGACTATTCCCATTGTTAACCTAAACATAGAAGAAGTACTAACCGAAAGGATCTTAGAGTGCATTCTCCACCATTTTTGATTGGGAGAGCGCACGATCGAAACAAAATGCTTTAAATACTCCCACAATTAAAATCAATCACGAATCACGGGCCACCTTATGTTCCCAAGGGGAAAATTACCGATCGATCGAAACTTGGTGTGTATATTAAAGGGATGGTTCTAATAATTCTTTGCAATTAATCTCCACAATTTCCGACAGGGTACAAAGGTACAAAGGTATGCTACATAATGTATATTCACCAGGCTGTAAATCGATAAACGGCCATTAATTCCATAACTGTACAAATAAACAACATTTATCACGATCAGATGATGTTGTAAATGTAAATTACAACACTTCCTCATAATGTTGGCAAATCACACGTTAATAGAGCGAACAAGGTATATTTAAAGAAAACATATGGGCAATACATAAACAGACGGGTACCCGACAAATCTTATTCAGAGGAGGGAATAAACGTTCTATATATTTCATTAGCGAGAGGCGTATATTGCGGATAAGAGTATCTAAGGGGTTCAATAAAGGAGGGTAGACGTTCCACATTTATATTAGGAAGGGAGAAACCGATGCTCAGCCACCATAATAATGGCCAAACTGCAGATAGTGAATCTACATTATATAGAATAAATCTCTAATAAATCTTTCAGGGACAAAATCAGACAATAGATCAGATATTTAAGAGGATCCACGCATGAACACACCTGAAATTCTTCAGGGGTGGGATACACAGAGGGTCAAGCCACCCTATAAGGGGTCTATAGGTTAAAGAGATATCCAATGTTTCGCAGAGTTCGCAATACCTGTTGGAACATGGGAGATGATACTTAAATGATTGCGTTCTCCCACGGGATGTCACTGTTTAGCCTGTGTTTAAATGTACCCAAGCTGAAAATCCAAAAGACTTCCCTCTTCTTTCGTACTTTACATCCACCTTTACTTTCAGGTAGTCTAATTTCCTCTATGATACGCCACTTAAAATCCTCCGGTTTATGTTGCTTTTCTTGAAAATGTCTGACTAAGGGTGCCACAATCTTGTTAGTACGTATCGCTGAACGATGTTCAGTCAATCTCACTTGTATGGGTCTTGACGTTTCGCCAACGTAGCACAATTGGCACGGGTACAGAATAAAATAAATGCAATTGGCGGTCTTACAATTCCACATATCAGTGGCATTCATGAGGCATCCATTATGTTCAAACGACTCACCTCCCAAGATCGTGTTGCAGGATTTGCAAGAGGAACATTTTACCGTGCCCCTAACGGGAAAATTATCAGACACAGATCTTTGACCAAATTCAGACTGGACATTGTTATTAGTGAAGCGTGAATGTACAATTAAATCTTTAAGATTCTTATTCCTCTTATGGGCAAACAGGGGTTTGGCCAACTTTCCATTTGCCGTGGGATTAGAATTAAGAATATGCCAGTTGGCATTGATGATTTGTTTCACTGTGCTGTCAAGGGTCGAGTGTTTTGCAATACACACCAACTGATTATTCTCTTTGGGTGGTTTAGTCCTCAATAGGTGGTCACGTTCATAAAACCTGGCTCTCTTAAATGAGTCCCTTACTAATCTATGTGGCTATCCCCTATTGAGAAATTTCTGTCTCATCAAACTGGCTTGTTGATCGTAGTCTGCTAGATTGGTGCAGTTCCTCCTTACTCGCAAGAATTGTGAGGAAGGGATACTTTGACGCGGACTCAGAGGATGGAAGCTGTTAAAGTGGAGTAACGTATTACGTGCAGAGGGTTTCACAAAGAGGTCTACTATCAGTTTGTGGTCCTGATGTTTGATAAGTAGGTCAAGAAATTCAACCTTATTTACATCATATTGGGCTGTGAACCTCAAATTCATATCCGTCAGATTGATCCATTCTAGGAATTCCATGAGTGAATTTTTCCCACTGGTCCAGATAAAAAAGATGCCGTCAATGTACCTGGACCAGTGGGAAATAGATTAAAAAAATGGTGCTATTTCAGTATAAATAAACTTGGTTTCAAACGCCGCCATGTAGAAATTCGCGATGGACTGCGCCACTGATGCACCCATGCTCACCCCCTTCACCTAACGGTAAAGAGTGTTCCCAAACTCAAAGATGTTTTCTGTGAGCACAATCTTCAAGAGATCAATGATGAAATCCTTGGGGCCTTTTATCCCAAATTCATCGATGATCCAACTTGTCGCTATTACAGCTTCCCTTTGAGGGATGTTGCTATAAAGCTCTTCGATGTCCATCGTCACTAAGATGTCATTCCGTGGGCCAAAAGGTAAATTTTCCACTTTCTTTATCATTGCGCCCGTATCTTTAATATAGGATGTAATCCTTGATATATGTGGGCGTATATAGGAATCAATGAATTTTGACAGAGGTTTGGTATTCGTCCCAATTGTAGATACAATTGGTCTGTAGAGGGGATTTGTTAAGCTATTATGAATCTTGGGCAAGCCATAGATACATGCTGTCTTGCCCTGATTAAAGTTCAAATAATCCAAATCTTTTTGATCAATATCACCCATTGATAAAACCTGTTTGGTTAAGTGTTGAATTCTCTTGGATACCAAATTGAAGGGGTTAGACTTAATCTTAGAGTCGGTGGTATTGTCTGCCAACATATTCATCATGTTTCGGTCATATTTCTCTGAATCTATTAGGACAATACCCCCGCTTTTGTCACAGCTCTTGATTACTAAATTATCATTTTTCCTCAAAGTTTTCAGGACTTCCGATTCCTCTCTATTGAAGTTGTACACAGGTTTTGGTATGAAACGTAATGCTCTTTCTAATTTCTGGAGAACAACTAATTCAAATGCCGCCACTTCCGGACCCAATTGGTCAAGGGAAGGACTAAAAGTGGATGGGAGGGCTAGTCGTCTAGGGTTCTGTTGTATCTCATTCGGATCTGTATTTGAAGCGAAAAACGTTTTCAATCTAATCCTTCGAAAGAAGGAGATAATATCCTGTTGTAACTCAAAGACATTGGCGTGGGCGTGTGGGACATATGAAAGGCCCTTAGAAAGCAAAGTCTCACAATGTGGCTCAAGGTCCCTGGAAGACAGGTTAAATATTGGGATTACATCCCTTGTCTCCAGTATTGCCGATTTCTTGTTTCCTGTTGTTGATGTTGATGTTGATGGTGCATTTGTTGGAAACTCCCCCTGTTCTGGCTCTGAAAATGTACCTTTGGGCGGCCCCGTCGTAGGCCCCGGTAGGATAAAAAAGTCTGCTTGGGGCAGGCTCCATTGTATTGATTGAATATTCCCTCAGGTTCATAATACGTATTAGCACCTTCACTTTCAGAGTTTGAAGAGTCAGTAAAGTTGTTGACTTTTTGTGGTACTGGTCTAGTTTCGTCCACATAGTGATTTTGCTTATAAAAGTCTTGCCCTAAATAGGGATAGGTGTTCTCTAAGGTACAAAATCGTTTGTCTTTGGTTAATTTATCATTTTTTCGTTTGTTCAAATAGGTACTGAATGATTCTAGCTCTTTGTTAGCTTCTTCTATTTTCTTCATCGCCTCCTGAATCCCACCTAGTTGTTTCATTTTTTCTTCTAACTCCTCAACCTCTGTTTTAATTGCTGCTGCCAGCTCTTTCGCGGTCTCAACAATTAAAATCATCAGGTCGCGGGAGCACCTATTGGCTATAAGACTCAATTTCTCAAGAAATGGTCTATGGTGCACAAACAAACCTGGAATGTTTCGTACTCTAAGTCCCATTGGGATTATGCCGGTTCTCAGATATGCCAGCATAAACTCCCCATGGGCCTCAATCCGCTTTAGCTTTTTCATTAATTCCAGTAATTTGCGGCTGTCATCATTGTGTTGACCATTTGCATTGCCATTGCCGCTAAAAGAAACACTAGTCCCCACTAATAAAGCAAATTCTTTATCCGAGAATCCGAATGTTTTCAAATGGGCCATGTTGGTCCGAGAAACAACTCGGTTGGAAAGATGGTCAGAAAAAAGACAACAAATGGCCAAATCAGTACTTACAATCACAAATTACAGTGGTAATGATACACAAGGAGAGAACAGCCCTACACAGACAAGCTGTAGGTAGACAGGATTGAGAAAAACAAGGACCCCCTGAACAGTAGTGTCAGCAAACTCCTAGGGCAGGGACAACAATGTGTGAATAAAAATTTCTAGGCAGTTAAAGTATAGGCAAACAAGTGACATAAAATGACAGCGGAGAAAGAAAAATCAAGAAAAATTATATAAAAACAACCATAATTTTAATGAACACAGTTAAAAATCATACAGTTTACTAACTTTCAAAAACCGTATGATGACAAAACAATAATTAAAAACCATACACTTCATACAAAGATATTTAGTCATAAAATAAGGACACCCCGGCAACTTAATATCGTTGGTATCCAAGAACAGTGGCGAGTGAAACTCGACGCGCATTTCGGCGTAGACAACGCCTTCTTCAGGAGCCACACAGTATAATCTGAAACATATATATAAGAAGATACTTTTTACAAATGTTTTTAAAAATGACACTGCTAAACTAAAATACATCTTAAAACACTTATTTGTTTATCATAATACACTTTTCAAAAAATAAATAAACATTCTCGTTGTCAAATTATTTAATCTCCATCTTGTTTCTACTGCTTATATAATAAAGCAATGTTATACAAATTGTAGAGTACTCATATCAGGGCACAAAGGACAAAGAAACATGATGGAAAAAGTAAACCAATGGTATAAAACACAAAAGGGAACGCCACAGGATTGAAGCGCCCTACATGTAATTTTCTGACATCTTTACTGATTGATGAGAATATTCATTTAGGAACATAATAATTCATAGAATATCAATTACAATATTTATTTGTTGGTTAAGACTCACTGTTTGAGAAGAGTCACATCTTTACTGATTGATGAGAATATTCATTTAGGAACATATTAATTCATAGAATATCAATCACAATATTTATTTACTAGGAGCCCGCCCCAGCGTTGCCTGGGACAGAAAGGGGCTGAGGGCAGCATTTGAGGCTTGCGTGCACTCCCGCCCCGACCCCCACCCGCCACGACATTTTTTGTGTCCCGGAGCCTGCGCCTTACCTCAGCCAACCTCCTGCCCCCCTCCCCCTCCCGCCCGGCCCGGCCCCCTCCCGCCCCCTCCCGCCCATGTCCCAGCCCCCTCCCGCCCGTGTCCCGGAGAGCCTGATCCTTACCTCAGCCGCCGGTCCTGATCCAGGCGCCCCGCCCGCACTCTACTCCATGACAATGCAATCTTACCTCAGCCGCCGGTCCCGATCCAGGCGCCCCACCCGCACAGGCTGCCGCTTCGCGGCAGTCCTCCCAGCAGGTCGCGATCTTCGCCGCCATTTCAGGAAGTGTTCAGGAAGTGTTGGGAGCGCAAATGATGTCATCACGCAGACGTCGCGGCCGGCGCTACTTGCAAGGGACTACTTTATTTTTATTTCAAATTTTTTTAAACAACGTATATTTTTTATTTTTAATAGCCTATGTCCTTCTGCTTGCCCTCAGGTTTTCAAAGCTGTCTTGGGTGTTTTGATTGGTGGTGTACTTTTCGAGTTTACCTGGCTCAAAGGACACAGTTCTCTCTTTATAATAGTAGTATAGATTGGTTAAGACTCACTGTTTGAGAAGAGTCACAGAACTTTTAAAGATGTCATCAATTTGAATCCAAAAGTCAAAGCAAAACAATGACCGGAGCAGATACAATCCTAAGTATAAAAAAAACACACATAGTGTCAAAGTTAATTATGCAGTCTCTATGCGAACTTGGGTGGCGCAAGAAATACTGCAGTCATTTGAGCATTGGATGCAACATAAATGAATGATCTAGAAAAATGGACAAGGAGGTACCATCCATACCGGTTCACTATTTCAAGGATCTAAGTATATTCATCCTCATAAACAGTATATCTGGCTCAATCCTTTAATTTGCAGCGTAATACGCAGCCTTCTATAACTACAGCGCAAATAACGGTGTTCACATTCAAAAAGGTCAAAAAGTTTGTTTCTTAAAAGGTGGCTGTCAGTCATAACAATGTATTCACCTTTCACCAAAGCAATTGAGTCATGTAGCGATCTCTCTATACGACGATATTATGTCTATGAATGGCAACATTCTATTTCACATTAGTTAAAAAGGATACTGTTGCCCTATCTATGCACACGGTTGCAAGGCGATAAAAAAAGAAGAACTCAAAACCTTTCGGGACATGTACCTGATAGATACCGCCTGTCACCTGCTAGATGAAGATTCCACTTTCTCTGCAGATATTGGATATAGATTATTGTCTAGAGAGAAAGAGATGGAAACAGAGGAAGTGGTTCAAAATAAAGTTGTACTATGGTTAGGAAAGATAGAAGAACACGCAAGAGTCGTGCGCCTGCATACCTGATAAAATGTATCTTAGGCAGCAAGTTTCTATTTGTTGTATTCACAACAATCTCAACAGATTTGTTAGGGTCTTCGAACACCAATAAATATCGCAAGTTGATTCCTGCAAGGGACATACCAAACAATATAAACACCTACAACGCTTTGCCAATTACGAGCGGAGGCACAATAACTAATGGGAGGTAATACCTTAAAATGCAAAGCTGTATCTTCTGCAAGAACGGTTAATAAAAATACGTGATTGTTCTTAACAAATGCAAGGTTGTCGTTTGAGGCCTCCTCGAATCAATCAGGCTACAAACAAGGGAATTTTTTTTTTACAAAAACGATAATTAAACAAGCTGGTGGGAGCGTGTATAGCAAAAATATGGGATGTAAACAAAGCCTTTGCTAGAAGATTGCTTATCGCATTATCAAATAAAGAAGGTAAAAATCAGATAAGTGGGGGAGTAGCTGGAATGATAGAACAAGCTGCTCTGGGAACACCAGAGGAGTGATTTAAGAGCAACTAAAGGTATTAACTTAATGATGAGGATGCCCTTCAAATATTTTGAGATCATCAAGCCATGTGAAAAGGAAATAAGCAACAAGTATACGAATGGAATGAAAAAGGTGAACATATTGTGGTCTAGCATAGAAAGAAAGACATCATTAGGAACCTTGTAGCATAGGTGTTTGATGCGATAAATGACCATGTGACATTCAACCACATAGAATGCATTTTGTTTCATGCACCAATCTAAGATACGATATTCTCAATTAGAGGAAGGCAGTAAAAATACATTTCTTAAAAAGGCGGGTGTTCTGCCACCCTTTTGACTGTGCCCCCAACTTTGTTTATAGGCCAGAGGAACACAGAGGTCCAGATGGCAGAGCTGCCACTTGTTCTGCTAACAGGAGCACTTTTACATTGGACTGTATGCCAGGGGAAATGGCATCCTATCTGTCTGAGACTGTCATCTAAGTCCTAGACAGTAAAAGCTCTGTAAAGCCCCCATGTGTTGGGAAGACATCCCCAGTGCCTGAGCAACATTAGTTCTTAGTCCTGTAAATTAGCCACCACTTCAGGAGTCTATCTCCATTAACATTATAATTGATGATTATAGCCGGGTGGACTTGTAGTCACACATCATTTTTGCCCAGAATTGACGTCTACCATGTACATTTTTAGAAAACATGTTATAGAGTAATGTCCATAACCCTTGGGGACATTTAGTGATCTGACTTCTGTCAGCTTTGCAATGGTTCTGCCTCGTCATCACAACAGAAGTTCTATGCCTGTATCTCTAAAATTCAAACAAAGCTTTATGCCCACAAAGTAGCATCTAATCCATGTAAACAAAGGATTTTATGGCAAGACAGGAGGCTAGCATTCATTATGCATTAAACCTTTATTGCCACTTCCAGCAGCAACCTTAAAAGTATTCCAAACAGAACTTTACAACCAAACAATAGAAGAAACACTCAGTCCAATAAAAGTTCCTTGTCAGCCATTTTCTTCCTCTTTTGTTGCTGCTTCTGGCAGGTGAGTACATGTCTTTTACTGTTGTTATGAAGTATGATAATTTGGTAACTTTGTATTATTGTGTGATGTGTTTTGTTTGGTCTATTTAGTATAAGTGTGTGTGTGATTCAATTCATGGATTACACTTAGTATTTTGATTTTTTGATATGATGTTTTTAATTATTTAGAAATGTAAAGGTAAGTTGTAGTTTAAATATTTTTATAATAGTGCGAAGATAATCTATTGAACATTCTAGGTCCTTTACCCATAATTTTTGATTTGCTGGAAGAATCCTATGTTAAGGGTTCTGATATGGATATCAATGTATAGAGAGGTTGGTGCCAACTCGCAATATGTATTCCGGGTAATGCAAATGCTGCATTCATTTAAGAGAGAAGGAAGGCAGTTACGTATAAATCCTAAGTTGGCGGATTTGGTGAAAAAGGAAAGTAGCGAGGAGGCTAAAGGTTTTCTATTCTGTGAAGGGATGGTGAAGAGTTTGAGTAAATATGTTCAATCTTTTACTGTGTTGGATAAGGCTCATTATTCAATGAGGAGAAGGTTTTTCTGGCCAAAGTAATTTATATGGCAGGGCCGGGAGAAGAGGGCAATCTCTGTCGGCTGTACTTTCTATAAGCCTAAATTCGCAGGGAGAGGTTCCTTTAGAGGATCACAAGGTACGAGCGTTGGAAGTTTTTATCCTCAAAGAGGAAGACCCTCTGGAGCAAGAGTAGCTCATGGAAGAGGTCAGTCATCATCGTCAGAAACAGGCGAGTATGAAAAAAGTCATTGGTTTTATCCACATAAAAGTGGCAGGAAGTTTGAGGTTTCATATTGAGAACTGGTGAAAGATCACGAGTGATGCATGGGTGCTCCCTAATATTGCAGGTTACCAAATAGAGTTCGATACAATGCCTTCCAGATTCAAGCGCAAAGGGAGCTGGAGTTCAAGGGAGAGATAATGGAAGTGATTGCAGGCGAGATGGCATCTATGGTAAAAAAGGGTGTAATAAAATGATTTGCGAAGAGGAGGTAGGTTATGTAAGCACTTTGTTTGTTGTAGAAAAGAAGGACAAAGGGTGGCGTCCTGTAATAAATCTAAAGAGTTTGAATGCTTATTTCTCAATTCCGATTGCAGAAGTAAATCAAAGATTTCTACAATTCTGTTGGAAGGGGCAGTTGTTTCGGTTTCTGTGCCTACCTTTTGGTTTCGCCTCAGCCCCTTGGTCTTTCACCAAGGTAATGAGAGCGGTGGCAGGTTTCCTTCAAAAAAGTGGTGATTGTCTTTTGCTTTGTCTTCTCAGAGGGTCATGGTGAGGATCATATTGGAATCCTTGGTTTTCATGATAAATATAGGTAAATCTATATTGATTTTGTTGTTGACACAGTGAAGGGTCATCTTTTATTGCCAGAGAAAAAAATTGTGAAAATAATTAAGGAGGTAAGATTTGTCTTGAGGAAAGTTTTGGTCACATTGAGGCAAATAGCAAGGTTATTAGGCCTGTTTTCTTCTTCTATATTGGCTGTGTTTCCAGGTCCTCTCCATTACAGAGCCTTACAGAGGATGAAAAGATTGGAACTTGCGAAGGGTCGTTGGTATGGAGACATGGTGGAGATTTCTATGGAAGCTCAAAAGGAATTGGAATGGTGGTTAGAAATTTCGCAGGCGTGGAATGGAAGAGCGATTTTTGGAACAAAACTGGATTTTGTTTTAGAAACAGACGCAAGCAATTTAGGATGGGGTGCATTGTGTTCAGATCAGGAGACAGGTGGTGTCTGGAATTTGAAAGAAAGAGAGGATCATATCAATTTTTTAGAGAAGAGAGCAGGCTATTTTGCTTTACAGAGTTTCAAGTCTTTTCAACAAAACAAGGGAACCCAACAAGTACCTAGGGACCTTGGGCAATCGACTATTAAGGAGAACAACGGTCCTTAGGGTTAGAATTTTTAACAATTCAATGAAAGACAAGAGTATTTAACAATATCACTTTCACTAGTTCTTCCCTTTCAAACTGTAACACCTGTAATGTTATATATATGGTTCAATGCCCGTGTAACAAAATGTATGTAGGTCAAACATCGCAGAAGGTAAAAACAAGGATCTGCCAGCAAAAGAGCCGCATTCGCTGCCAAACTCCCAATGCCCCTCTTGTGGAACATTTCATCAATGCCAAGCACAAGGAAGATGAGTTACGCTGGACTGTGCTGAAGGCATTAAAGTTGCCTACTAGAGGAGGAAGCATGACCCAACTTCTTAACAAAGAGGAACTGAAATGCATAATACTTTTGGATACAATACAGAATGGCCTGAATCGTACTGAAGATTGGGCTGGACTGCTTTAACTCCTCATATGGTTGTTTGAAAGACTGTCTAAAAGTCTAAAAATATAAATAGACTCAAAAGACTACCCAAATACTTTACAATTATGACAACCTTGCATGGCTTCAAAGATTGTTTTCAAAGAAAATTTGTTTCAAAGGTGGTTTCAAATAATGCCTAACGCTGTTCACAAGCATTTTCAAAATACTCAATAACTGAGCGCATTGTTTATTGATTGTAATTGCACGATGAATCTCGAAACAATTCCAAAATGTGCAAAAATGTTCATAAGCTTGTTCCAAATAATCGACAACCGAGTGCATTGTTTATTGACTGTACCTTACAATGAATCTTAAAACAATCCAAATGTATGAATGCGAGCACTGAATCACCTGTGTCGCCCGACGGTCTATGTAATAGACACCATTCTAAGATGGCCGCCATAGTGACACACATCCTCACTCCCTCTTCCTTGTTCACTTAAATGCACCATGCCGGTCAGTAATTTACTTCCGGATTCTCGTAGAGTCGGCACAGTGCCATTGAGCACGCCGACTGAATTTTGCTCGAAGTGTGAGCAAGGCAGTATCGTCTGTGTACTAAAGGTAAGGGTTAAAAGGTTCTTCCCTTTGCCTTCTTTTCACAGGCAGTAATTGTTCTAAATTAATTAGAATCCGTTTTTTTCCAGACCTTGAAATAATTCGAGTGCCCACCCACGTGTGGATTGAATTTTATTGTACATCTCCGATTTGGATGAATCATTATAAGCGGTTGACAGTAACATGTCTACCTAATAGAAACTCGAGGTAACTACACTTCCCCCTCACACACTGCCTGCCTTGCATGTAACGCTGTCCGATCGTAACTGACCCTCTTCATTTCAGGCACCAGTCCTCCTTCCACCGATTCCAACCACTCTCTCTCGACCCACTGGAGCAGATTGAATATTGCTCTGAAAGGTTTGTCCCCTTCTCACAATAACACCGTTGGAATCACAATAGGCACTTAGATAGTCTCATAGTCTCGCCGGCTTGATCCGTTGATTTTCACGTTCAGCATGTACACAACGCAGCCACCCCTGCTCCAAACTTGAAATCGACACTCTAGCCACAATCACGATATTGTCGACAGTTTCCCAGTGTAATTGATCGATTCGGTTTTATTTTAAAATCCGCGTGCACTCTCTTGGAAAGCATGAGATTGGAACACCATAAATATGATGTTAATATGAATGGGTATAATCTATCGGCGAGCACCATGGCATGGTACGGAAGAATAACATGTGAATCCATGTGCATAGTACCTGAAACAAGTGCTGTATTTAAACAAGAATCTCTTTTTTCTCTTTTCTTCCCATCTTGTTTTTTCCCCACTATTAACAGGCTGTTTTCAAAAAGTACAAACAGGCAATATATTATAAAGTCCTGATGATGATCCCAGTTCACTAGGAGCCAGGGATCGAAACGCCGTCGACACTTTTTACAATTCTGTAACTTTTCTATTGTGTCAATATTGTTACAGTAATTGTCTGTCTGAACTTGCTTTGCAAATGTGTTAATGATGCAAGGGACAGTTGGCTCCCATGTTCTCTTTGCCTGATATTCTTTACCTTCTTTCCTTCCTTACCTTTCTCACCCCCGAACCTTGTTCGAGTGTGCTCTGGATAGGTACAGGCTTGTACCCTATCAGTCTCTGAATTAGACCTCTCTGGTGGTCTTTTTATTTATGTTTATACTTGAATAAAAATTCAGGCCCGGCAGGGTACTGAAAAACTTTCTGATATAGTACTGATTGGAGTCCATATTTCATTGAATTGTTAAAAATTCTAACCCTAAGGACCGTTGTTCTCCTTAATAATTACAGAGTTTCAAGTCACATGTTCAAGGAAAATCAGTCTTGTTGAGGATGGACAATATAACAGCTGTGTCTTATATAAACAGGTTAGGAGGAAGCAGATTGAAGAAATTAGCGTAAATTTTAAAGGAGATGGGGGAGTTTTTTCTGGAGCACAAGATTGGTTGGTTGCTCAGTATTTACCACGGATAGAGAATTGGATAGCAGACTGGAATTCAAGAAACTTGATAGATTTCAGCGAATGGATGATGAACAAGGATGTGTTTCTTTTGATCCAGGAACTTTTGGGGCCTTTGACAT
The DNA here is from genome assembly GCF_964263255.1 of Lissotriton vulgaris. NCBI lineage: Eukaryota > Metazoa > Chordata > Amphibia > Caudata > Salamandridae > Lissotriton > Lissotriton vulgaris. The sequence continues at coordinate 1,412,361,329 of NC_141685.1, read as the reverse complement.
AGATCTGTTTGCTTCCAGGCTGACAGATCCACTGGAAGCATATTACAGCTGGCGACTGTATCCGGGTGCGTTAGCGGTGGATGCTTTCACCCGGGACTGGTCGAGAAGAGAAGGTTATGCCTTTCCACCGTTTGGATTGGTACAGAGAATGCTAGTCCAGGTGAGGAGGCAGAAGTGTCAATTGGTGTTGGTGATGTCTTTTTGGACATCGAAGCTTGCTTCTCGCCTATTCTGGAACTGGTGGTAGAAATGTGTCGCAAGGGACTACTGGTAGGGGTGGAAGGAGTAGAGCATCATTTGGTAGAAGAAAATTCGCTCAAACCTCTAGTTTGGAGGATTTCAGGAAAATTCAATGATCCTTATGGGACAGCTTCAGAGTTGCTCAATGAGTCTTGGACACCAGGAACACATAAGAGACACAAAAGTGCTTGGAATGTCTGGCTTTGTTGGTGCATGGCAAGGGATTTGAATCCCGTGGAAGTTGATAAGGTGAAGATGGCAAATTTTTTTTTTGCATAACTGTTTCAAAAAGGTATGATGTACAGAACAGTAAATTGTTATAGGTCAGCAATTGCAGCTGGTCATTCTCTGGCTAATGGTGTTTCTGTTGGTAGGAGTCCTTTGATTTGTAGGGTCATGAAAGGTATTAGGTTAAGGTCAGTTTCAAGGTATGAGTCTGTTTGGGATGCTAACGTGGTGTTAAATCTTTTTGAGTCTTGGCCAGGGAGTAGATATTTGTCTTTGAAAAAGCTTTCTTGAAATTAGCAAGTTTGTTGTGTTTAATCTCAACTAAAAGAGTGTCGGATGTAAAGGTTTTTTGAGGTAAGTAGACGATTTTTTAAACCTGATGGGGTTCACTTTGAGATTTGGAAAAGGACAAAAACAATGTTGGAATCTGTTTTCTATCCAAGTTTTGACAAAATTAAAAATTGTGCTTTGTAAAATGTTTACATAAATATGAAGCAAGAGTGGAAGAGAAAAGGTGTTATGGAGTGGAGCAATTTTTGATTTCATATGTTAAACCCTTTAAAGGGGTTTCTTCTGCAACGATAGCAAGATGGGTGAAGTCGGCTTTGAAAGAAGCAGGAGTAAATCTTTCAAATTTTTAAGCACAATCTGTAAGAAGTGCTATGGTTAGTAAAGCTTATTTGAATGGTGCGAGATTGGAAGAGATATTGAAAGTGGCAGATTGGAGTAATGCGGATATATTTAGGAGATTTTATTTTAGACACATAGAACATGTTTCCAACAGGGTGTTGCAAAGCTTTGAACATGCATAATGCTAGCCTCCTGTCTTGCCATAAAATGTTGATTCTCAAAGGTTGCACTGCATAGAGAATCGTAATTTTATTAAATAAAAGGAGGATCCAGGACTATTTTTTACGAGATTTAAATTTGAAAAACATAACCGGCTCTGATATTTGGGACTTTTTGTAAGCTGTAGAGTCAAAATCTCTGATTAGGAGGGTGAACAAATGGTTAAGTAGCTATAGATCAGATGACTGTGAGAGATTAGCTGATCGTTGGAGCAAGGTGTTGAAGATGCCGGTAGCGGCTGGTACTATATCGCAAGCTCTCAGTACTATAGACAAGGTTGTGCACTCTACTAATCTGTGATTGCAGCAATATCGTACGACAGGTCTTTTATACTATACTCCAGGAAGAATAGCTAAATGGTCATCTAATAGTAACACAATCAGCGATCAAACAAAATGCCTCGGATGTTCTCTATATGCGGCCGAAATCAAACATGTTTATAACGTGCCCAGAACTCACAATATTCTGGCAGAAGGTTGGTAATGTTCTGTTTCAGAAGCTGGGGATAGAAATACCCTTGTTGACTATTGAAATTATGATGGGATGCAGGATTGTGAGCTCTAAATGCAATGGTTTGCTTGCTATCCTACTAGTTTCTGCAAGATTAACAATTGCTAGGGTGTGGACATTACCAAAAACCCCCTCTGTCATGGATTGGTGGTTGCTAGTAAGACAAACGTTTGATATGGAACAAGCGTTGGCTAAGACAAGAGGCATTCGCTCTGTTGTCAAATGTAATGCAATCTTGGGATCTTTGTTTTAGGTGGTATAAGCAGTAATATATGGTGGTAGTCCAGACTGGTTTAATTATCCTCTCCGGTTCATGAATACATTAATTTATTAATTGCCTCCCTTTTTTTCTTCTTTACTAAGTGTGTAACTATTGTTTTTGATGTCTGTACATATTCAATACTGTGTATTTTTGCTTTCTGTTCATTACCCTCTCATTGACAATAAGAAATAATAAGTAAATAAATAAAGACATGGAGGCTAGCATTATACTGCCCACCCTCCCTGGGTGTGGCAAGTGGAAGTCAGAAATTTAAGATGGGATTTTGTTTCAAAGGATAAAAAAGGGGAAGAAGTGAGAACAAAAGCGGAAGAAAATGGCGGACAAGGAGCTTTTATTGGACTGAGTGTTCTATTCGATTGTTGGGTTGTAAAGTTCTGTTTGGAATACTTTTAAGGTTGCTGCTGGAAGTGGCAATAAAGGTTTAATGCATAATGTTAGCCTCCTTGTCTTTAATAAAATCATGATTTTCTATGCAGTGCAACCTCTGAGAATCGGCATTTACTTGACTCTTTCCATTTGCCAGGGCTCTTACAAACACAGATATATAAAATGGTGTAATAACTCTTGGAAGATGAAACATGTAATGCATTAAGAAATCTGAAGAACAGAAAGACAGCTTGTCCTGACAATATACCAGCTAGGTATTATGAGACTTTTATAGCAGAATAACTGTTTAATTTGGTTCAGATATTTGATTTCTTCATTGCAAAATGAAAAAAATAAGTAATTGGGAGAGGCTTAATATGTGTAATTCTCAAATATATCAAGGATCCTTTATACTCTTCTTCAGGAATTGTGTCAGACGTGTGTCCTGTGCTCACTGTGCAATAGGACTCAAGCTGCAAATCATTCATGAGGCCCAAGAAAGGAGAAACTGATTGTTGTTACTTGTATTCTCATTCAACGGGGAACTGATCTGGAGGTTTGACTGCACTATTCCGAGTTGAGCAGGACATAGTTTGATTTGCACATGGCTGTTTTCTGTCTGGATTGGCTTAGTGGTCCAGCATAGTTATGAGTAGCTGTAATTAATTAACATTTTCCACTTATCACCTTTTTATTTCCCAGATTTTCAATGGGCTAAATTGAGCCCACTAGGTGTGTGTTATTGAAATGATTGTGCCCTACATGGGCTGTTACTGAGAAGCTGCTCTTATGCAGCATTTGCATGTCTCCTTCAAACAGGGTATGTACGGTTTCCAGGCCTGACCGCATTACTTGGCCATCTTTGACTCCTGCGTAATTTGGCCTTGCCCCCTATTCCTGTTCTCTCACCTCCCATGAGTAGTAATGGCACCGACGCACCGGTGGAAGACTCCCTGTAAATAAGGACTATTGTTATTTTTTTTTTCACAAACTACTGCTTTTTTGTTAAAATCCTGATAACTGCTCTGCATTCAGCTCCATCTTCAGTTAATCTGGTGCAAGGACCTGAAGGGCTGGTGCGCTGTTGCCAGGGTCTAAAAGACCCTGTAAATCTCCAATCATACTGTGAGGGTTGGGCAGAAAATAAATCTGGGAGGCTGTATGTGTTTCTTAATCTTGGCGTTTTTATTTTGAGAAGTCAATGTAACAAGAGGAATTTGAGTAAAACACAAGAAAAATATGAATTGGTTCTGATAATTGTTCTTGGTTTGTCAGGCCTTCTTAATTTCTTAGTGAAACTCTTTTCTTCTTGCCTATTTCCTAGGTCCCAGGACCGGTCTCCAGTGATGCGTCGTCCCCGGGTACCAAGAAAGAACACAAGGAAGTCGAGGTAAGTAAAATGGTCTGTCTATTAAATTCAATAATGACAGAGACCATCACCACACCCAGGTGTACATTAAAAACACTTTTCTTGAGTTATTACCCCTTCTAATAGCATCTAACCCTCTAATAAAAGATTGGGGAAAGATGGGAAGATATTGTGCAAAAAGAAGAGAAAGAGAAAATAAATACATGCATATAACTAAATCTTTGTCCGTTTATTTTGTTTTTCCAACTAATTACGTGGACTTTTCTTTCAGTCTTCTTGAACCCTTTCTATGACTTCCCTTAAGCTACTGCTTAATCCTTTCTTCTTATACTCTTTGTATATACGTTTGTCTTTTGCTTATATTCCTTTAAGTCTGCCTGTTTCTTTTGAGTTCAATCATTAAATTGGTGTTGAATCAGGGAATCTCTCTTTGATCCCTACACACCACTTGTCATGAGTCTCTCTAAGCTTCAGTCCCTTTGTTTCCCTTCTCCACCCTGTCCAACCCCAAGGCTACTGTCACCCAACCCCTTTTCACATACCGGGTAATGCTGCAACTCTCCCCTGAGTTGCGGCAGGAACTTCAGATTTCCCACGGCAACCACCACTCGTCGCTCCACCCTTCAGGAGCCTCTTTATTCTCTTGCGCTGTTCTCCAGTTTTCGGCTGCTGAACCTGGACATCCGTCTTCTTCCTCTACCCCGGCGTCTTCGTCCTCCTCCCCTTAAAACCCTTGAGTCCAGACTCATCCTTCCTTTCTGGAGTCTTCTGGATTCTGCCTTCCTCTGCCTTCTGCTCCAGGTCCGAGCGTCAGACCCTCCAGGTCCGTGCTCGTCGCTGATTGGTCTTCTGTGTTCCTGGCTCCGCCTTCCTTCTTTGTCCACGCCTCTCCATTGTATGTCTTGACCTTTTTTTTCTTTTCTTCATAGACACCGGGTCCATGGGACAGGTCGTCGGTCTGGAGATGGAAAGGGAAGTCTGAATGGGTTACTGGTGCTGGGTTGGGGTCCAGGGGATTCTTAAGAGGTGGCTCATCCTTACACATACCAACCTCAAGATATGCATATTTGAGGCTTCTACCTGTTTACATTGACTATGAAAGTAAAGAAACTGCCAACAAATGACAGATTGAAAATATGTTGGTGTTAACAACAGTTGGTGGTAACTAAACTTTCCTGATGTTTGCTGGTCAGTGCTTTGTATCACTAACCCCAGAAATTCAAGGAGCTGTGTAAAATTCCTGGTGATTGATCTCAGCTATTTAGCATAGGCCCTTTTCTTTATAAAACTGTGGTGCTATACAGTTTATGTGATTCACAAAGAGAGACCAGTGGGAGGTTTTGAACAGACTAAATATGTACATCTCTCTGAAATACAATCATAGGTACTGTTGTCTGAAGAGTCACCACAGAAGGAGGATGCGTTCTGCACTATAAACAAGACTTTTTGTTTAAGGAGTGTCACCCACATCCGCCATTAGGTGGAATGCTTAATCTTTGAGTCCCTCCTCTCACCAGGACAAGTGGTATCTGGTGTGGACTACAACTCTTTTAACCGAGGAAGGGATTCCGAGGTTTTTGGATAATCAGGGCCATATGAGGGTCCATGGTGGGGGTGAGTAGTGTAGAGTACAAGGTGTGTCCTAGAAGTGGTTAACACATCCTCCTTTTATTCTGGTGCCCCAAAGGATAGATTAAAATTGAAAGGGGAGTAAGACTTCAGCCCAATAGGAGAGGGGTCAACAGCTTTATACCTGACTCATGTCCTTGCAGGGAGGTTCTAGGCATTCTTCAGAACCATAATTGTGTATCATCACTCTACCAAATATTGATGCTGAAGTGTGTAAAGGTATCATTAGATTGGTCCTGACAGTGACCCTCAATAATCGGAGGAGGAGTCCACCACCATCATCACCAGAAGTAAATATAAATAAGTACAGAGACAAAAAGCCATTAAAAGTAGAATATCAAAATTATAATCCACTCTCATGCTTTTCATGTGTCTTGAAGTGTTCTGGTGGTCATACGTATGTGTCTTCGCACAGGACACATGTGGAGCTGAATTATGTTCTACACATTCTTGGAGGAAGCAAAGTTTTTCTCCTTCCTCCCCTATATCTGTTGGCTCTTGTGGATCACAGGACACAAGTGGGCATCAGTTCCACTCACGGAAGTAGAGAGCACAGAGTTGTACTGGGTCTGCCCCTTCCTTTAGGTAGAGCAGAGTTTGTGAAGGGCAGGCCCCACAGATTGTCACCTTGAGCACTACAGTGCAGAGCTCTCTTGACCCCAGTGCAGTTAACCTTGGAGCGCAAACACTGGGAACCATGCTTAATGACTTGCCCATAAGATTGACAAAAAAGGGAATATAATGATTGTCAGCTAATTGCATTGCACTTTGAATACCAGTATTTTTTCACATAACATGTAGAGGGACTGTCAATTACAAAATAATAAATCTTTATTGTCTGCTTCAAGGTGCACACCATTTGAGCAGTTGGGCCTAGCACAAACGCTTTCGAACATGCCACCCTTCCAGTAGTGCGTGGTCTTGAGTCTGCCCCCAGCCATTTGTTTGTCAACCACATAAAAGGCTGATTGTTCCATGTACCAAGTTTGACAGCGGTGTCCATCTGGGACCAGGTTATCAAGGGGGATGTCTGGTTCTCTTGTTACATTCCCAGGGCCTTGATGGAAAACTCGCCTTGGTGGACACTTCACAGGCACCACCAGCTGGCAAGTCATTCCTTTGCCAACAAAACCCCCATACTGGGATAGTGGTCAGTCTGGTGGCCAGCGTGGGGTGCTGTTTGTGTAATTCCGCCCCCCCAGAGTCGATTCCTCAGTTCTGATGCGTATGAGATCAATCAATCAATCAATCAATCAATCAATCAAGGCATTTATAGAGCGCACTACTCACCCGGTGGGTTTCAAGGCGCTTGGGGGGGGGGGGGGGTGCCGCTACTGCTCGAACAGCCAGGTCTTGAGCTTCTTCCTGAAGGAGAGGTGATCTTGGGTCAGGCGACGGTCGGGAGGGAGGGTGTTCCAGGTCTTGGCGGCCAGGTAGGAGAAGGACCTTCCTCCTGTTGTCACTCTTCGGATGCGGGGGACGGCGGCGAGGGCGTGATTGGTCGATCGGAGGTGGCGTTTGGGAGCGTAGAAGTTGAGGCGGTTGTTGAGGTAGCTCGGGCCTTGGTCGTGTAGGGCTTTGTGTGCGTGGGTGAGGAGACGGAAGGTGATTCTCTTGTTGACGGGGAGCCAGTGCAGGTCTCTCAGATGTCCGGGGATGTGGCTGCGTCTGGGGACGTCGCGGATGAGTCTGGCTGAGGCGTTCTGGATTCGCTGGAGTCTCTTCTGGAGCTTGGCGGTGGTTCCGGCATAGAGGGCGTTGCCGTAGTCCAGTCTGCTGGTGACGAGGGCCTCGGTGACCGTCTTCCTGGTCTCGGTGGGGATCCACCGGAAGATCTTCCGTAGCATGCGCAGTATGTTGAAACAGGACGAGGAGACGGCGTTGACTTGTCTGGTCATGGAGAGCGAGGAGTCCAGGATGAAACCCAGGTTGCGTGCGTGGTCTGTCGGTTTGGGTGCGGTGCCCAGGGCGGGGGGCCACCAGGAGTCGTCCCAGGCGATATGCAGGCAGTGTCAGGTGTATCCTGTCACTGTGCACATTTCATAGCTCTGTCCAGTTGTTCTGCAGGGCCTGGATGCTGCACTCAGCCATGCATAATGAGGCTCCTGTGCGTCAGTGATGCCAGTGCACAAGGCACAGGGTGTGCGTGGTTCCGAATTGAGCTTTTGTCACCTCTAGCTCACCTGTATCTTTGCCATTATTTCTACTTTTACAATAGGATCACTAAGAAAAGAATTTGATTTGAAGCGTCTTTTGAGTACTGAGAAGTCGCGGTTCTCATAACCCATGTGACATGTTGGCTTTATGGCCAGGGAAGCAGACAGATTATATTTCGTGCGATATACTTTGCAAACTGTGAGTCATGCAGTCCACTTAACACCTGAGTGTCTCAGAAGATCAATCTACTCAAAGTTTGGCAGATAGGAGGCTGGAAAACGAAAAAAAGAACTCTTTACTTCTCGTTAGCATAATCTCGGTTTGCAAATAGGTGTAATGTCTCGCTCTGGTAGTCAGGCTCCTCTCCTCACACTAGTTTGGTGGTTCTCTGTGGCTGCTGCGGGCATACCTTGGCTGGTGCCCCTGGGTGTGAGGCATCAGTCTGGTGGCCTGTGGCATGGTGAGCGGAGCTGCATCCCTCCCTTCGATTACAAAGATTGATTCAACAGCAGTGACGTCTCTAGAGTGGGGCATCCTGCGGCGAAGGCCTATCTGTACTGTACCCCTTGAGACACACCACCGGGCAATAGCAGCAGCTGGCACATCAGACACGGCCTTCTCAGCCAGGGAAGAGTGATCTTGTTCCTGTTTATGTTTTACATTTAACCTTCTCTTGCATTCCCCTGGGCTGGGGCCTTTAAAGGCTATAGTAGACACTGTAACAAAGTCACTCTCTGTACCTGTGTGAGTTCAGGTTGTGGGTGGCTGTTTATAACTGGCCACGATTGAGAGCTGTCTAGTTCAGGCCGACAGCGTCGTGGATTCCTCACAGTGTCCATTAGTTGGTCATAAAAGGGTTCAGAATACACCATCGCCCAATCCTTGACCTGTCTGCAGAACTCACTCAGCAATGGCCATCTGCACCAATTGCAATTGTAATTGTATGTAAAAGTGTGTGATAGAGGCACAAATTTGCCAAATACAGACAGAGCTAAAGGTAAACAAAATGCTGTGCTTTCAGGTGAGTGAGTGTGTTGTGTGAGGTAAATAGAAAGAGACGCAAGGATCTGCGTGAAGGAGAAAGTGAAAAAAGGTTGCTTAAGAACAAATAGATGAGGAGTGATGGAAGAGGGGAAGAGGAGTGATTGATATACTTCGAAGACTACTACCCCTTCCATAGATTTTAATAATGTTAAAGCAGAGTCTAGTCTACTTAAAATGTTTCAATGAATTTGTATGTGTGTATAAATATATACGCGTATTACACACGTGCGCACAATCTTCCTGATTGCCCGTTGCAACCCCACCAGTTTACTTTGTCGCCCCATGTGTACCGTTTCCCCATGATCCATGGCAGAAGTGTTGCTGTGTTGTGGAATGAAATAATTTTTTTCCTCCCGTTTTAAAAGTGTTGTATGATTCCTATATTTTACAGTTCCACTGGCATGAGTTGGCTGGAAGTAATGTCTTTGCCCAGTGAATGTTTCTCAGTCAACTGCATTTTAGTCTTACTGGCAGCACATTCAGACTTCTTATCCAGCTTACAGATGCATGTTCCCAATACAGCCCCACCAACTAGAGTTTGGTGCTATGGGAAACCAGCTAGTGGTTTTAGGTGCGTGAAACCATATAGCTGGATTTAACCCAGATCTATTGACCGGGGGTGAATGTTTAATTTGCTCTGCATTCCGTCCATCATCTGTGTGTTTTTTGTTTTTTGCTGGTGAAGTAGTAATGGCATACTGTCACAGGTATTTGGGTATTGGGAGGGGAGAGGGGTGGGGGAGCGTCACAGCGATTTTGACCAATCTATATGCACACTTTTTTTGCCAGAGAGTCCTAACAGCTTGAACACATGGGATCACTGAATCTCATCACAGGTACATTTTAAGGACATTTTCGGCCTGATTCACATTGTAAATATACACCAAAGTATTACTTTACTTTCACTATTTCCGAGTTTTGAAACTCCTCTGTCACACAGGTATACAGAAGTGACTCTAATTACAGTATCCTCAAAGATACCGCAAATACGCACGCTCTCAGAAAAGGAAGACTCGGTAGCCGTCAATATCCACTGCTGTGTTTATTCACAATGCGTTTTGCTTTCCCAGAAAGCTTGATTGCGTGAACCATGCAAAAAATGAGGGCAACACTTATAGATTGTCAGTGGAAATGAAAATAAAAAATGCACAAGTATATTGTTAACGGCTGACATGTTGGAATGGTGAAAAAATGTATAACATGCATATGCACACAAATACATTGTTGTTCAAATAAATATTGTTGATACATTCTAACAATAAAAGGATACAGACCTGTATCCTTTTATTGTTAGAGCGATGTATCAACAATATTTATTTGAATAGCAATGTATTGGTGTGCATATGCATGTTATACAATTTTTCAATTTATAATCTTTATTCGGTTCTTAAAAAGACACCATAAAAGCACAGATCCAAATACACACATAAAATACACACATAAAAAGCTTTTAGTGTAACACATAAATAAATCACTAAATACGGGAGTCCTTGATTAAAATGTTCGTGCAATTTGACTCATCATGGGAACAGGCAAATGTCAATGGTCAATTTTCTCTAGTATTTCTTAGTCTTATCGCTACACGAATAAAATTTATGGTGCAAAAGAGGGTATATGCGTCCTCTGCTTCCTGTAGGAATCTCAGAGCCGTTCTTGCATGTTTAGGTTTTATGTCTTTCAAAATCCCCACCAGGAACTTACGTCTAGGCATAGTATAAAATGGGCACAATAGGACGAAATGAAGGGTATCCTGCGGAGACCTGTGGTCGCAGCCGCAGGTACCCTTCTCCGCCAGTGTGTGAGTAAACCCTGCCGGGACCGCAAGAATATGATGTAGCATGTTTAGTCTGAACCGTGTCATGACAAAGCGGTCCTGGGCGTTAAACATGACTCTTAAATACGGTTCCATTCCATGCTTTACTGTGAGTTCGTTATAGGTGGAATTTGTGGGTTTACAATTTTCTTTTTCTGCTCTTAATAGCTTGAGCTGTGCCAAGAAGAGGTTCTTTACCAATGATTTACTCTCAGGTGTTATGGAGTCTGGGGATGTGAAAAAGTTTATGCAATCGATTTCGGCTAGGGATTTCTTTACATAGTTCAGCCAAGGGATGATGTCACCTTTATCTTTTTTGAGGCAGTCCTCGATGATTTGTCTTGTGAGGGCGGCCTCTGGGTTAGTCCATATTTTGACCCATGCCAGGAGGGGTTTCATTTTGATTTTATCTTCTATGAAGAGTTCTCCTAGTTCTTCATGGATTATGTGGGCAGATACACTCTGAGGGACCTTCAAAATTCTCCTCATGAATTTGTTTTCTTCAGTCTGTATCTGCTGGGCTTTACTGTCCAAGAAGCCCCACACTTCTGCGCCATAGGAGACTTTCGCGCAACAAATTGCCCTGTAAAGGTTCAAGATTTGTTCCGGGGACCATTTTCCCAGTCTTTGCCCGTATCCCATGATAGCTCCTACTGAAGCTGCAATTTTCATAGAATGTTTTTCGACCAAGGGTTTAAAAGTGAGGTGATGATCAAATAGTACCCCCAAATACGAAAAGGTCTGGACCTTGTCGATTTTGTGCGACCCAATGTGAAAGGAAAAAGATCCTTTTGTAGGTTTTCCGACGGACATGATGTAGGATTTTTCCAGATTAGTTGCCAGGTCTAGTTTGTCCATAAATCTGACAAACCCATCAATCAGTTTCTGCAGGCCTAGGGGGGTTCTAGCAAGCAGAACCGCGTCATCGGCGTATAATAACACAGGTACCGCACGATGACCAATTTGGGGTGAGTCCACCTTGAGATTAAGCAGGTCTTTTTCCAGCGAATTAATGTAAATGGAGAACAAAAAGGGCGCAAGGATACACCCTTGCCTTACTCCACTTGTGCAAGTGAAGGGGTCGGTCTTCTTACCCTCCTGGCTGTACCTTACACTTGCAGTGGTGTTCCGGTGGAGATTTTGCAAGGTGTCCACTAGCGGTTGGTCCACTCCTAGTTCTACTAACATGCTCCAGAGCTTTCTCCTATTTACACAGTCGAAAGCCGCTGAAAGGTCCATAAACCCCATGTGAATGGACCCCTTTCCAGCGATGGTATATTTGGCTATCAGAAGGTAAAGGTTTAAACATTGGTCAGTGGTGGATCTGCCTTTCCTGAAGCCGTATTGCATTTCTGAAAGGATTTGATGTTCCTCGGCCCAATCTTGCAATCGCTGTAGGATGACTCGCCCTAGCACTTTTGCGGTCACGTCTATAAGCGATATGGGTCGGTAGCATTGGGGGTCATCGCGGTTCCCTTTCTTATAAATTGGGACTATGGTCGCCGTTGACCAGGACTGGGGTAGACCTGCCACCACCGCCTCATTTAAAACCCTGGTGAGTAACGGTGCCCACAAGTCAGGTTGACTCAGGTACAGGTCTGGTGGAATTCCGTCCGGGCCCGGGGCCTTATTTTTACTTAGTCCAATTATTCCCCTTTTGACTTCTTTCAAAGAGAAGTCTAGCTTTGCCGGCTGATGTTTCCTCGATGTGTCCTCCAGAGCTAGGTGATTTGAGTGGTTATATAGGCTCTGGAAGTGGGTCTGCCATTGCTCCGGTAAGATGATGTTTGTGATTTTTGGAGCCCCTTGGTCCTGGAAGCAAGGGGAATTAATCACTTTCCAGAAGCTAACAATGTCTTTTCTTTCGGCGGCGTCCCTTAAGTCCTCCCAGGCCTGGTTTTGTAGGTTTTGCTTGCGGATTTTCAGGGCCTTTTTATACTCCGCTCTGCTCTTTGTCACCCTGATCTTATCCCTTGGTTTACAGTGGAGGCTATCCTTCAGTTCTTTAAGCGCCTTGGTGCAGTTCGCATCGAACCAGCGGGGATTTGAGTTCATTTTATTAGATCCCGTGGTCGTTAGTGAATTATTTACGTGTTGTGCGATTTCTTCGAAAGCCTTGACCACCCGGTCCCCGCATACACTTGGGTCTAAGCATTTGTCAATTGCATCTGAAGCATCTATTAGTAATTTTTTATAAAAACTGACCCCATCAATTTTTGCCCATTTAATTCTTCTTCCCTGATCCACAGCTTTTTCCACGGTGTCAGGTTTCTTTGGGCATGTGTTAAAATCAAAACCTTCGATTGCAATAAAGACCGGGTTATGATCACTAAAACTGCTGGCCTCTATTTTAGTGTTGGTAATGTTTCTTTTTAGGATGGGCGAGACTAGAATAAAATCAATGTAGGAGTGGCACCCTCTTCCTTTGTACGTTGGTGTCAGTTCTCCTAGTTCGCCCAATGCCACAAGGTCTAGCGTTTGGGTTAAGTTGTTCCTTTTCGTTAATCTCTCCAAATCCCATCCCTCTTTTGTATGTGCAAAATGCGGGCCTTTCATTAAAGTGCATCTTGACCAGTCTTTATTAAAAGGTTTTAGTTTGTCGCATAAATGACAGTTAAAATCTCCCGTTTGTATTACGCTCAGTTCATTTGGTGTCTTGTGTAAAAGGTTTAAGTTTCTTAAGCATTCCTCTAATTCAAAAATGGCTTTTCCCCTCTCCATCAGTGCTGGGGAGTTGTACCAATTAACTAGGAAGAGGGTTATTCTTGCTGAGGTGAACCTTACCTCACCATTCCAACATGTCTGCCATTAACGATATGCTTGTCCATTTTTGATAATCATTATCACTGACAATCTATAAGTGTTGCCCTCATTTTGTGCACGGTTCACGTGATCAAGCTTTCTGGGAAAGCGAAACGCATTGTGAAGAAACACAGCAGTGGATATTGATGGCTACCGAGTCTTCCTTTTCGGTTTTTGTGGTATCTTTGAGGATTGAAACAGCCGTTGTGCTCCGCCGGCGTGCGCGCCACTCTCCAAGGGTCCCATGCAGTCCAGAAGGAGTGTGTTTTTGTTTGTTATTTATTGAGGACTACACTTGGACTGGCCACAATACATTGCAACGAGAGGAAGGGGGAAGGTGTAGACCCAACAGGAGGTGTTTGACTTTGAGGTAAACGGGTGTCTGTTTCTTCCATGTCTTTAGTGCAAGAAGGGTGGGACGCCCAAAGGCAGCTGGGCGTCATTTCCTCACTCCTGGGGCAGCGCAGATTATGGAAACACTGCGGTGCCTGTCTTGCTTTCTACACAACGGTCCCAACACCAGCACGTTGGCTAATTGACTAACGTAATCCACACTCTAACATCTCTTCAGGTTGCATTAGCAACAGTGCCTCGGTGAAACATTGACATTTCCTTTCTGGAAAGTTGAAAGGCAGGGAGAACCTACAATTAGTAGGGGGAATGGTTGACTCTGTGTGTTTGATATTTTTTCTCTGCTTGCTTTGGTGCAATATGGAAGAAGATGAAGAACGTAGATCGGTGGCCCGTACGATGTTCACTAGGAAGTTAGGGCCCATTGTTAGTACAAAAGAGAATACTACCCAGATACAACTCATTGAGGAAAAACTACGTAAATACGAGAAACTGAAGAGAACTGAGATTGCTAAGTGGTGGGAGGCGACCTAATTGCAAAACTATGTGGACCAAGATATGGTACCTAGAGGCTTAAGGATTTTTACCACACCTACATATGAGAAACCGAATCCAAAATTGTTAGAAGAATGGTCAGTGAATTCTTCCATTATCTCCGGGAGAATGCTTGAGATCCTGATCAAGTATGCTTGGTTGGATCGCGATAAAATCCTGGAAGAAATTAAAGAATTGATGGATGACCTCAGAAAACGCGTGGAAACGGAAACATTTAACAAATCCCTAATAATAAAGGAACGTCTCAAGAAACTTGAAGAAGACATAAAGGCAGGAAAACAGAGAAAACTTAATCGTGATTATAATGACTATGACAGTGGAAGAATACTGACCTTCATCCATAAGTATGACCATCTCTACAAACAAGGATCAATTGAAGGTGAGGATGACAACACCATTAAAGAAACATCAAGAGCTGAGATCGCCACAACAAGTGAGAGCGAGTCGGATGCATCTGTAAATAGTGCAGTACCAGAGGAGCGCAACACCCGCCAACTGACTTCTTTAGACGAGTATCAGACATTGAGAAAGGGTCGACAGACCACGAGAGAAACACCAACACCAAAGACAAGAGGCCAGAGGGCGACGAGGCAGAGAAAAAGGACACGTAGAAACCGGCGAGCAAGAATTCGACAATGATTGCAGAAGAGATAGCGGACGTGGCGGCATGGTAAACAACAAGACACATGCTAGTAGAGCCTACTGATGGATGACATAATGATTATTAAAACTATAATTAACCTTTCAACAAGATCTATGAATGACATGGAGAAAAGGATTTTATGTCTTGGACTTTCCTTCTGTCCCTCTTACTCCTCGAACTATACGAATATAAGAATTGATCTTTTAAAATATGTGAGAAAACTTAAAAAGTGGCATAAATTCAAAGGCAGTGACAACAGTGGAGGTGCGTGTAGGGATACTGACAACACTAACTGTAATTTCAATATTGGGGACATTGATGTTTTGAATACCATTCTAGAATTAGGCCAGAGTTATGTCGGACAAAGGACCAGGACATCACCTGTTACAATTTCTTGCTGAGTTGGACATTATCACTGACGTCGGACAAAGGGGGCAATGTTGTCGTCCTCGATCGAGAACAATACATCATGGAAGCAGGCAGACAGCTTGACGATAGGAATTTTTATGAACCTGTCACAACTGACAGATATAACATTAGTATCATGACCATTTAGGATTCGCTCACAATGTGGAAAGACAAAGGCATTCTTACATAGGAGGAATTTGGTTATTTCAAAAGATATTATCCAGTCCTCCCAGTACTTTACCTTCTCCCGACGGTTCACAAGGACCCCATCAGACCTCCCGGGCACCCTATTGTCTCATCCAGAGGCAGTGTAGCTGAGCATATTTCTAAGTACATTGACCATTTCCTGAGGGACTACTTGACCAATCTTCCCAGTTACATCAGGGACACCAAGGATTTCCTTAAGAGGACCAAAGATCTAGAATGGGATGCCTATTTACTGTTCATTACCTTAGACGTGCACAGACTCTATACCATCATTAATCATCAACAGGGGTTGGAGGCATGCAAACACTAATTGAGTGCCAGACCGGTGAGATTACGTGAACATACACAAATGCTGTTGGACATGACAGAGTACTATTTGACCAATAACATCTTCATATTCAACGGTACTCTGTTCCGACTGGTGACTGGTACAGCAATGGGATCATGCTTTGATCCCAGCTTCGCAAACCTTTTCATGGGATGCTGGGAGGAGAGCATTCTGTCCCATCCTGCTCTCCAATCTAATTTTGAACATATGTTGATGTGGCTTCGCTACATCGACCACTTGTTTATCATTTGGAGAGGGTCTGAACATAAGGCACGTGAGTTCATCAGAAAACTCAATGTGAATGATCAGAATATCACTTTGAGTGGCAACATCAGCAGGACTGAGGCTAAGTATCTTGATGTTAAACTGGAGGTCAAACAGTACACACATCTCTGTTCGGGAAATCCACCGCTGGCAACAGTGTCCTACATGCCATCAGCAGTCACCCCGAGACTCTCAAATGGAGTATTCCTTATGGGAAACTGCTGAGGGCCAAAAGGAATTGCAACACAGATGAAGCGTACCAGCTGGAAAGTACCAACATTGTAGAGTGCTTCAGAGAGAGGGGTTACCCCAAATGGGTGCAGAAGAGAGCTTATGACAGAGCGGGGTTGTTGGCCCGCAGACCCCAGATGGAAAGAGTGGTGGCCTGCTGCCATGTTCCCTCCTGCCAGCGATTCAGGGGCTGCTAAAAATCTGGGTATCCAGATTGACAACAGCCTCTCTTTCAGGGCCCAGGTATCGTGTCAAGAATTCCTGTCATGCGAGGGGAGCAAAACGGTAACCAGCGAAAACGGACTACATCTCCCAGGATGCTTAGCGGTTGAGAGGTTATGTAAACAGGAGAGCTGTTACATAACTCAAGGAAAACACGCCCTTATGTAAACAGGAGAGCTGTTACATAACTCAAGGAAAACACGCCCTTATGTAAACAGGAGAGCTGTTACATAACTCAAGGAAAACACGCCCTTATGTAAACAGGAGAGCTGTTACATAACTCAAGGAAAACATGCCCTATAAAGGGAGGAACCGGGAGGTACAACGCTGTCGGATATTGTGTTTACACCGACATACCTGCTTCGTGAAGAGCAGTGTTCCGGAGTGGTGCTCCAGTAAGGCAAGAACGGAGGTAGGTCGAGTCGTTACTCCCTGGGCCGTGTCTTGCCCCATCGTCACCTGTGAAGGACCCGGAAGCTCTACCGGTCAACCATTGAGCTTCGCTTTTTGACTCGGCTGAGTCAAAGCGCAGTGGCGCTTTTGCTGGTTGGAGTCGTAACTCCCAGCCCGACCAGAGATACAGGGACTGCCAGCTGTAACGCACACCAGGAGGTGTTTGCCGCGTTACAGACTCGGAAGTCCACAGGATCGATCGAGCGGCTGCTCTCGGTTCAGTCTTCTTGCTTTTGATTGGGGTATCGGTGACGCATCACCAGGAGGTGACTCCGCGTCCCGGTGCAGTCTGAGGAAGAGGTTGAGCGGCTGCTCCCTTTAGGTAGAGACCCCGGCTGGGTGTTTCCCTGACTCCTCGATTCTCTCCAACACTCTTCGTGCCCCTCACAGCCTACCGATTGGCATTGTAGGCCATTTCATTTCTGCCCTCTGTTGGCATACGCCGGGATCGGCGTATATGCAGAGGACGGTTAGGACCATCCGTGCTGTGGGCTGGTAACATACTTAGCCTGGAGGATTTCAGTGACTATAACTTTTGTTTACTCTTTGTATTATTTTTGCCTTCATTAAAATAACTAACCCTTCACAAGTGGTTGCGTCCTCATTATCGTGTCTGTTAAACGATCCTGAGACGTTCAGGGCGTTACAAAATATCCGACCTTAATAACACTAACTGTCTCCCGGTCGATAACAGACCTGGCAACACTTGATGATGTGCTGGCTGCTTTAGCGACCGTGCAAGTTGAATTGGCTGCCTCTAGGCAAGAAACAGCCGATGTAAAAGCCAGACTGGATGCTATCCATTTGGACCCGCTCAAGCCCAGCACCTCCCTCACAAACCAGACCCCTGCGGTAGTAGTGGAAATGCCGGTTGCCATCCCCTTGGCAACACCAGAGAGGTACAGTGGGGATCCTAACACAGTGCAGGTATTCCTCACACAAGTGGCGCTACATTTATCGTGCAAACCAAAGGCGTTCCCCACGAGTCAGGCTCGTGTGGCTTTCCTTATTTCCTATTTGGCTGGAAACGCGGCACAATGGTCCGTACCTCTGGTGAGCAGGGACGACCCCATCTTATGTGATTGGGGTGCTTTTCGCGAGGAATTCCTGAAGGTATTCGACAGAAGGGCTGACTCGTACACGGCGGACCGTGAAATGCTTGAGTTGAGACAGGGATCCAACGACCTGGTGCAGTATCTCAACGCGTTCCGAAGGCTGGTTGCGGAAACCAAGTGGCCTGTTGCTAAACAGACGGCGCTCTTCCATCAAGGGCTGTGCGATGAGCTCAAGGATGCCGTGGCTCATATTGACCCTCAACCCAAGACATGTGAGGGCCTTATCAACCTGGTATTACGGCTGGAACATAGGCTAAATGAAAGAAAGGGGGATCATGGGAGAAAAGGAAAATCCCTTCCATCCTATGTGACGGTGGGAAGTCCTGAAACTTCCACCGCATCCAAGGGAGAACCCATGGACATCGGCGCAATACGAGCGAGCCTCACAGCCACGGAGAAAGAGTCACGCCGTAAACAAGGATTGTGCCTATATTGTGGCAAAAAAGGCCACTACGTACGTGAATGCCCTGCCAAACCGAAGACGTCACGTTATCGGGCCAACCGGTCGGTAACAGCCGTGGTGGACATACCGGCGGAAAACTAGAGGACTCCCAGACCAAAGAAGGGGCATCTCGGAGTCACTCATCCATCCCTTCACTTTCCATAACTCAAGGAAAACACGCCCTTATGTAAACAGGAGAGCTGTTACATAACTCAAGGAAAACACGCCCTATAAAGGGAGGAACCGGGAGGTACAACGCTGTCGGATATTGTGTTTACACCGACATACCTGCTTCGTGAAGAGCAGTGTTCCGGAGTGGTGCTCCAGTAAGGCAAGAACGGAGGTAGGTCGAGTCGTTACTCCCTGGGCCGTGTCTTGCCCCATCGTCACCTGTGAAGGACCCGGAAGCTCTACCGGTCAACCATTGAGCTTCGCTTTTTGACTCGGCTGAGTCAAAGCGCAGTGGCGCTTTTGCTGGTTGGAGTCGTAACTCCCAGCCCGACCAGAGATACAGGGACTGCCAGCTGTAACGCACACCAGGAGGTGTTTGCCGCGTTACAGACTCGGAAGTCCACAGGATCGATCGAGCGGCTGCTCTCGGTTCAGTCTTCTTGCTTTTGATTGGGGTATCGGTGACGCATCACCAGGAGGTGACTCCGCGTCCCGGTGCAGTCTGAGGAAGAGGTTGAGCGGCTGCTCCCTTTAGGTAGAGACCCCGGCTGGGTGTTTCCCTGACTCCTCGATTCTCTCCAACACTCTTCGTGCCCCTCACAGCCTACCGATTGGCATTGTAGGCCATTTCATTTCTGCCCTCTGTTGGCATACGCCGGGATCGGCGTATATGCAGAGGACGGTTAGGACCATCCGTGCTGTGGGCTGGTAACATACTTAGCCTGGAGGATTTCAGTGACTATAACTTTTGTTTACTCTTTGTATTATTTTTGCCTTCATTAAAATAACTAACCCTTCACAAGTGGTTGCGTCCTCATTATCGTGTCTGTTAAACGATCCTGAGACGTTCAGGGCGTTACAAAATATCCGACCTTAATAACACTAACTGTCTCCCGGTCGATAACAGACCTGGCAACACTTGATGATGTGCTGGCTGCTTTAGCGACCGTGCAAGTTGAATTGGCTGCCTCTAGGCAAGAAACAGCCGATGTAAAAGCCAGACTGGATGCTATCCATTTGGACCCGCTCAAGCCCAGCACCTCCCTCACAAACCAGACCCCTGCGGTAGTAGTGGAAATGCCGGTTGCCATCCCCTTGGCAACACCAGAGAGGTACAGTGGGGATCCTAACACAGTGCAGGTATTCCTCACACAAGTGGCGCTACATTTATCGTGCAAACCAAAGGCGTTCCCCACGAGTCAGGCTCGTGTGGCTTTCCTTATTTCCTATTTGGCTGGAAACGCGGCACAATGGTCCGTACCTCTGGTGAGCAGGGACGACCCCATCTTATGTGATTGGGGTGCTTTTCGCGAGGAATTCCTGAAGGTATTCGACAGAAGGGCTGACTCGTACACGGCGGACCGTGAAATGCTTGAGTTGAGACAGGGATCCAACGACCTGGTGCAGTATCTCAACGCGTTCCGAAGGCTGGTTGCGGAAACCAAGTGGCCTGTTGCTAAACAGACGGCGCTCTTCCATCAAGGGCTGTGCGATGAGCTCAAGGATGCCGTGGCTCATATTGACCCTCAACCCAAGACATGTGAGGGCCTTATCAACCTGGTATTACGGCTGGAACATAGGCTAAATGAAAGAAAGGGGGATCATGGGAGAAAAGGAAAATCCCTTCCATCCTATGTGACGGTGGGAAGTCCTGAAACTTCCACCGCATCCAAGGGAGAACCCATGGACATCGGCGCAATACGAGCGAGCCTCACAGCCACGGAGAAAGAGTCACGCCGTAAACAAGGATTGTGCCTATATTGTGGCAAAAAAGGCCACTACGTACGTGAATGCCCTGCCAAACCGAAGACGTCACGTTATCGGGCCAACCGGTCGGTAACAGCCGTGGTGGACATACCGGCGGAAAACTAGAGGACTCCCAGACCAAAGAAGGGGCATCTCGGAGTCACTCATCCATCCCTTCACTTTCCAACTCGGTCACTAAGGGACAACGACACCTGTTTCTCACGGTGCACATGGGAGTGCATGACCAGTGGATACCCGTTGTGGCCATGGTGGATTCAGGGGCCACTGGCATGTTTATGGACCACAACGAGGCATGCAGGCTAGGGCTAGTGCTTCTTCCCAAAGCTGTACCCGAAGAAGTCTATGCTGTAGACGGAAGGCGATTGGTGACGGGGCCCATCGGGCAGCACACGGGGGTCCTTCCGATGAGATATGGGAGGAACCATTTGGAACAAATCGATTTTAACATCATCCGAGCGCCCCAATATGGCGTCATATTGGGATTGCCGTGGCTACAGAAACACAACCCCTCTGTGGATTGGCCAACACATCGCATCGAAATGATGTCACCGTATTGCACCCTGCATTGTGGAATACGAACGGAATCCCTTGACGCAGATGAGAGCGGGAGTCAGACGGTGGCTACAGCGGCAGAAAAAGATGTGGCTCTCCCCCAGGCTTATCACAGTTTTGAGGATGTATTTGATGAGGTGAAGGCGGAAGTGCTACCACCACATAGACAGTTTGACTGCCAGATCGACCTGGTGCCAGGGGCCAGCGTTCCCAGCGGCAGGCTGTATGCCCTGACGGAGCCTGAAAACGTGCATCTCCGGGGGTACCTGGATAAACTCCTCAAGCTAGGATTCATCCGCCCGTCCAGGTCTCCGGCCGCCTCGCCACTCTTCTTCATCCCGAAGGCTAATGGGGAGCTGAGAGCCTGTGCGGACTTTAGGGCATTGAATGCGATAACCATAAAAAATCGGTACCCCTTGCCTCTCATCAGTGTACTTCTGGAACAGGTCAAGAAAGCTCATATCTACACCAAGTTGGATTTGAAAGGGGCATACCATCTGGTATGCATGAGGGACGGAGACGAGTGGAAGACCGCCTTTAAGACCAGGTTCGGCCTTTTTGAGTACCTCGTCATGCCGTTCGGTCTGTGCAACGCCCCAGCAGCCTTTCAGTACTTTCTGAATGAGGTATTCAGAGAGGAGTTGGATATCTACGTGGTCGTATATATCGACGACATCCTCATCTATTCGTCCAGTGTGGAGGAGCACGTACACCACGTCAAAGCTGTGCTCCAAAAGCTGAGGGAAAACATGCTGTTTTGTAAACTCAGCAAGTGTGACTTCCACGTCACATCCGTGGAATTCCTCGGAGTGATGCTGAGTCCAGAGGGACAGGAGATGGCAGAACGAAAGATCAAGGCGGTGAAAGAATGGCCGGTGCCCCAAAGCGTGAAGGACGTCCAAAGTTTCATTGGCTTCGCCAACTTTTACAGGCGGTTTATAGATGGATTTTCAGGAATGGTGGCCCCAATCACACAGCTACTGAGGAAGTCCAAGGAGTTTGTCTGGTCCCCTGAAGCGAACACAGCCTTTGAGGCCCTGAAAAGCGCCTTTGGTAAGGCGCCGGTGTTGGCTCACCCCGATCCGGATCTCCCCTACGTGGTGGAAGCGGACGCATCGGATGTGGCGCTGGGGGCTATCTTGTCTCAACGCAACCACGACACAGGGGTGCTTCATCCCGTTGCGTACATGTCCCGCAAACTCAACGACGCTGAACGCAACTACCATATTGCGGAGAAGGAGCTTCTCGCAATCAAGGACGCCTTCACCGAATGGAGGCATTGGTTGATGGGGGCAAGACATGTGGTATCGGTGTACACGGACCATCGGAACCTACAGTTCATGACGGCCACAAGACACCTTTCTCCCAGGCAGCTGCGGTGGATGATCTTCTTTGCGGGGTTCAACTTCCGCATCATATATCGGCCGGGGACGGAAAACCGGAAGGCGGACGCCCTGTCCCGTCAATCTGCAGTTAAGGAACCATTGCCTGCGACCGAGCATTCCATCATTTCCCCGAGGATGGTATTGGGGGTTATCCAACCGGATACTTTCCTGAGGGGAATAAAGAGAGGGATCAGGTCATTCGCATGGCGGAGGTGGCTCCTCAGTCACAGAGAATAGCAGCTGAGGGACGGGATACCCCTGAAGGGCAGGTGCCTATTGATACCCACGCCTAGGCTAAGGAAACAAGCATTCATCTGGTGCCATGACTCTCCATGCGCAGGTCATTTGGGCTTTGAAAAAACGGTGGCTAGCATGGGACGGCATTTCTGGTGGCCAACCATGAGAGTGGATGTCAGGAGGTGGGGACAGGAGTGTCCTACGTGTGCTACCATGAAGGCCGACCATGGCCGAACCCAAGGGCTCTTACATCCACTTCCAACCCCGGATAGACCATGGGATAGCATATCACTGGACTTCGTGGTGGGCCTACCGGTAGACCAGGGGATGATGACAATACTGGTGGTGGTGGATTACTTGACGAAAATGGGGCACTTCATCCCCTGCAAGAGAGTCCCTACGGCTGGGGAATTGGCGTCACTACTCCTAAAGAATGTGGTACGACTGCATGGATTACCTGGGGTGATCGTGTCGGACCGGGGGTCGCAGTTTACTGCACAATTCTGGAAGACTTGGTGCACTGCGCTGCATGTTAAGACCGCCCTGTCCACCAGCTACCACCCTCAAACGGACGGCCAAACCGAGCGCCTGAACCAAACGCTCAAACAGTATCTGCGATGTTTTGTGGACCAGGGCAGGGAAGAATGGGTCGACTTGCTATGGGTTGCAGAGATAGCCTACAACAACGCCACTCACAGCTCCACACAGTCATCTCCGTTCTATAGCAACTATGGCCAACATCCCAGGTTCTTGCCATTTCTACATCCGTTCAGAGAGGACAGGATTCCCGCCACAGTGGACAGGGTGGCACACATAAAAGACACGTTGATGCGCTCAAGGGCTGTCCTAATAGAGGCCAAGAGAAGATACAAGGCTGCGGCAGACAGGAAGAGAAGGCCCGGGCCACTGTACCGCACTGGAGACTACGTCTGGATATCCACAAGAAACATGAGGTTTCGAAAGAACAGTGTGTTCCATCCCAAGTACATGGGCCCCTATCGAATTACCAAGTGTATGGGTCCCGTAAACGTGAAGGTGTGCTTGCCCCAGTCATTGCGGATACACCCTGTCTTTCATGTATCATTACTCAAACAAGCGCCCTCCAAGCCGCCTGGGACACCTAGGCCGGTATGCGTGGAGTCGGAGGTGGAGTATGAAGTGTCGGGCATACGGGCGTCCAAATGGCGCAGGGGGAAGCTGTGGTACCTGGTTGCGTGGAAAGGCTATGGCCCGGAGGAGCAATCATGGGAACCGGCTGAAGGGGTTCATGCTCCGCGCTTGGTCTCCTTGTTCCATCGGCGTTTTCCTGCCAGCGCTGGCCCCGTGGGGAGCCGCTGAGAGGGAGGATGTACTGTCAAGAATTCCTGTCATGCGAGGTGAGGAAAACGGTAACCAGCGAAAACGGACTACATCTCCCAGGATGCTTAGCGGTTGAGAGGTTATGTAAACAGGAGAGCTGTTACATAACTCAAGGAAAACACACCCTTATGTAAACAGGAGAGCTGTTACATAACTCAAGGAAAACACGCCCTTATGTAAACAGGAGAGCTGTTACATAACTCAAGGAAAACACGCCCTTATGTAAACAGGAGAGCTGTTACATAACTCAAGGAAAACACGCCCTATAAAGGGAGGAACCGGGAGGTACAACGCTGTCGGATATTGTGTTTACACCGACGTACCTGCTTCGTGAAGAACAGTGTTCCGGAGTGGTGCTCCAGTAAGGCAAGAACGGAGGTAGGTCGAGTCGTTACTCCCTGGGCCGTGTCTTGCCCCATCGTCACCTGTGAAGGACCCGGAAGCTCTACCGGTCAACCATTGAGCTTCGCTTTTTGACTCGGCTGAGTCAAAGCGCAGTGGCGCTTTTGCTGGTTGGAGTCGTAACTCCCAGCCCGACCAGAGATACAGGGACTGCCAGCTGTAACGCACACCAGGAGGTGTTTGCCGCGTTACAGACTCGGAAGTCCACAGGATCGATCGAGCGGCTGCTCTCGGTTCAGTCTTCTTGCTTTTGATTGGGGTATCGGTGACGCATCACCAGGAGGTGACTCCGCGTCCCGGTGCAGTCTGAGGAAGAGGTTGAGCGGCTGCTCCCTTCAGGTAGAGACTCCGGCTGGGTGTTTCCCTGACTCCTCGATTCTCCCCAACACTCTTCGTGCCCCTGACAGCCTACCGATTGGCATTGTCGGCCATTTCATTTCTGCCCTCTGTTGGCATACGCCGGGATCGGCGTATATGCAGAGGACGGTTAGGACCATCCGTGCTGTGGGCTGGTAACGTACTTAGCCTGGAGGATTCCAGTGACTATAACTTTTGTTTACTCTTTGTATTATTTTTGCCTTCATTAAAATAACTAACCCTTCACAAGTGGTTGCGTCCTCATTATCGTGTCTGTTAAACGATCCTGAGACGTTCAGGGCGTTACATATCGGGTCTGGCCGGCAGGTGTTTTGCGATCCTGAAGATGTTGAGGAAGTTCTTGCCGCTCTTATCCTTAGAGCATAGAAAGACCACGGTACAGGCCTTGATTGGCTCTTGCCTGGACTATTCCAACGTGCTGTACCTAGACCTTCCGGACTACCTCCTCGCGCGTCTTCAGGTTGTGCAAAACTCTGCGGCCCGGGCCATTTTTGGCCTCACTAGGAGAGCCAGGGCCAGTGAACTTCTTAGAACTCTTCACTGGTTGCCCATTAAGAAGCGGATCACTTTCAAGGCCCTGACCATTGCCTTCAAAGCCCTTCATGGTACAGGTGCCCGTTATCTCCAGAAATGGATCAGCTTCTATCTTCCTTCTAGATCCCTGCGCTCCTCTACCCAGGCCAGGGCAGTCACTCCTGTGATCCGACGTGCTCGCTGTGGGGGGCGTTCTTTCAAACATCTTGCCCCCCGGCTGTGGAACGCTCTTCCTCTTTCTCTCAGATCTAGCACCAATCTGCTGGCATTCAGGAAAGATCTGAAGACCCTGCTTTTCATGCAATAACCCACTCCTTCTGAGCTACGTTCTCTCGCTCGTCCCTTCCTCTTCCCTGGATCCGTGAGGTTCTTTCAGCGCCGGGACACTCTTCGGAGTAGCCGTGCACTATAAAAGTACCCCCTTAACATTAACATTAACATTAACATTAACATTAACATTAACATATGGAAAGAGCAGGGACTATCTCAGACAAACTAGAGAATGATGACACTGATGACAAGTCTAGAATGATCATGACATTCAGCTCTGACGCTAGCAGTATCAAACGGATTGTGACCAGAAATTGGGATATCCTCAAAAGTGACAACGTTATTGGGGGGATTATTCCTGACAGACCCAGCATAACATACAGGAGAGGCAGGAATGTCAGGGACATGTTAATAAACAGTGACATCACCACCTATTCACAAAGACAGCAACACGGTCTCAAGAGTTTCAACCCGTGCAGCCACTGTAAGGCCTGTAACAACAGCAAATTTCACAAACGGGTTGTGTACAATGGTGTTAGCAAGGAACTCACCCAATTTTTCACGTGTAGTTCCATGTTTGTGATATATGCCATAGAATGCACTTGCAAACTATGGTATATAGGGAGGACCACGTGTATGGCCAAAAAAAACATCTTAGAGCACGGCAGGGCCATTACCAACTTCGATCCCAAATACCCTGTTGCACGCTACTTTAGAGACAAACATTTCTTCAACAGCAAGGAGATGAGCTTCCTCATCTTGGAACAAATTGACAAACATCCCAGAGGTGGTAATAGGGTTCTGAATCTGAGACAGAGGGAGTCTAGATACATAATAGACTTCCAAACCAAGAACACAGGAGGATTGAACCAAGAGGAGGAACTCTCAATACACTTGATAGAACAATAGTGGCCAAGAGATAGTGTGGGGTGATGTTACACTTGTGTAATCTGTTAGGTGCTTTTGCCTCTCATTCGACCATGAGTGTTTTTCCTTCTTACTATTCCCTGGTCATTTTTCTCTCGCCTATTCTCTCCCCTCATCTCTCTTCTTCTGCTCTCTTTTTATCTCAATTGTTCATTGATCTTTCTTCCGTACAATGACCATTTAAGCATTTAAATTCTGAGTAATTTTCAGGAACGTTAGGTTGGAATATATGTTGTAACCTGTAAATTTCACAGGGTCAGGTGATCCTGGTTTTAATCACTTTTTTCTTTTTTTTCTTTTTGCTTTTCTTCACAGGAGGAAAGGAAGGGGCACATTCACCAGTACTCACCAGCACGGGCCACCTACCCTTTTTTCTCTTCATGAGCACATTGTCATATTGTATTATGTCGGTAACTTTGTACTGAGTTCATGGTAATGATAATGTTCTAGTATGGTATACTTTTAAAGACATCATGTTTACATGCACAAAGGACAGGGACACCTTTGAATTTTTGCAGGGTTTCCATTACGACCTTTTGGTGCACCCTCAGTGGAGGGTTATATGTATCTGTGCATATATTGTTCTGTAAGTATTTATTTGTCTCATGGTGCGTCTGCCATTCTGTTTTGCGGTTTACAGGCGAGCACAGACACAGCCGCTCTGTATCACAGGAGACCGGGTGCAGGGCAGCCTTTTTATTTCACAATTACATAACTTTATTGACAAAGAGTAGTTACACTGTGTATTCACCATTAGTGTTGTGTGCACTAAGTCAAGAACTTCTCCCACCAGGGGATTTATGCCATCGTAGAGACTCCTAGCATTAATTTGGCACACGGCACTGAGGTTCCGTAATTCTGAACCCGTTTCATAAAGATCGTCGTATCGTGACGATTTTGGTAACAGTGAACCGCAAATGATGAGTGCGGCAAGTATGAGTGTTTTCGTCATGTTCGATTGATGGATTCACTATGTATTCATAGATTTCCTTCGGGTTCCATTTTGTGTACGGCAGCCATTTTGTGGTTGCCCTCACATAGGCCGATGACTTCGGCCGAGCGAGTCTTTGGGACACGTACACCTTTAGCTCACTTTTAGATGACCTGAGCGAACTGACTCCATTGCCCGAAGCTAACCTTGTTGAGCCAGTTCCTTGTTCGGCAGCTGGTCAAGATAGAGATCAAAGAGCAAGACATTGCTGAGTTTATGGTACACGCACACACCCTTCTATCTTGCTTCTCATCTGTTTCTGTTCCTTCTTTTATGGCCTATTTATGATTTGGGTTTGTTGTCTTTAATTATGGGTTCGTCCGGCCTGTCCAAGCAAGAATGTTGGGTTTTCCCGTGTAATTGATGGTGGGCTGGACAACTGAAAAGTGGGCTTGTCGTTATGCGATACCTTTTGCAATGTCACTTGTGATTGGATAGTTTGTAAATAATTGTTGTTTGTCAGGAATGTGATTTTTTGCATAAAAGACGATGTCTCGCAATACGAAAATTGAACCGTCTCTGGCGAACCACCGTGTCGTGCTTCGCAGACTTCTGTTCCTGGTTGCAGCCAATAAATTTGATCTTTGACGTCACCGAGAAGTATCCCGTGCCTCTGTATTCTAAGACAGGAGACCCCGAAGACTTTGGGCATGCCCCTGGCGCCGCTGGGTTCTAAAACCCGGTTCTTCAGCACTTACAGTCAATATTTATTTTCTGTGGCAGATTCAATGTGTGACTTTGCAATACTTTCACGCAAGCACATATAATGAAAAGTTCTAACATTGACACTTGTCAGTATTTTGTTTCATTGACACAGCTCTGTATCCTTTTATTGTTAGAGCAATGTATCAACAATATTTATTTGAACAGCAATGTATTGGTGTGCATATGCATGTTATACATTATTTCACCATTCCAACATGTCTGCTGTTAACAATTTGCTTGTACATTTTTTATTTTCATTACCACTTACAATCTATAAGTGTTGCCCTCATTTGTTGCACGGTTCACGTGCTCAAGCTTTCTGGGAAATCGAAACGTGATGTGAATAAACACAGCAGTTGATATTGACGGCTACTGAGTCTTCCTTTTCTGAGAGCGCACGTATTTGCTTTATCTTTGAGGATTAAAACAGCTGGTGTGCTCCGCCGGATTGTGCGCCACTCTCCACGGGTCCCATGCAGTCCAGAAGGAGTGCGTTTTTGTTTGATATATAAGCCTGGAAATGCAACCTGTGACACTCATTCAACATTACACAGCTAAAATGTGTTGTAAACTCCAAATAGCCTGCAAAAGCTTCGATTACAAATCCATATTTGGAGGGAGCATAGGTAATGGTGTAAAATCTTACATACTTGATGTTAGAACCATTCGGTGCCATTGGTACACTATAACTATAAAGTTATTTGGCTAGCACACTGTTTAACAAAGTGAAATCTGTAATGAATGGGACAGGGCTAAGACTCGCATTGTTCCACCAAAAATGTTTATCCAAAGAAATCTAATTTAAATAATATTAAGGAAACTACTGATCCCACAATGACTCATTATGGGTGGAGTGGATATTCAGTATAAAAGTATGAAACAGAAAAAGGACTGTGTTTACTACCATGATCAAGACCTATTGTGGGGTCAAAACACGTAGGAAGAGGAGTGTGGTGGCGTGAATAAACCAGTTAAACCACCCAAGGAGAGTGCCACGTTTATTTTTCTTGATGAGCATTCTAGTGCGAGAACGGTCCTTCTCTCGCCGTGGGCACCAGCAAATTTGAGCGCCCATGTTGAAGGATCATTTGTTGAACTATATATATATATATATATATATATATATATATATATATATATATATATATATACACACACACACACGCATATATATATATATACACACATATAAATATATATAAATATATATATATATATATATATATATATATATATATATATATATATATATATATATATATATATATATATATATATATATATATATATATGCAATGATGTTCCTGTTCCGCCAGTACTTGGCAAAGGGAAACCAGGCAGGGACCTCAAGCTAGCCTTCACGCTTGCAGCAAACAAGACACCAAATCCGGATTTTCAGGTGAAGAGCAGAGTGAATTTATTTAATACAAATAAAATTGAAGGGAAGAATGCCCATCCATGACGCGTTTCGCTCCGCGAAGGAGCTTGGTCACATGATGTGCCCCAGAGGGGATTGCAAATAAATAGTAAACAAAGAGATAAGACACACCCATGAAGTGAAAAAAATGTGAAATAAACATAATAAACAGACTAATTTTGCATGACCCCTTCAAAAATCACAACATAGTGTTCTTTTAGATAACGAGGACTGTAAAGCTTTTTGAATAATGGCCAATCAATAAAAGAAAATCCACATAACGGATTGGAATAGAAAATATATGAATGGGCAGCAGTTTAGACAAGTGTCAGAATAAATAATTCATATTCGTTTTTGAGAATACAAAAAGCCTAAAATCCATAACAAAATATATTCATTATATAAAGGATAGCTTTCTATGCAAACAAGTATGTACAATGACCTTAAAATAATAATTTATGTTACTACTCGATGTTAATAATCAACTCACGATTTTCAATACCCAAATCCACGTGGTTTAAAAGTTCATAGTACCAGAATATTCAAACAGTCCCTCATTACTAATTACTGGAAGCAGCATCGTTTAAAACTGCAAAAACTGCTAACGTGCTGAACAGATCAAAACAATATGTTTGTGTGATTTATAAAAGTATCATAAACAGAGTATGCTTATTTTTACCTTTTAACTGTACAGAGAACCCCCATTATTACTTTTTAGATAACAACTAAGTTATTTAATCAAATCCATATATATACACACTCCTTATTAGAGTAAGGACCTTGGAAGTCATATAGTGAGTCAGTTTTAAATATAGACATAACCTAGAAGGATATGGTATGTTCCTCACGATTCCTAGTATAAGATCTTAAGCCAATTAGAAAGATACACTACAGGTTATGTGCCAGTGATAAATAGATTGATCACAAAAAATTGTGGAGGTCCTCCGTCAAATGGCAATTAATAGCAAAAAGACTGTATGGGAATCACATGTGGCTGCCAAATTAAATGGGATGAGCTAAATAGATCTGTTACCTTGAGTATAATGATACTCCTAGATGTTAGAATGAATGTTGATAATTCACAGACAGGTATACGGATCCTCGGTAGCGTTCAGCCCCCCCAGGGGTACGACTGTCTAATTCTAAGATATAGCGAGTTCCTAGGACCCTCAAAAGTGCATCCCTGTTGCCACCTCTTTTGAGAGGCAATATGCAATCAATAACATAGTTAGAGAGGTATTTGGGGTCACTCTCATGAGAGCTTTGAAAGTGGCGTGCCACAGGGTAGGATTGGTCCTTGTTGGTAATTGCTCTTATGTGCTGCAGTATCCTCTTGTGAACCGGCAGTCGGGTGCTCCCTACATACCGGAGATCACAAGGACACTGCAGCACATAGACTGCAAACTCAGTCTTACAAGAGAGCTGTTTAGTAATTGGTACAGGGTCATCTTTAAATGGTGTAGAATATTGCGTTTTACTGCAACCATTTTTGCATGCTTTGCAACTTGAACATTTTATGAAACCCTTTCTCAGTGCCATAAATGTCTTTGAGATGGGCTGTTCAAAGTAATTCTTGACAAGTCTGTCAGACATAGAGGTAGACTTTCTAAAGGAAAATTACGGTCTTCTGCCGACCAGACCACCAATGACAGGATCCCCTGTCACCAGGTTCCAGTTGCGACTGAAAATTTTCCGGATCTCCTTATGTTGTTGATTAAAGGTGACAATAATTCTAGAGGAGTCTGAAACGGTGTCTAACTGAGATGTTGTTGACACAGTTTTTGGAGCTAAAGCCTGGGCTCAAGAAATGGTGTTAGAGCGCTCCATCACCTTTACTAATACCTCCTCTGAGTATCCCCGTGCCAGAAACCGCAGTTTACTTGCTTCCACGGCCCTGGAACACTCAATTTCATTACTGCAAATCCTCTTGATACGAAGCATCTCCCCAAAGGGGATGCTCCGTATCAAGTGATGGGGGTGCTGGCGGGCCGCGTGCAGGACGGTGTTACCCGCAGTCAGCTTTCTGTATAGCCTAGTCGCTGGTGCTCCTGATTCTATATATACCTCTATGTCCAAGAAGCATACCTGCAAAGTACTTATTGTGGACGTAAATTCAAGATTTAAGTTGTTGGTGTTAAGTTCTACAAACCGGCTGGCTTCCTGCATTGTACCTTGCCATATGAAGAAGAGGTCATCTATGTACCTCAGGTACAGAGGGACATGGCTCTCCATGGTAGCCTGATGTTGTACCATGAGGACCTGTTCCTCCCACCAGCCCATGTGCAAGCACGCTAGGCTGGGAGAAAAACAGGCCCCCATAGCTACCCCTCTAGTTTGTTGGTATGCCTGATTGTTAAACAAAAAATAATTTTGTTCTAAACAGAATTTGATCATGGCAATCAACATAGACTTGTGTGCAGAAAAATTGATTGCACATCTGTTCAGGTAGTAGTTAACAGCTCTAATACCATCATTGTGGCGTATCGATGTATACAATGATGTAACGTCCAATGTCATGAGTACACAATTTGAATTCCACGAAAAGTTACTTAGTTTCCTTACAAAGTCAGATGAATCCTGCACATAAGAACTCAGGCTCTTTACACTGTCTTGTAAAAAGTAGTCAATATATGTTGACATATTTTCCGTAGAGCTATTGACCGCTGAAATTATAGGTCTTCCGGGGGGATTGTCCAAACGTTTATGTATTTTGGGAAGCAAGTAGAATGAGGGTATAACTGGAAAATCTTTTTTGAGAAACCCAAATTCTTCCTTTGAAATCAAATTTCCACTTTTCCATGCAACAAGTTTAGAATTTTGATCTTGCCATGCTGATCTTATCGCTCCCAAGTTACTTCTTCTATAACAGGACTGGTCATGAAGTTGTGTTTCTGCTTCTTGTATGTACATCTGTCTAGGCCACAGAACTACATTGCCGCCTTTATCCGCTTGGCGGATCACAATGTTGTTGTTGGATTCTAGTTTCTTTATTAGAATGTTGTAGCTCTGATTTAAATTAATGACCACCATGTGTCTTTTATTGGTTGCAATGTACAATTTCTTCAAATCTTTTGTGACCAGATCCTGATAAACATCAATGTTATCATGAGGAATGGTTGGGAGGAATACAGATTTCGGTTTGAAGGGAGTGACGCAAACCGCCTGGTCAACTCTTGATCTAACTAGAGGGACTGATATTGATGGATGTGTCTCTTCTTGTAGAGCCCATATATCATCAAAGTCGGACCGGTCTCCAGCTTCCAGGAGAAGTGGGCTATTTGCGATTTCTCCAGGTTTTTTCTTTTTGGTAGGTTGCACCCTAAAGTATTTTTTGAGTTTAAGCTTCCTAACAAAACGGAAGGCATCCATCCTTACATCAGCGTAGTTAAAATTGCAGGGAGGGCAATATGTCAATCCTAAACTGAGGATCTTTTTTTCTTTGTCTGTGAGGGCAGTTCAGGATGAAAACAACTTACTCAGCAGAAGCTAATCATTTCATACGGATGCTGAGAAAAATTGGCACATTTTAAAAATAGACAGTGTCATAAGTCCTGAAATTCCAGCATATCCTTTTCTGACTTTTAAAAAGGAACCGCACGGAAAGGGGACCCATAGAGAAATGCGGGGTTTCCACCCTTGTGGTAGATGCAAGGCTTGCTCAAGCAGTAAAATGGTGCAATCTTATAGCATCCCTGATATGATATGAAAGAAAAGACATTCATCACTAAATTTCTAACCTGTAGTACATCTTATTCAGTGTACTGCCTTGTATGCCCATGTGGCTTGGGCTACATAGGCAGTACCATTCATCCCCGAACATAAGAGAGCAATATCCCAAAATGACTTATCTTACCCAGTAGCGCGGCACTATACAGAGAAACAGTCTAGTAATAGAAGCTTGCTACAATATTATGGGTTAGACTATGTACCGGAAAGCATCCGAGGGGGAGACAGATTGAAGAAACCTCGCTGGTTCGAATCACGCTACACTGTCAACTTGCAAACCAAAGCTCCAAAGGGACTGAATAGTGGGGAAGAATTAGCATCCCACTTAGGGCTGTGAGAAATTGAACACTGTGGGGTTGTTTCTGTAAAAGTTTATCTTTTTACGGAGATGTAAAAGTTGAAGATTAATATAGAGATGAAAATGTATACATCCTATATGACAACTAAATATAATTTGAACTGAGTCGATTATGAACTTGAAGTGGTTGTGATAAAAGAAACTGTTGATGATCAGGAATTGTGATTGAGAAAAATATGTTCTGGTTTTGAGATTGCGACATGCCCTAAATCATGTATGGACGTCATTGTCTGCAAGGGACCCTAGCCGATCCACAGCTTTATTATCATAGCACAGAGGTGGTAATCTCTTTAGAGAAATCGTTGCATGCGGTCAGAAGTGCATGTTGACAAATATGTGGTTGAATAGGATCAACACAAGTGGTGATAATGCCGATATACTGCGATAACAAAATGTTTATGTGCAGGAGATATGTCTTAACCCACTTGGCAAAAGCAATATGCAATGTCAATGTATTTGATGAGAGCACGCTCTGACAACATGTAATTATGAAAGAGTTTGTACCCTGGAGACAACATTCAGTGCATACAAGAAATGCGGCGTTCGACACCGTGTCACATGACATCATGACCACCAGACTTGTTAACATCGGCCTGGAAGGTGTAGCTCTGGCATGGCTGAGGAGTTTCCTGACCGACCGCACCCAGACCGTCACCTTGGGTGCCTACCGGTCAGAGGAGTTGGGGATCTCAAAGGGGGTGCCACAGGGGTCTTGCTTAAGCCCGACCCTGTTTAATATCTATGTGGCCCCCCTGGCAAACATCATGAGATCCCATGGGTTCATCCCTATGTCATACGCGGATGACACCCAACTCCTATTCCCGTTTAAACATCTTACGGATACGGTCAGGAACTCTTTCTCCTTGGGGATGAAGGCAGTAGCTCACTGGATGGCATCAAACTTCCTGCAATGCAATGTGGCAAAAACGGAGGTGATGCTGTTCGGTGAGGCAAAGCTCCTATGGTCCCCAGACTGGTGGCCGCAAGACCTTGGCCCAGTCCCAGAGCCAAAGCAGGTGGTAAAAAATCTTGGTGTGCGTCTGGACCAGGAGCTCTCTTTAAAACAAAACAGCAATCAAGTAGTGGGCTCATGTTTCCATGTGATCGCTATGCTGAGGAAAGTCTTCCCCTTGCTCCCTGATACAACTAGGAGAACGTTAGTGCAGGCCCTTATACTGAGTCGACTGGACTACTGCAACGGGATGCTCCTATCAGTAAACGAGGGAGTTATCGCGAGATTGCAGGTAGTCCAGAACACGGTGGCCCGTCTTGTCCTAAATCAGCCTCCCCGCACACCATCGAAGCCTCTTCTGAACACCCTACATTGGCTACCTATCAAACAAAGGGTGAAATACAAGATAGGGTGCACTATACATAGAAGTCTCCAGAACAAAGGCCCAGAGTATCTAAACAATAGATTCTCTCTCTATAGGCCTGCTCGATCCTTGAGATCCAGTGAACAAGGTCTTTTACAAGTTCCAAGAGCCAGAAAGACCAGACAAGGTGGAAGAGCTCTGTCCATTGCCGGACCAAGATTGTGGAACAGCCTTCCTCTCTCCTTGAGGCTTTGTCAGGAGTATCTCCCGTTTAGGAAACAGTTAAAAACCTTCTTATTTCCTCATTAATTAATGACATCTGCCTACCTATTGTTACAAGCTGAAAAGGTTCTCAAAGGCGCGGAGATACTCCTCCGGGAGATGATCCTAGCGCGATACAAACCCGCAAATAAAAATGTATTAGACAGAGAATTTGCACGTTATAAAATGGCAATGTTGTTTTTCGTTGACCTGTCATCGGAGGCATTGACTAGTTTGCGATTGGCTAGTCATAGTCGCGCATAAGCACAGGAGGATTTGGAATATTTACCTTAATGGCAGATAGTGCATGAAAATGGTTTTGAATTAATGCATTTCTCGTAACTATTACGGCATACAAGCCGATGTATGGAAGCAGTAATTATTCCGCTCTGGGAGTGGTGCTTAGGGCTCCCATGAAGTTGCGCCTTAGCACGGGTAATAACATCGAATGGTAATTGAAATTGGTTAAAAGTTGATAAACACCTCTGTAAATTTTATGTAAAATGGCAAAACTGGTGATTTAGTATTATGTATGCTGTAAAAATATGCGTTACAATATGGCGCTGACAGTACCATCAGTATTCAGACCCCCCAGGATATTGCGGCATAGACTTGAAAATTTAGCAGCACAAAAATGGAAATTTAGTGGCACAAAAATTGAAATTTTGCGGCATCATTGTGGCACTTTATTTTACTCGTAATCATTCCTTTTCAGCCTTAAATAAATGCAAGCTGATTTAGGTGAGTATTACACTTTGAAATAGGCATTATAAACTTTCAAAGAGAGTTTTGT
This sequence comes from Lissotriton vulgaris, assembly GCF_964263255.1. Taxonomy (NCBI): domain Eukaryota; kingdom Metazoa; phylum Chordata; class Amphibia; order Caudata; family Salamandridae; genus Lissotriton; species Lissotriton vulgaris. The sequence continues at coordinate 1,412,325,271 of NC_141685.1, read as the reverse complement.
TTGCTATATTCTCCTTTGTGGTAACATTCTGGAGCATAGGTTCAGCCAAGCTCAATAGCACAGGGAGACACCCCTGACCATGAAGACATCAGAGACCCCTCAGACCATAGAGATGACTGTTACATCTTGCTTATGCTCTGAATTTCCCTTGCTTGGATTTCCCCATTGCTTAGCCACAGCATCTGATAGAATGTTTGATGACACCCTAGAATGTTTGGTACCTGACTGCTCTGAGTAGAGGCAGTTGATGGCAGACAGGCTGAGCGAGAGAAGAACTGCTCCTGGTGCGGTTTTTATTATTACATCTATGGATCATTCTATTGCTAACTTAACTTGGATTAATCTACAATAAATCAAACCTATTTTACTTACTGGATTAAAGAACTTTATTTGCTACAAATTGGCGACGACGTACAGAACAGAACCTATGCGTGGAAATAAGACTGTTTAAATGGATTACTACTGCAACTAAGAAACTACTTAAAGCTGGAAAAGAAAAGGTAAATTTACAGAAACGCCCTGGTTAGCCCCACCAGTGTCCCCAGTCAACTGGACAGCCTGCATCCCAAGGCGTTTGTCATTTTACAGCTTTAATCGTGCAACTAATGTGTAACCTGTTGTTAATATTCTACCTGGGAAGAAACTCCTTTTGCTTATGAGAATTGAGATGTGTTTAAAACTGTACTCAAAGATAAGAGTTTAAAGTTCTGCAGCTTCAAATTGGTCTCAAAAGATGTTAAAGGAAGTTACCAGCGATGTTATTATTGGATTGTTTATTGAAGTTCTTGCCATCTGCTTAAACTTTGTGAAAGATAACATCGGAGGTGCTCGTGAATTTGATTTATGGAGGCATGGAAACCCTGTAAGCTTTTCAGAGTCTGCTGTTCGTTATTTTAAACTCTGACATGTGGGAACATTTTAAATTGAAGAGTGAACCTCCAATTTGAAAAAATGAGAAGCGCGTGTTTACCTGTCATCGAGAGCCCAAAGATGAAGTCTCCTTATTGATGTCACAGCATTCTTTGAACTGCTGATACACGTTCTGCTGTCTGAACGTGCTGAGAGCCACCCGACCTTGCGTCAGTAGATGTGACGCCATTTGGGAGAGTTAGTTTTCATTGCGGTGAAGATGCCTGTTGTTCACGCTTCTGGAGGTCAATAAAGTTAAAAGAAAAACGGTGGAGATGCCTGCTGTTCACACTTTGGAATACTTTTGGAGGCATTGAGAGACATTGACATCTTCCTTTTTACCGTTGTGCGTGATATTTCTGGTACTAATTGATCGGAGCACTTACTGTGATTATTTATTGTTCAGCCGTTGGGACTTATTGGATGTATATTTTTGCTGGAGCCACTTCGGTGCTCATATTTGAGGCGCTCCACATTGGTTATGTAATTTCTGGAAGCCACTTCGGTGCTCATTTTTTGAGGCGCTCCATTTTCCTAGTTTTGGTTTGTGAAGAGCCGTAGGTTGCTCAATTTTCTGGATTTGGACTCTGAGGGGTTCAATTGTTTGATGCTGTGAAGAGCCGTAAGTTGCTCAATTTTCTCGTTATGGACTCTGAGGGGTTCAATTGTTTGATGTTGAGAAGAGCCGCAGTTGCTCAATTTTCTTGATATGGACTCTGAGGGGTTCAATTGGTTTTTTTGTGTGTGAAGCCGCAAGTTACTCTATTTGGCTGATATGAACCACGCAAGTGCTCTAAGGTTTTAGAGGAGTTCATATTTCATTTATTTTGGATATGGAAGTTGTCGGAGGTTATAGGAACATCAGTTTATTTTTTTTCCCTAGGAAGGGGGATGAGGTCACTATATTTGAGAATGCAATTATATTTGAGAATGTAATTGTGAATATAGTTGAAAATGCAATCCTTATTATATTTCAACTGTTATATATTTAAGAATGCAATGTAATGTGTTCCTTTCATATTGCGTTGTGTTTTTAAATATATATTTAAGAATGCAATGTAATGTTTTCTCTTATCTTTGTTTGTTGTTTTCTAAGGAAGGGGGATGTGTTACATCTTGCTTATGCTCTGCATTTCCCTTGCTTGGATTTCCCCATTGCTTAGCCACTGCATCTGGTAGAATGTTTGATGACACCCTAGAATGTTTGGTACCTGACTGCTCTGAGTAGAGGCAGTTGATGGCAGACAGGCTGAGCGAGAGAAGAACTGCTCCTGGTGGGGTTTTTATTATTACATCTATGGATCATTTTAATGCTAACTTAACTTGGATTAATCTACAATAAATCAAACCTATTTTACTTACTGGATTCAAGAACTTTATTTGCTACAAATTGGCGACGAGGTACAGAACAGAACCTATGCGTGGAAATAAGACTGTTTAAATGGATTACTACTGCAACTAAGAAACTACTTAAAGCTGGAAAAGAAAAGGTAAATTTACAGAAACGCCCTGGTTAGCCCCACCAGTGTCCCCAGTCAACTGGACAGCCTGCATCCCAAGGCGTTTGTCATTTTACAGCTTTAATCGTGCAACTAATGTGTAACCTGTTGTTAATATTCTACCTGGGAAGAAACTCCTTTTGCTTATGAGAATTGAGATGTGTTTAAAACTGTACTCAAAGATAAGAGTTTAAAGTTCTGCAGCTTCAAATTGGTCTCAAAAGATGTTAAAGGAAGTTACCAGCGATGTTATTATCGGATTGTTTATTGAAGTTCTTGCCATCTGCTTAAACTTTGTGAAAGATAACATCGGAGGTGCTCGTGAATTTGATTTATGGAGGCATGGAAACCCTGTAAGCTTTTCAGAGTCTGCTGTTCGTTATTTTAAACTCTGACATGTGGGAACATTTTAAATTGAAGAGTGAACCTCCAATTTGAAAAAATGAGAAGCGCGTGTTTACCTGTCATCGAGAGCCCAATGACGAAGTCTCCTTATTGATGTCACAGCATTCTTTGAACTGCTGATACACGTTCTGCTGTCTGAACGTGCTGAGAGCCACCCGACCTTGCGTCAGTAGATGTGACGCCATTTGGGAGAGTTAGTTTTCATTGCGGTGAAGATGCCTGTTGTTCACGCTTCTGGAGGTCAATAAAGTTAAAAGAAAAACGGTGGAGATGCCTGCTGTTCACACTTTGGAATACTTTTGGAGGCATTGAGAGACATTGACATCTTCCTTTTTACCGTTGTGCGTGATATTTCTGGTACTAATTGATCGGAGCACTTACTGTGATTATTTATTGTTCAGCCGTTGGGACTTATTGGATGTATATTTTTGCTGGAGCCACTTCGGTGCTCATATTTGAGGCGCTCCACATTGGTTATGTAATTTCTGGAAGCCACTTCGGTGCTCATTTTTTGAGGCGCTCCATTTTCCTAGTTTTGGTTTGTGAAGAGCCGTAGGTTGCTCAATTTTCTGGATTTGGACTCTGAGGGGTTCAATTGTTTGATGCTGTGAAGAGCCGTAAGTTGCTCAATTTTCTCGTTATGGACTCTGAGGGGTTCAATTGTTTGATGTTGAGAAGAGCCGCAGTTGCTCAATTTTCTTGATATGGACTCTGAGGGGTTCAATTGGTTTTTTTGTGTGTGAAGCCGCAAGTTACTCTATTTGGCTGATATGAACCACGCAAGTGCTTTAAGGTTTTAGAGGAGTTCATATTTCATTTATTTTGGATATGGAAGTTGTCGGAGGTTATAGGAACATCAGTTTATTTTTTTTCCCTAGGAAGGGGGATGAGGTCACTATATTTGAGAATGCAATTATATTTGAGAATGTAATTGTGAATATAGTTGAAAATGCAATCCTTATTATATTTCAACTGTTATATATTTAAGAATGCAATGTAATGTGTTCCTTTCATATTGCGTTGTGTTTTTAAATATATATTTAAGAATGCAATGTAATGTTTTCTCTTATCTTTGTTTGTTGTTTTCTAAGGAAGGGGGATGTGTTACATCTTGCTTATGCTCTGCATTTCCCTTGCTTGGATTTCCCCATTGCTTAGCCACTGCATCTGGTAGAATGTTTGATGACACCCTAGAATGTTTGGTACCTGACTGCTCTGAGTAGAGGCAGTTGATGGCAGACAGGCTGAGCGAGAGAAGAACTGCTCCTGGTGGGGTTTTTATTATTACATCTATGGATCATTTTAATGCTAACTTAACTTGGATTAATCTACAATAAATCAAACCTATTTTACTTACTGGATTCAAGAACTTTATTTGCTACAATGACATAGACACCCTGGCAATGGAGAAGTCAGAGACACTCCTTACCTTAGAAACGTCAGAGACACCCCTGACCATGGAGATGTGAAAGGCACCCGTGAACTTGGCGATGTGGGTCGGTTTCTACGAAGCTTGCAGATGCTGTGCACAGTTTTTAAGCACCAACGTCATATAAACTACAGACATCAACTTAACTCTGAAATGCCTCAAAAGGCAAATGTTTGAAGTGCAAATGTGACTAAAACAGCAGGCATTGACTAGGAGATGGTCCAACAAGAAAAGAACTCTGAACACATATGTGGGTGTATAGGCAATAGGAACTCCCCATTTATTTGCTATCTGCAGAGAGACCATTTTTCACAGCCATAATTGGAAATATAGCAGCCATTGTGTTTCTTATCTGATTTTGGGAATGAAAATTACAAAATGCTGGAGGGTCTGATTAAAGGCTTTCATTTAGAGTGTTGAAAAACGAGTCACTGAGTGTAGTAATTACGTGAATCAGATTACAAATACTACTAAATCCAGAGGGAATATTGTATCAGAGTGAGGTGCAGGATCGAATGCTTGAGTACAGACTCAAGATTTATCCAAATGATGAGGTCGAGCAGGAACCAAACCTGTCATAATATTTGCTATTGTATTCGCTATGACCCTGTGCAAATTTGGAAAAGAGTAAGTGTTTCGAAAGTTTTCATTAAGATCCCGCTGCCTATGTTGTTTAATGTTCTGGTTGCTTAATAGCAAGGCACTCTATTCAATTTAACTTCATGTATCGCATCCACTACCGTACTCTCAGTGCACCTCCCCCTCAATTCTGCATGCTCTTTTTTATCCCTGGCTTTTATCACTGTTCCCATCTTTCTCTTACTCCTTCAGTCCATCTTTCTGCCTATCTCTCGCTTGTTCTGATGATGATGAAAAACAAGTACCACGCCCATAAAAATGAGTACCAGTGGGGCCACATGCACCACCGCTCAGGTTAAGCACTAGTTTAACCCTCCTTTTTGAAACAGGTCACTTTTTTTAAACATGGTGATTTTAATATTTCCCTTCATTTTGTCTCACACCCAAACTTGATGAGTGTGACACATTGTACCTATGACAGTTTGGAATTACCAGTGGAAGAAAAAGGCTAGGAACGCCACCTATGGAGGATCTGATTATGATCATGCTGAAAAACCTGTTTTGGGGGAAAAACGTCTGTTTGCACCCAAAATGCAATGATGAATTGGGGATAAACTGCACTAAACTCAGGAGTTTGTGCCTGCAATTTGCATCAGGATACGAATGTTATAGACTGCAAGAGCGGATTGCTAAAAATGTCAATTAGCACAGCCGCTAATTTGGTAGAATCTTTTGCAATCTAATCCACAGTCCTGAAAACGCAAACTTTATTCGGAAGCAAACTGCACACTCACTAATATGTGCACCCCAAGTTAACTCAAATGAACAGGTGTGCAATTTGCATCTGCATTTTTTTGGGTCCATCAGGATCAGGCCCTTAATTTGCTGCTTGGTGCCAGCGCTGTAGTACTGTAGCACTGTAGTACTGTAGCTATGGCACACCATACCACCCAGATAGATATGTGCAAAATATAGAGACAGGCAGCAAGCTTTAAAGAATGAAGGCCACTTCCTTCAGCATCAAGGTGCCACTGTGATCTTAAATGATCATAAAAATGTACACTGCTCCTAAAAAGGACACAACACACTATAAATGTTTATTAAAACAATATGCAACCTGGAAGATAGAAAAGCTCCTTTGAGGTGGGAACCTCTGCTTATTTTACTGCTGTCAGCAACAGAAATAAAATATGATATATGCTGGTTAGTGCAGTGTGTTCAAAGAGAAAAGGGGCAGATCACAAAAAAATGAGACTAGATCTAATCCAAGTCCTTGGTGGTAATGCAGTGCCTGGTGCTATTTTGCATTTTCACATGGTGGTCATGTGTTTTGCTCGTATTATGCGGTGTTGTGTTTTTATGCTGCATTATTTTTATTGATGTATTGCAACAATCGACCAACAGGGTGGATGGCCAGGACAATGCAAAACAGGACCCTTGCGCCCCCTCCCCCTTCCCCGCCTCAGGAAATACTCAAAAGAGAAGCAGTGCTTGACCTGTGTCGGTAGGACGTGATGAGAAAAAGTCAGCGCTCATCTGTGAAGATTGGTCCCTTGTTTATGGTAATGCTCATGTTCATGACTTTAAAAATGGTGACTTCCCAGTGTGTCGTTAACACCGAGAAAGGCTGCACGCCGAAACGCGTCTGTTTGGTTGAATAAAAAGAGCCAGTGGGACGTTACCCATGAGTGCTTATTTTCCTACTTGATTGTCGGAATGCGAGCTTTAATATATATATATATATATATATAGGCAGCACTTATGTGAAAGAAAACAATAAAGTTTCAACATGCTGTTGCTTTTCATGGAAAAAATAAAGGACACACCTGTTTGCAATTGCACTCTGGGAGGAAACCAAACCGCAGTGTTAAATCACGAGGCAAGGTGGAAGCAGAGACGTTACCCGTGATCAAGCCTCTTAAGGAGGAGAAACGCGTTGGGCTTTTTTGAACCTGTGCAAGCTTTCTACATGAAATTAAAGCATCGTTTTGAACCTGCAGCAAGGTGTCAGTGTTCCTTACTTTTAGGGAAAGTTTGGAGTTTTGTTGGATATAATATATATATATATATATATATATATATATATATATATATATATATATATATATATATATATATATATATATATATATATATATATATATATATATATATATATATATATATATATATATATATATATATATATATATATATATTCAAAGTCCACAAAGCACCCACGTGCAGCACGCACTCTCAGCCAGCTCGCTCCAAGTGAGGGAAGGAGACGGGTACAACCTGCGTCAGCAGAGCCTGACGCGTTTCGGGCAACCGCCCTTCATCTGAGGCTTCTCTGCTTCGAAAAAGACCGCCAACACTAAGATTGCAGATAGTGGTCCCATATTTATTGCATCATCACCTGCATGTTGAATTCCTTCATAGCAAAGTATTCTGGGATCTGCAGTCCTTGCACAATGAAACCCAAGTGGGCTGCTGGCGATCACTTTCAATAAATGTCACAAATCACGGGTGTCTCGCACAAGTTCTTCCCTGTTCAAATCCTGAGCTTGGCTGCTCCATTCCGCCGATACTCATACCAGCAGAGGAGCCGCTTAGTATGTGGTGGTGCGTGCCCCGGTCGGGTCGACCGTTTAACATTCAAAGTCCACAAAGCACCCACGTGCAGCACGCACTCTCAGCCAGCTCGCTCCAAGTGAGGGAAGGAGACGGGTACAACCTGCGTCAGCAGAGCCTGACACGTCTCGGGCAACCGCCCTTCATCTGAGGCTTCTCTGCTTCGAAAAAGACCGCCAACACTAGGATTGCAGATAGTGGTCCCATATTTATTGCATCATCACCTGCATGTTGAATTCCTTCATAGCAAAGTATTCTGGGATCTGCAGTCCTTGCACAATGAAACCCAAGTGGGCTGCTGGCGATCACTTTCAATAAATGTCACAAATCACGGGTGTCTCGCACAAGTTCTTCCCTGTTCAAATCCTGAGCTTGGCTGCTCCATTCCGCCGATACTCATACCAGCAGAGGAGCCGCTTAGTATGTGGTGGTGCGTGCCCCGGTCGGGTCGACCGTTTAACATTCAAAGTCCACAAAGCACCCACGTGCAGCACGCACTCTCAGCCAGCTCGCTCCAAGTGAGGGAAGGAGACGGGTACAACCTGCGTCAGCAGAGCCTGACGCGTTTCGGGCAACCGCCCTTCATCTGAGGCTTCTCTGCTTCGAAAAAGACCGCCAACACTAGGATTGCAGATAGTGGTCCCATATTTATTGCATCATCACCTGCATGTTGAATTCCTTCATAGCAAAGTATTCTGGGATCTGCAGTCCTTGCACAATGAAACCCAAGTGGGCTGCTGGCGATCACTTTCAATAAATGTCACAAATCACGGGTGTCTCGTACAAGTTCTTCCCTGTTCAAATCCTGAGCTTGGCTGCTCCATTCCGCCGATACTCATACCAGCAGAGGAGCCGCTTAGTATGTGGTGGTGCGTGCCCCGGTCGGGTCGACCGTTTAACATTCAAAGTCCACAAAGCACCCACGTGCAGCACGCACTCTCAGCCAGCTCGCTCCAAGTGAGGGAAGGAGACGGGTACAACCTGCGTCAGCAGAGCCTGACGCGTTTCGGGCAACTGCCCTTCATCTGAGGCTTCTCTGCTTCGAAAAAGACCGCCAACACTAGGATTGCAGATAGTGGTCCCATATTTATTGCATCATCACCTGCATGTTGAATTCCTTCATAGCAAAGTATTCTGGGATCTGCAGTCCTTGCACAATGAAACCCAAGTGGGCTGCTGGCGATCACTTTCAATAAATGTCACAAATCACGGGTGTCTCGCACAAGTTCTTCCCTGTTCAAATCCTGAGCTTGGCTGCTCCATTCCGCCGATACTCATACCAGCAGAGGAGCCGCTTAGTATGTGGTGGTGCGTGCCCCGGTCGGGTCGACCGTTTAACATTCAAAGTCCACAAAGCACCCACGTGCAGCACGCACTCTCAGCCAGCTCGCTCCAAGTGAGGGAAGGAGACGGGTACAACCTGCGTCAGCAGAGCCTGACGCGTTTCGGGCAACCGCCCTTCATCTGAGGCTTCTCTGCTTCGAAAAAGACCGCCAACACTAGGATTGCAGATAGTGGTCCCATATTTATTGCATAATCACCTGCATGTTGAATTCCTTCATAGCAAAGTATTCTGGGATCTGCAGTCCTTGCACAATGAAACCCAAGTGGGCTGCTGGCGATCACTTTCAATAAATGTCACAAATCACGGGTGTCTCGCACAAGTTCTTCCCTGTTCAAATCCTGAGCTTGGCTGCTCCATTCCGCCGATACTCATACCAGCAGAGGAGCCGCTTAGTATGTGGTGGTGCGTGCCCCGGTCGGGTCGACCGTTTAACATTCAAAGTCCACAAAGCACCCACGTGCAGCACGCACTCTCAGCCAGCTCGCTCCAAGTGAGGGAAGGAGACGGGTACAACCTGCGTCAGCAGAGCCTGACGCGTTTCGGGCAACTGCCCTTCATCTGAGGCTTCTCTGCTTCGAAAAAGACCGCCAACACTAGGATTGCAGATAGTGGTCCCATATTTATTGCATCATCACCTGCATGTTGAATTCCTTCATAGCAAAGTATTCTGGGATCTGCAGTCCTTGCACAATGAAACCCAAGTGGGCTGCTGGCGATCACTTTCAATAAATGTCACAAATCACGGGTGTCTCGCACAAGTTCTTCCCTGTTCAAATCCTGAGCTTGGCTGCTCCATTCCACCGATACTCATACCAGCAGAGGAGCCGCTTAGTATGTGGTGGTGCGTGCCCCGGTCGGGTCGACCGTTTAACATTCAAAGTCCACAAAGCACCCACGTGCAGCACGCACTCTCAGCCAGCTCGCTCCAAGTGAGGGAAGGAGACGGGTACAACCTGCGTCAGCAGAGCCTGACGCGTTTCGGGCAACCACCCTTCATCTGAGGCTTCTCTGCTTCGAAAAAGACCGCTAGGATTGCAGATAGTGGTCCCATATTTATTGCATCATCACCTGCATGTTGAATTCCTTCATAGCAAAGTAAATATGGGACCACTATCTGCAATCTTAGTGTTGGCGGGGCACGCACCACCACATACTAAGCGGCTCCTCTGCTGGTATGAGTATCGGCGGAATGGAGCAGCCAAGCTCAGGATTTGAACAGGGAAGAACTTGTGCGAGACACCCGTGATTTGTGACATTTATTGAAAGTGATCGCCAGCAGCCCACTTGGGTTTCATTGTGCAAGGACTGCAGATCCCAGAATACTTTGCTATGAAGGAATTCAACATGCAGGTGATGATGCAATAAATATGGGACCACTATCTGCAATCCTAGTGTTGGCGGTCTTTTTCGAAGCAGAGAAGCCTCAGATGAAGGGCGGTTGCCCGAAACGCGTCAGGCTCTGCTGACGCAGGTTGTACCCGTCTCCTTCCCTCACTTGGAGCGAGCTGGCTGAGAGTGCGTGCTGCACGTGGGTGCTTTGCGGACTTTGAATATATATATATATATATATATATATATATATATATATATATATATATATATATATATATATATATATATATATATATTAAGTGGCAAAACAAGAGTTATTTAACATTAGTTCCTTTGGGATGTTATTTTATTTCCTTGCCTCCCCATGTTTTTTATGATATTGCGCGTAGCAGTACATGTGAGTGATAATATATGGTGGTTTACTTACTCCAAGGCTGTGTTGTAGTATATTTAATCCGATATTGACACCCTTAGGGCTGTAGTAACTTTAGAATTGCAGTTTTGTGAATAGCAATGGTTTTAATCTATTGTGGGTGTATGTATTAGCCTGTCTCTACCAAACCCCCTCCTCAAAATTCCTTGAACCCACCCCTTTTTAGGAGTAAGTATTCTCCATTATGCAACCACACTTCTTTGTTCCTCCCACATTTACTACAAGCAGGTATACCTGTGTATGTGGAGAGATCAGCTATCTTGACAGAGATATTTGCATAGAAAAGAGATGAGAGACAGATATTTCTGGTCTTAACTTTGTGAATAGCATTTTGTAAGACACAGAGTAGTACTACTGCAGTTCTATTTCACGTACTACAAAATGCAGTTCGTGAGTAGGCCCCCTAATCTATTTTCAAACAGAGATTATGCTAACAAATAGTGAATGTTTTTCATCCTTTATGAGGCCATTACTCTCCCAACGCTTGAATAGATGAATCTTTTAAACTACACAGGTGTTAATGAGACCAGGTGATTCACATGTTGTAAGGTTTTAAGCAGCAGGAAATAAAATCTGTCTGCTGTGCCAGGCAGGGAGCCAATAGGTCGTAGGGATTCTTAGAACCCTTCACATGATTTGGCACAAATCAGGGCACGTCTTCTAGTGACTTTGTTTTCTTAGAATCTCTCTGGTAAAAGTAGTGATGCCGGCATTGATAGAGGTAAACTAGAGGTGACAAAAAGCACAATTTTGAGTAAGCCAATATCACGTAAGCCAACTGCGCACATCTCTTGCTGCATGCTCTGGTAACACTGGTGCACAGGAATCGCGTTCTGAATGTTTAAGTACAGCACCCATACCCAAGACGTTGTCTAGTATAGAGGTATGTGAGGCAAAAGTGCAATGCTGCACACTCTCCTTTTTACAAGTCTCTTTAGTAGTATGGGAGAAATCGCAGTCAAACCTTAGGAGTCCAATTTGTGGTCAATGGTGAACTTAATAATGGTACATCAAGAACTGCCTCCTCTGCATTACCCCCTCATAGGACCTCATCCTCCCAGTCCTTATATTAGTGAGTCGAATCCGCCTCCCGACACGCCTCTAAAATGCTCGTCTGTTTTTACTTTTAGAATATAAACCCCACCCACCCTCCTCTATGCCTACTAGTTTTCCTGTCCCTAGGTGGCTGTTGGAACGCGATGTGCTGTTGGAAGCATTCTATTTCAGTAAAACTTTTGTTTTTCCTAAAAAGTATAGCATTTCGCATACTCACTGTTTATGTTATATTTGTGCCGCTGTTGGCGGATCACGCTGTCCTCATCACATGTTTCAGTAGATCACCTCCCTGCTTAAGGCACAACCTCATTCCCTGTACATGCGCTTGGCTGGGAGCAATCTGGGCGGCATTCTAGCTACATTGTATGCCGCTGTGAGGAGGTGGCAAGGCTGCCTTTTCGCTTCCAAAGTCTTGTGAGGGTTGAGATTTGGTTGTAGGAGACAGCAATAAATAGGAAGTTATTCTTGCTCACTTCCTGCTTGACTTACAATTATGGGGGATGAAGAGTCTTTGCCTGTGTCTGGCAAATCTGTTTCCGAAAAAGAACCATGTTCAAGACTTGGGAGAAGATGACCTTTGCAGAATTCCAGGGCTGACATTCATTACTTGATTAATTCTGTGGTTCAGGCTGCATTGACTGAGCCTTCTCCCAAAAATCATAATAAAGGGGATTAGGTTGAATAATTGGACATTTCCCCAAAAGGCAAATATTTCCAGGGTAAAGTTTTTTGGGACATGTTGGGCCATATTTGGAATGTGCATGGGTTTGAACCTAAATCTTTGGTGGATGTTGGCTTCTATTCCTAGCATAGTGCTTCGTTGTGGATGGGCATGATATCATAAAGGAGATCCTGGTGAAGGAATGGAAAGATATCCACAAGCAGGGTATTCCGTGCTTTCTGACCAAGAGGTATTACCTGGCACAGTTTGAGGACCAATTTCCGCAAGTCCCTAAGGTTGACTACATTTTTTCCTCCAAGACTTCTTCCTCTTCCTTGTCTTCTGAGGAGTCTTCCCTTTCTTGATCCTGTTGAGAAGAAGGTGGAGACTGCCTTGAAGCAGGCATACACCCCCTCTAATTTTGAGATCAAGGCAAGCACTTCTTCCACATATACCTTACAAGTCGTTACTAAACATTTCAAGAAATCGCTTCATTGTCTTCAGGATCAAGGGGATCCCACTCATATCTTGCTGCAGATGAAGGTGTTGGCCCAATTTCTGTCTGATATCTCATTTGATATCCTGCGGGCTTTCTCCTCCTCTGCAGGGGCCTCTGCAGGGGCGTTGGTGGCTGGTAGATGGTCACAGTGGACAAAGCCATGGCATCAGGAAGTGGCATAGAAGGCCTTAATTCATAAACTGCCCTTTGAAGGTCTCAAACTATTTGGGGACGAGTTGAACACAATGGTGCAGTGGTCTGCAGAGGAAAACAAATTGCTGGAGCTGTTTCAGTCTATGCAAAACAAAAATCTTTTTCCATAAACAGAATTTTCAGGGAGTACTCTCCTCATCTCAGACCTTTCATGGATGGTCCTGTGTCGCAAAGTGGTTACCACTTTAACAGAAGACTCCTTGATCATAATCAAGCCAGCAGACGATGGCGGGGCAATCGTGATGAACTCCACTAACTATGTCCTAAAATGTCTACGCCAACTAGTGGATGGAAGGTATTATCACCCATTGAACTTGGACCCAGCTGACATCTTAATGGAAAGTATCCATTCCATGGTCATGACGGCAGAGGCACAGGACTGATTCACAAAACATAAAGCTGAGTTTGTGCTGAACCCTTCCCCAAGAACTCCCTACTTCTAAATATTACCAAAGATACAAAAGTGCACCAATCCCCGTCCAGGGAGACCTATCATGTCCGGCATTGGATCCCTACAGAAACTCCTTAGTAAGTTCTGTGACCACTGTTTACAACCTCTGGTCCAGAGAACCCCTTTGTTCCTCAAGGATACTGGGGACATACTAAACCCGATTGCTGACTTCAGGAAATCAAACTCCTTGTGACACTGTACATGGAGTCTTTGTATACAAACATCCCTCAGGGAGCCACCATTGAGGCCTGCCTCAGAGCACAGACTTACGGAACTGCTATGCCAATTGACTTCATTATTGAATATACCTCCATGGTGTTAAAAACAACTTCTTAAAGACCCAGATATATCATCAGATACCATCAGATACATGGTGATATCGATGAGCAGCCCATTGGTGCGAAGTCTGGCCTGTCTCTCCATGTTCCACTATAAAAAGCAACACATTTGCACTGAGACTAATCCCTTCAATTTAACATCCTGATGTGGAGACGATACATAGATGACATTCTGTTCTTCTGGAAGAGGGATGACACTCTGTGCCCAGTCTTTAGCAGCTGGATCAACACACCAAACTCTTACCTGAAATTCACCCAGTCATCCTCCACTTCAGGGATACCAATCTTGTATCTACTCATCTCCATTAAGGATGGGCATCCACGAACCAAAACTTACAAGAAAACCAACCACTGTAACAGCCTTCTTTTGTTTAACAGTCACCATCCCAATCGCTACGGACAGTACCTTCGACTCAGAAGGAACTATAGATTACTAAGGAACTACGATACACAAGCCAAGACACTCAGTAAGAACCTATGTGCTAGGAATTATCTGGCCAGTCATCAAACAAGCTGAAAAGAGAGCATGGAACAACCAACAGGAGGCCCACCTGGGGACCAAAACAAGACCTACCGAACTCCAACAAGATCAAACGCATCATTCTGAAACATTGGGGCATCCTTAACCCCTAACCGCGGCGTCAATTCTCCCGCAGTGTGGAAGAATTAATGAGCGGGCAGGGCTTCGATGCCCAACGGACGTGCGCAGCACCAGAGAGGTAGTGCTTGCGCTGGCAACTGGCCGACGCAAGCACCGAAGGGGTTAACACTGGTTCCTTGGAGACTTCACGAGCACGATTTGCATTCAGTTGAAGCCAGAACTTAAAGGACCTCCTGGTACATACCAGACCACAAAGAAAACAGACACACATGCAGAACACACTGTGGGCCTTTACACTCGTCATAGGGCCCTCTCCATGTGGTTCCTGCGGGGTCTGCTCACTCGCCCAACCCTCAAAAGCAATGAAACTTAGCTCTAGATTTATCAGGACACGAAAATATCCCACTAACTGCAATACAAAAAAATTGCATCAGCCTGATCACATGGCCAAACATTATGTTATTATGTTTCATAATGTGGGTATGACTACAAGGGCTGTAAAAAACAGGATTATGGAACACCAAAGCACCATCCGCTGTGGACACACTGCTACTAAAATGTGTAATAATTTCTGTGATCTTAAACTTTCTCCAATTGACCTACAGTGGACCATTTTGGACGCCAGCCACACATGGAGTAACACAAATATTTTTTAGGAAGGAGCAACGATGGATCTTCAGTCTTTGCACAAACAGCATGGGCCTAAACTGTCAAATACTGTGGTTTGAAGTGTGACTCCATGACTAGTAATTCTCAAGGCGTGGTAAACCAGAAATGTACTCCCTGCAACAGATGGGATCTAACTCTCTTCCCACTTCTTGCATCTCTGGCGTATGACTCCACCAAGGATGGTTACATTTACCAGAGCCTTGTCCATTTATGCAAAATACCAATGGGAACTCCGCGTGGGTGACAAGTTACGAGATCATGGACCCACTTTAAGAGACCCTCCTTGTGCTACCCATGACCACATGATCCAGAAAGAAATCCTCTAATGGCCCATTTATATCAGACTCTCTTCCACTGCCTATGGGGCTTTATGTCATGGTGCTAACTACCCTACCCATATGCCATCATCTGTTTTATTTAGGATGACGCACCTACCTCCATATGTCATTATTGACAACATCCAAAGATAATCCTGAATGTCACCATAAGAAATGTGGGGCTCAGGTACCTCAGTAACCTTCAACAAAACCCTGTAGGTGCTGAGACACCACTTCTACTAGCATCCATTTTTACTGTGCACATTGCTATATGTATTCGGGCATCACAGTGCATTGGGTTACCACACATTCACTACACTACAAAATGGCTGCCTCTTTCAAGGCTGGCATATAGCCACCTCTAGCCTGGCTCTTATTGACTTGATCATGTACCAACTCACGTGTCCCAGCCTCTGCAGTCTCTCCAACATCTATAATAGGCTACCGACAATATTGCATTTGCTCCCTCTCCCATACAGGTCACAAAGCTCACTTTGTGAGCATTTATTTTATTCATGCAAACTGTTATGTATTGCACTCTTTCTATTGAAGAGCCTGGTTTGTAGCCACTACACTCCTGGCTCCTCTTAATCACCATGCTAATTCACTTCGTGAGCATTTATTTAATTCCAGCCAATTGCTATAAATTGCGCTACCACGCTTTCAATACACTATCAGATGGCTGCCACTTGAGAGGCTGATTTTGAAGCCACCACTATCCTGGCTTCTACCCCCTCTGTCGTGCTCACACTAACATGACTCATCTGTGCTGTCACATCCGCATACTCTACAACTGAGCACAATCTCTCAATCAGCTGCATTTCATATAAGGGCCACCTCCTCTACTCAGTCTCAATCTGGGTTAGCTGAGGAAAGTAGGTCTCTTGCATTTCTTGCGCCAGAACCACATGACTATAGCTGCCTCAGTTGGGGCCTAGGGTCCAGTTATAGCCTTGGCCCGCCTCATCTTTTCACTTTACATTATCTGCATTTGACTGTCATTACCTTTTCGCTAAAGTTAGCAGGTTAGCGCTAACCTCTGTTTTGACCTATGGGATTCCATGACCGATCCAAAGGGTAAGACTCTGAGTTCATAATAAGAAGACTACCATTCATCTACACTATGTGTGACATGCACAGTTTTTAATTGTATGTTGATTGTATCTGAGGCCCAGATTTTGTATTCTTTAATGCAAGGCAATGCTACACTAAAGTTGCTGAGCTGACGTGTCAAATGAAAAGGGAAAGAAAGTGCCATATCTACTAAGATATAGTGCATTTTTTCTGTTCTCCTGAACTTCCGCACTTTTGACAGCCATTGGCCAACACGCATACCCTTGTGCTATAGTGCAAGGGTGTATGTGTTGCCTGAAGCATAGTATTCATAAAAAAATTATTCTTTATGGCTTTTCCCACTTTGTATATCCTCATCCGCTCCACCTTGCGCCCTCAGAAAGTCTCCAGACTCTGCCTGGTGGCTAATTGCATTGTGACCCAGGACCCGCACACACTCCCAGTTACCTCGGAATCATCATTGACAACAAGCTCATAATGAAATCGCAGATCAACGCCGTCTCCTCCGCCTGCCTTCCTACTCTGCTCATGCTACGTAAAATCTTCAGTTGGCAACCCCTACACACAACCGTGACACAAGCCCTCATCACCAGCTGACTGGCCCTTTACTTAGGAATCACTGCACACCTTCTACAGAGACTTCAAAACATGCAGAACGGTGCAGCCAGACTCATCCTCAGCCTTCCCCAATAAACCCACATCACACTACTCAGGAAACTCCACTGGCTCCCCGCACAGAAGAGATGCCAATTCAAGCTGCTGACCCACGCACACAAGGCTCTACACAACCAAGGAGCCGCCTACGTTAACAACCACCTGAACTTGTACCAACCATCACAAAGACTACAATCTGCCTCCCTTTTACTTGCCCATACTCCTTGCATCTACCAAAGCATAAGTGGCAGATGCTCCTTCTACCACATTGCAGCAAAGACCTGGAACAGCCTCCCCACGCACCTCCGGACATCGCCTCACTGCTGGAATTCTGAAAGGCCCTCAAGACCTGGCTGTGTGAATAAGCCTCTGGGGCCTGCAAGCTCCTGCATACCCTTTTGGGTGATTAGCCACGCTTTATAAATCCTGATTGATTGTGCTACTTGTACCCTCTTGCTACCTGCCTTTACGTCACTGTGTTTCTCACAGCTACCGTCTGCTAACTTGTTTTTAGCGTCATTGTTTTAACTTATTTTTAGCCTCATTTGTTTTCAGTTATTTTTAGGCTCATTGTTTTAGCCCCACTGTTTTTTAGCCTCACTGTAATCTTTTGTGCACCACTGTCCTAATATTGTTATTCTTTTGTTTCCACTGTTTGAGCAGTAGCTGGCCCGCCTGCCCCCTCTAACCAGAGCCCCACCCGGACCTACTTAAAGGAGGCTTCAGACTGATCCCATTAAGCATATCCACAATCTGAAGGCCTCCTGACACTGTGGGATGGCCAAATTACATTGTGATTGTCTTATTTGTACTCTCTTGCTACCTGCATTTGTGCCTCTGTGCTGCTCATGGCAACCATCAACTAACTTGTTTTTGAGCTCGTTGTTTTAACTCCAAGGATTTTGAGTCTCACTGTTATACTTTGTGCACCACTGTTCTTCTACTATTGTTGTTCTTTTGTTCCCACCATTTTGAGCAGGAGCAGACTTGCCTTGCCACCCATTCCTTTTTTTCTGCAGTTCCCGCTTTCCGCTTCCCTCCACCCAGGCTTCACACATGCCCAGGACCTACTTAATAGAGGCCACAGTGCAGCCATGCAACGGGCACATGGAAAGCAAGCTCAGCCACGGCCAGACCATGTCCAGCGCCAGGAACCCTGGCCATCCTGCCACCCAGATACTCCGCCACGGAGCTCAAAGCCCTGAAACGCAGACACTGCAACAACAACTGCTGCATCGCATCTCCTCCTTTCAACTGTTGTTGCTGCCTCTTCGCCTGCAGCCCAGGACCTCCCACCCTCACGGAAGCCCTCAATGCACCCACCTTACTGACACACAACCGAAATCAGGGACACTACCACCCCTCTCACTCCCAAACTTATCTCCATCAGAAAGGCCTGGCTCAAAACCTCATCCACACCAGACATCGCCATCACAACACCCAATGGCTATAGTTGGGTGCACCGGGACCACACAAACGAACACAGAGGCACCATCATTCACGGAGAAACCCTTTGTTGCTCCACCACCGAAGACGATACCACACTGATCAAGGAACACCTCAACTTCCTATTCCAAACGATGGCAAAACAACCATCAGAGGCACCCTCACCCACGGAATCCCAGGACCATGCCCCAAATTCATCGCCCCTCTCACCATTCACTGCAAACACTACATCTTCCTCAGTGACTTTAACTTCCATCTCGATGACACCAAAGACACAAACTCCACCAACCACCTGGAGAGTAAGAGCAGCATCAGCCTCACCCAACTGGGCATCAACACCATACACAGCATGGAACACGCGCTTGACATGATGTTTGGTGCCTGTGACAGAGTCAAGTACTGCCACATCACCAAACTCACCTGGACTGACCATGCCATTGTCCACTTCACCACCACAGGATCCCCAGGTACCACCACCAATCCCCAGCTCCTCCCACCGTAGTTAGAACAAAGTGATAGAGACCCAGTGGAAGGACACCCTCAACACCTCCCAGCCAGACTCTGCTACCAATCTTGAACAGGCCACCCAGAATTCTATGCCTGGATCGTCAACTGCACTGACAGAGTCACCTGTATCAAGCCTGTCAAAATCAGCAGACCCACCAAACACGCCAGCTGGTATACACCGGAACTCGGGACTATGAAACGCAGCTGCAAGCGGCTAAAAAGAAGATGGCGCACCAGCAAAGATTCCACTGACCGAGTCACCTTCAAGACAGCCCTCAACAAATACCACCAATGACTAAAAAACACGAAAAGAGGCGCTCTCGCAGACCACCTCACAGTAAAATCCAATCACAACAAGGGACACTTCAGCATCGTCAGAGAGTTCTCCTGCCCATCAACCACCAAGAACACATTAGCCCCCTCCCAGGAACACTGCGACTTCCTGGCAGACTATTTACACAACAAAATATCCCCCATCTACAAATTCGTTGAACCTTAACCCACTGAAACTCTGCAACCTCCTCACACCAACGGACTCCACCCACAACCACCTGCGCACCACATGGGAACAGCTCACCACACAGAGCACCAAAGCTATCCCGGAAGACCCTTGTCCAGGCACTTATAATCAGTTTCCTGGACTATGGAAATGCGCTACTCGTAGCATCCAATGAATCCTTCTATTAAAACAACAGGTAGTGCAAAACACAACCGCCAGAGAAGTGAATAAACAGCCACCAGGCACTCCGTCTGTTTCCCTGCTTAGGACCCTTCACTGGCTGCATGTAAAGAAAAGAGCAATCTTACTCTGTCTGACCTTCAAAGCGAGGTTAGGCAGGAGACCACAATATCTGCAGGATACCCTAGTCCTATACCTTCCTCACAAGAATGATGCAAACGCAGTGCAAATCATTAGATAAACTAGGCCCGAGAGTCCGTAAGTATGAGTGAGTGAGAATGAGTGATATTAATAGTGAATGTGAGTAAGACTGAATATGTAAATGTATTTGAGCTTATATAGCGCACAGCTACCCACAGTGGGTTTCCCGGCGCTTGCTTAGGGAACCCGTCCTGGTATTCCCCTGTGAGATAACCCCGGCAGGGTATCCCCAAGGTGAAAGCCAGGCATCCCGCCGCGAGGGGCCGTTGTGGAGATTAAGCAAGCTATTGCCCAGAGTCGCAGAGTGTGAACCCGTGAGTCGAGAAGGCACCGGAGCGAGAATTATCGAGTCCGTGGAATTTTTAGCCCAAGACCCGCCGAGGCGGGGAATTGAACCCTGGTCCAGGGGCGATCTCAGCTTCCGGGTCTGCCGCCTCTAACCCCTGAGCCACACTTCTCCACATGTGTATGAGTATAAGGGGTGTAAGAGAGTGTGATTGAGCGAATGAGTGTGAGTGAGTGAATATGAGTGTGAGTGAGAATGTTGCAAGTTTGTTATTGGTCCTGGCATACTGAAGGTAATTATTATCTCAAAGAGATATCTAGGGCAGCAATTCTTAGCATGACTGACAACTGAGACAAAATGCTGCCACTGGCACACTGGGGATAATTCTTGGCATAAAGGGCACCGATTGTAAGATATTAGTACAGGCATACTGGAGGTAATCCATGGCATATAGACACCCATGCAAAAATGCTGGTATACTTGTGGAACGCCCTTAAAGGTTCCAGTTTACTCTGTTTGATCGCTCACTACAATTAAGGGCAAGTATTGTCCCGTAGATTCCAGAACTTTCAAAGTTTAAGTCAGCACCATAATATAGGTGTTATCTTAAATAGACATTTGTTTCTGTTATGATGCTATATTAATCATGCTGTTAAAATGTAAATGCAGCGATGTCAATTGTTCCGATGTTAGGGTCATGTGACATGCCTTCCTACAATTGTTGTCATATTAGGACTATGTGACTTGCATTCCTAGAATAAAATCAGGATCAAGGGTCATATGATGGGGTCAAAGGTTATATAATGTCACTTCATGTGAAGTCAGTAAGGTCAAAGGTGAATAATGTCACTTCCGCTATGAGTGGCATTTTGGTGAATCGACATCCGTGCTTCACGTGTCTCTGGCACCCTCTTGGTTTATCCATTAAACAACCATGGTACTACAACCATCAAAAGAGCTCGTTATGAGCCCGCCATGTACATTTCTCCTGTTCGAAGAGCGGACGCCATGATGAATGAGGCCACCATGTGTGGGTTAGGGTCCAGCGTTCTCTGGAATTTAATCACAGGTGTTTTGTTCAGGTTAAATAATTGGCATAGAAAGGACAATGTCCCATGTCTGTCATAAGCCTACAGAAGTACCATTTTGTCATTACAAGGAAATTCTGTAGGCCACATAATTAATTGCTGAAATATTTAGAGTATTCCAGAATAAAGGCGCTAAAAGGTGCACCCAGGAGCAACAGAGAAGGAAGCTACTGGAATGCTCTTCTCACACGCAGCCAGAATGAATGATCCGCCAAGGAGTGACAGGAAAGCGCTCAACTGGCATGCACTGGATACAGTTATATGTATTAAATGTAAAGCCTCTCTTGAAGCACATGAGTATCTAAGAGTGAGCTGCACGCATTGTTGAATCCCCAGCTTGTAGTTGTAGCCATGTCACATTAACAGCAGTGGAGCTTATGAAGGAGAGTCTATGAGAGGGTAAAAAATTCATCGGCACCTCGGTAGCGAAGGCCAAAGCCGAGCTTTCGAAAATACATCTCATGAGAAGGCAAAGGAGGTCCAAACAGAAGCAGTGAAAGCGCAGCGCACGGCGATTCACCGACAGCTCCGAAGAAGGCTCGGTTCTAGATATGAGGCCTTCACAAAATGAGCATGAACCTACAGTAAATGAGTCGCGAAGTCATATACACAGATGAAAAAAGAACATCTGAATATCTTCTTTTTTCCCTTGCACAGTAAAACATAGTGCACACAAGCCAAATTGAAGGGGCAACACATGCCGTGAGACTTCCCCTGAACAAACCCATCTCTGGCACCACGGCCAAGAACAGCACTTCTGTGGCTTCAAACTCCATAGCAGCCAAAATGCACCAATGTACATAGACGCCAACGAGCTCCACAGTAAGTCAAACAAAAGCATAGAAAACTACGAGGGCACAAAGTAAAAGGTGTAAGAAGCGCTACAAAGGGTCCAATGGAACCAGGCAGAGAGATTGCCACATACTTTCTTTAACAGGTACCGCTCTCACACAAGCAGGGCACACTGAACCCTACTAAATGTTGAAAATACAATGGAACTGTATTTGCATGGATGCATGGTTTAAGACACAGGGATTACAGCGTCCAAGCAGAAATCCAGACAGAAATGGAAGAAACCATATATATGGCTTTCCCTAGAACGCATAATATGAAACAAACCATCAGGTGTCCATCAAGCAGTCACAGAGTTCATATATGTGTGGTTACGTATGTATTTTTGCAATCAATATTCTAGATATTATATTTTTGTAGCACAATATTTAAAACTCAGTATTCTTGTATTATACCAGTCTGCCAATACGCATAAGCCATGAGAAAGTCAACTTTATAGGGCTACAGGCGTTGCCGCTTTTTGAAGTTCCCTCCAGCAGATTTTGAAAATTCGGCAGTAGTTCATCACAAACAGCGTAATAGTACATTACTATCAAACAAATCGCTTCTGACGACACTGTGTCCATCATTGTGTACAGACATGGCAAGGTCATTTCTGCAAACCTTTTCTTAATTTTGTGCAGAAAACAGTAACCCAGGGGTGATACCATGTGTTATTTCAGCACCAGAGTATTACATGTGGATGTAGCACAAGACTTGAAATGACGCTGTGCATGGAAGAGGCCCAGAGGGATCAAAACCTCACATTAGTTGCGGAAAACAATAAATTGTGCCCTGCAAACCTAGTGCAATGCCATAAATGGTAAGGAACTGATTATTTGGTGCTCTCACACTTCAACAGGGGATATCAATTAAACTGACCACTCGGTGTTGGCGTTTTCAAATCTGTGGTAAAAGGCCTCCATGTTCAGAGTAGCTGTGATGCATTGTTTTTGTGCTGTCCTTGTTCAAAACATGCATACTGTAGTGGATAGTGTCTATCTATTGGGATCGTTGCGCCATGATGCACAATCAACACTGGTCACCACCCTGATCTGCCAATGTGCACCACCATGTTGTGCAAAATGACACATACAAAAGTGATGTGGCGCACAAACACTCAGCAATACTCCAGGTCACACTGGAGGAAGCCACCAAGTGAAACATGTTGCTTTCAACCTTCTGAAATCCCTACAGCTATCTATTTTTGCTGCTGCAGGTTTGCCTTGGCGGTCAGTAGTTCTCTGCTGTGAATCGTCTTAGCATACTAGATGGGCTTTAAGACGTATGCATCTATTGGGTAATCAACTCAGAATTTCCAGATGAAAAGGCAGAATCTCAGTATATGCAGATAAAACCTCACAATTAATACTCAGTGGTCACTGTCTATACAAGCCGCTCTCTCAATATCCATGGCAGCACTGGCCATTGGTTGGAGTGTGGTTCAAGACGCACAAGTGGTACAAGTAATGATATGATAATTCAAAACACTATGCTCTGCTGTATGAGATATTGTTCATGCCAATGGGTTTGTAGCAGGCCAGTATATTAAGTATTTAATATTGTTCCAAAAATATTGCCAAGGCAAGTATGGTTTGGTAAGTCTAATTTGACTATACTTTGCTATTGTCAACTCCAAATATATACACCTTATCCATCCATCCATCCATCCATCCATCCATCCATCTATCTATCTATCCATCCATCCATCCATCCATCTATCTACCTATATTAAATAATACAAAACGTCAGGAAGCCTTAGGTCCAACGAGCGTATACAGCAAAATAGCAGAAGCACACACAGGAAAGTGTCAAAGCCTATTGCCATTTCAACCGACCAGGGCTCTTGCTAGAAATATCAGTTGGAACCTAAAGTTGAAATGAATAACAACAAAAAAGGGACTAGTTTATATATGTTTTTTCACAATACTAGTCAATGTAGCTTAATGTCACATAATGTGTTACTTTCGTCAAAAACGAATCTAGTTGGCAGGTAGCAGGATCTTCTCCCATAGAAAGTGATGGGTGTCCTTGCCAAATTTTGAAAGTGAGACTGAGCTGCTAGGAAAGGCACACATGTGCGATCCTAAGCCCTATGGTTTTCAGACATACTGAAGTCATGACAATTTAGAAAACATATTCACTGCCACAAGAAGCTTTGAACAACCATAAAAGCGTGATTCGTATTGGAATGAAGTAGTATACATTATGGTTTATGTATGTGAATACTAACTCTCAAATACATCAGAGTATATGAACATGAAACAGACAAAATTTAGATTTAAAGTCATGTTATAGTACAGTGTTGAAATTAGAAAAACGAATGCAAAAAAATCAAAACCACTGTAAGGCGCCAGTTGTAGTTTAGTTATCTGACTAGAACTTGTGCCTGCACCATGCACTGTTTATGGCCTCAAATGTTGCACCACTCTTGACACACATACCCGACCATTCCCATGCGCTTATTCCCCTTCAGCTATTGCCTTTATTCTTTAAATTATTTGGAGGGACTGTAGTAATCTGTAATAATCTTAGCAATGCTGTTCTTTAAAGGGAATGGGTGATGTCATCAATGATGTCAGTTAACATGTCATGGGTGATGTAATATGCAAGGTCAAAAGAAATGCATGATGGGAATGCAAGTTAAAGTTATTTGACAAAACTATAGCTGGCATACTTCAGTGTTTTTTTGGTTTTGTCTACCAAAGCGTTACTATTTTGAAATAATGGAGCTGTTAAGTGACTTGAGAAGATAGGTAGGGTAAGTAAAAATATATGGATAGTGGAAGATGCACTTAAACAGACGTCCCTCGCTTGAACTATTACAGCCCTTAAAAATATATTATGCCTCAAATTGCAAAGCACCCATACCATTGCTTCACATGTTTAACCAACTCATTTCATACCTGCATGAGCAGCTCATTGCTTATTTACGTCTGCCTGCTCTTCAGGAAAGGGTTTAAGTTCAACCGCTCATATTCTAACAAAATGACATTCAGAAGTTCCTCACTTTTGCCTTGAGTATAAAATGTAAGGGTCAGATTTACAAGCCCCTTGCGCCACTTTTGAGACATTTTTAACATGAGAAAAGTGACGCAAAAGTGGCACAAGGGGCTTGTAAATCTGCCTCTAAGTGTTCAAATTGTTAATTAGAACTCAGTTTGATCACTACAGCATTAACTGACTACTGCTGATGTTGGAATTACATGCTTCACTCTCCATGTCAGAACGTTTTACCAAATTGGGTTAGGAAGACTGAGAACTAATAAAAATTGTGCCCTGAATTAAACTTTCTAGAGCACTAAGCATAATTTCTATGACAAAAATAAAGCCCTCCTTTTATTGTTTAAAGCAGTATCCCATGGAGGAAAAGCTTTCAGTTTTAAAGCTTTGATTCCATCAAGATGGTGTTCAGGTGTGCCACACTTTCGTCATAAATACTGAATATTAGCACACTAATTGTTCATTATAACACTGTGGTGGAGCTGCAATAGAAAACTGGGAACTCAACCTACAGGCTGCTGCTAGGTAAGGAAGTACAATTTTCACTCAGCATACCAGACTTTCTTTCTGACATTGATGTGGAAGATATTTGAGAATTTATGGAAAATGTGTCCTCATTTTAACTTTCTGGAGTAGTAACCATAATTTCTCTGATAACATAAGCACCTCGTTTTGTTAATTAATTTCTAAAGGAAATGTTTTCAGTTATGCAGCTTTGAATCAATTAACCCTTTCGATGCTGATGACGAGCTCAGCTCGTCATCACCCACGGGTGTCGTGTGCTGATGACGAGCTGAGCTCGTCATGAATAATGGAATATGAGCATATCCAGCACAGCGCAAAAATCCCCGCAGCAGCCATGTGGTTAAGATGGTGTTCAGTCAGGTGTGCCACACTGTTGTCACTTAGCACTCCAGTTGTTCCTTAGAATACTGTGGTAAAAATGCAGTAATACCCTGGGGAATAAATTGACAAACTGCTGCTGTTCGAAGCCTGATGTATTGCCGATGATGAAGCATGACACCTGCAAGGGTGTGTGAGGCCATTATATCCAACAAATTGGATACCCCCGCGTTCTACCACTACGCACGGGTGTCACCAACACCAAACCCCCACTCCTAATAGGAACAGCCTGGTACTTCTTGTGTTTCATACCATTTTGGGCGAACACCTAGCTGGACCTACCACTCTCTCTGTGAGTGTAAAACTCGCCCTCTCACTGTCTCCCTTCTTTGAAAACATAGTTCTGTGCTGCTAACTACCGTGGGATTTTCATTTAGGTGGGTCAGATTTTCTATCCTCCACATGACACCGTCCCTGCCTGATTACGGCGGTCTTACCACCCATATCTGGGCTGGTTCTTATTCGTCTACTTCACCTTCTGAAATTTTCTCCATTGTTCACGACCTTGCCTACTCCGACAGAACTACCCTTAAACCCTCCCCTTCCCAGGATTTATGCGATTCCCTTAACACTTATTTTCTGGATAAAATTTCAAATATCAAAGCAAACATCCCTCCCCTCCCACTTCCTTTGTCGACCCCCAGTGTCCGTCAGTCGGGGCACGCTTCGACTCCTTCCCCCTTCTGACAGAGGAGGCTTTTCTCTCCCTCCTTCCTATGGTCAAATCAGGTTCCCCTCTAGACCCCTGCCCTGCCCACATCCTTAGGCACATCTACTTGGTTTGTGTGCAGCCCCCTCTTAAATTCCTCAACAGTTCACTGTCCCAGGGCATTGTTACTCAACCTCTAAAATCGGCCATCATTGTCCCTATCCTCAAAAAACTGGGCGCTGACCCCTCCGCTCTTGTCAACTACCGCCCCATCTCATTACTGCCCTTTCTGGGGAAGGTACTGGAGCGCCACGTGACCAGAGCGCTCAGCACCTTTGTGGAGGAGAATGGGGTGTTAGCCCCCCGTCAGGCTGGGTTCCGCCCCGCACACTCCACGGAGTCGGTGGTGTTATCGGTCCTCGACAACCTCAGAGAGGGCATGGACACTAACCACCCCCAGGCCCTGGTCCTCCTCGACCTCTCCGCCGCTTTTGACACGGTTGATTATTCCATCTTACTCTCTCGTGTCAGAGCGGCGGGGGTTGGAGGCTCGGCCTTGGTCTGGCTGTCCTCCTTCCTGAGGGACCGCACCCAGGCAGTGTGCCTGGGTGACTTTTCGGCGGACCTCCGGAAAGTACAATGCGGGGTTCCCCAGGGTTCCTCCCTTTCCCCTCTTCTATTCAATTTATACATTGCCCCTCTGATTTTCACCCTTCAGCAAATGGAGGTCTCCGTATACATCTATGCGGATGACCTTCAGCTTATTTTGACTTTTTCCCCATCCCCTGAGTCCATGGTGAAGTTCCAGTCTGTTATGATCTTTATCCGGTACTGGATGAATTGCAACCACCTGAAGTTAAACCCAGACAAAACTGAGCTGGTTTTGACAGGTGGTTGCTCCAGCCCCTGGACCTCTCTCTTCTGGCCCCCCTCTCTAGGTCCCCCCCGTCCCCTTCTTCCTCTCTGAGAACTCTTGGGATTAAGCTAAATGACTAACTTACTCTGCACTCCCAGGTCAGTCTTGTGGTGTCCTCTTCTTTTCTTTCAATCTGCACTATCCGCAAAGTTTCCCGTTTCTTTTCTTTGTCTGCCCTGAAACTCATTGTCCTGGCGATGATAGTCTCCCGCCTAGACTACGGCAACGCTCTATACTGCGGCATGCCCGATTACAGTATGTGGCGATTACAGCTGGTCCAAATCCTGGCTGCCCGCCTGGTCTACAACCTGCCAAATTCCACCATGTCACCCGCCTCCTCAAGTCCTTGCACTGGCTCCCTATTCGAGAACGAGCTCAGTTCAAGGTGGGGTGTATCACTTTTAAGGCCTGGGTTGGCGCAGCCCCTGCCTTCATCTCCTCGGAAATCAAAGCCTATGCCCCCATCAGGGAATTACGCTCATCCTCCCAACAACTGTTGACAGTTCCCCGTTTTAGGCGCAAAATGTGGGGGGGCACGACATTTTCCACACTTGCCCCTGCCTTTTGGAACTCCCTCCCCGCCCACCTTAGATCTTCCACTCAATATTCGCATTTCCGAAAGGCGCTCAAAACATTCCTTTTCTCAAAAGCTTTCCCATCATAACCGTCTTATTCTCCCCCTCCTTCCCTATCTTCCTGTCCTTTTGGGCTCAGTACATCACAGCGCCATGAAACCGCCTGGTGAACGTGCGCTTTAAAAATGTTTTAAACTCAAACTCAAACACACAGGAGATATTACACACCGATCCAGACTAACCCAACAGAACGTCTCAAGTGCATGATCTCAGGCATGGTAGAGACTGCCGAATGTCACAACTGGATAAGTAAAAAAGAGGCAGAGTTTCTGACAAAGAAAGATCTCAGAGTCCCCTACTTCTATATTTTGCCTAAAATACACAAGGGGACCTCACCAGTCCCGGGCCGCCCCATTGTGTCTGGCATCAACTCTGTCCTCGAACCGTTATCACAGTTCTGTGATCATTTCTTCCAACCTGTGACTAGACAAATACCGTCCTATATCCAGGACACCGCAGACGTATTACGTCTGATGGCAAACATAGAGGAGCATACCAACATTGACTTCCTCATCACTCTGGACGTGGAAGCCCTCTAAAATCCCACAGAGGGACACACTACAGGTGATTGAGGAGGTACTTAATGCTGAACTATGGACATCACCAACTCAACCAGCCTTCATCATGGAATGCGCGACTGTGGCACTAACTGAAAACTTTTTTGAGTTTAATGGACAATACTATCACCAGACCCAGGGCACTTCCATGGGGAGCACATTTGCCCCTGGTGTGGCCTGCCTCTATATGGCCAATTTTGAGAGACAGCACATTGACTCACAGACCAACCCATACCACAAGAACATCAAATTATGGAAGAGGTTTATACACGACATCCTGGTCTTCTGGGAAGGCGACCAGGAGTCGTACAAGGAATTCTTCAATTGGATCCATACCCTCAATCCATACCTACACTTCACTATGTCAGCATCCACCACTCACATAGCATTCCTGGATCTGACCATTAGGATGGAAGAGGGGCACCTTACGACCGCCATGTACAGAAAAGCTACAGACCGAAATAGCCTCCTCCACTTCAAAAGCCACCACCCGAAAGCCCTCCGGGAGAACTTGCCTGTAGGCCAGTTTCTGAGGATCAGACATAATTGTAGCAAGCTGGCTGATTACAAGACTGAGTCTAATATTCTCTCTAGGAATTTGTTGGACAGAGGTTATCCAACTATTAAAGACTGAGTCTAATATTCTCTCTAGGAATTTGTTGGACAGAGGTTATCCAACTATTAATGTAGCAAGAGCCAGAAAGAGAGCTCAGAATAACAACAGGGATGCCCTTTTGGAAAGGAAAATACCAGACCCCGAGAAACAAGAACCCATGACTTGTGTCACCACATATACACCAGCATCCAACGCGGTGCAAAAAGGCACTGAAACTTCACTGGCCGATTCTCAATACCGGCAACATTGTGTTTGAGCCGCCCAGATTCGCCTTCAAAAGGTCACAGAACATGAGGGATATCTTGATACACACGAGACCCAAAACACAAAAGACTAGGACACAGCCCACCCTGTGGCAACTTCCACCAGTTCAGGGTCACTACACCTGCGGGTCTTGTAGTGCATGCCCTTTGACCAGCACATACAAGACTATCCAACTTACTCCCTCCTTCACATGGGAATTACGCAGCTAAATGTAAGCATGGGCGAATTTTGCGAATCTGGCGTTCGCGAATTTTGCGAATTTGCGAACTCGCAATCCGCAAAATCCGCGAATCTTTTTTTTTTTGTGTTCGCAAGGATTTCTGCCAGTTCGCAAGGATTTCTGACAGTTCGCGAGGGTTTTGTAACAGTTCGCAATCGCAAACTTACATGTCGGCTCGCAACGGTCACGATTATGTTGTTTCTACGTCTGGTTCATCATCATAGGTTCCCAGCACCCTCTGTTTCACCCCTGCCACCCTCTGTTTTACCCATGCCACCCTCTGGTACATCAATGCCTTATGCCACCCTCTGGTTCATCATCACTGTAGATTATGGGGGGAAAAGCAAGCACACCTGCCTGCTTCAACTGACATGAATTAATTTGGGGTTGATTTATTAATGTGTCACTGTTTTAAAATTCCAGTCTGGCACCTGCATCCTTATCTGTAATTTGCTTTCTGTTGCAGTGCAATTTTTTTTTCCAGGACTTTTGTGGCCTACTTGTAGCTATTCTATGAGCCTGCTGTGAGGGTCAGAGCAGGGTCATACAATTGTTGCAACTAGCAACTGAACAATTGTTGCAACTAGCAACTGAACTTTGGAGGGGCCCTTGTCAGGAAGCACTACAGGGACCGGTTAATAATGATGAGTTTGAACTTTTGAACCTGCTTTCACTTTTGCAAAACTCGTTTTTCTGCAGAGCAGCATTACAGCAACTTTAATGCCCCACCAAGCTTATATGAGAAAGTTGATTTCTAATCCAAAAGTTATCCAAAGAAAATCAAAAGGCCTCAAATCTAAAAAAGTGCAGGCAAATGTCAACCTGAGGAGTTATTCTGATAAAAATAATCATTTTCAGAAGGTCTATGCTGCTTGCTAGTAGATTTCTTGTGCGGAATTGCAATTTTTGTAATTTCGCAAGTGCGAGATTGTTGCTGCCCGCCGCACCTACATGTTCGCAATTGCGAACTTACACCGCAAAGAAAAAAAATCCGCTGCGTGCGAATTTGCGGATTTTGCTGGAAATTCGCGAATCTCGCGGATTGCGAATTTACAGAAAATCCGCAAAATCCGCGAGTGTAACGGATTTTCCGCCCATGCTTAGATGTATCTACCTGATCTCGTGCCCATGCTGACTCTACTACGTTAGCATGACCACTCGCCCAGTTAAGGTCCGCATCGTAGCAACTTCCGTTGCAAAAGACTAACACCAAAATGAGTAAACACTTTGCAGAAGCTAATCATAGTGCAGACTCTATGAAATGGCTTATACTGGAATCCAATTCGAGCTCAACTAAACAGAGCCTTTTCTATAACGAGCAGCGGTGGATACATCGATTATGCTCTGATAGTGAAGGCCTCAATGAGGATATTCCCTGGAGCGCCCTGTAAGTCATCGCTCCTTATCATCTATAACCTCAGGATAAGTTGTCATTAATTAGGTGTGATACAGGTTCCTATCACCAACATCTGTAACTAACGTTTTTCACACCATTCCAATATGGCCACCATACTTGTACTGATACCACCTATCCCCCATTCTGGCACACTGCTACTACCTACCTTGAGTCTGTTCCTGACCCAATTGTTTTGACTCCTTAATCTCTTATAAGGTCTCTTCCACCCACCCTTTTAACAAATACCTTGTCATAGAGGAAAGTCTTGTTACAGCTTATACCGCTAAGATACACATATTCAGACACTGGGAAATGGCCGCCACAGTTGCGAGTCGCTCCACTTCCGTTTTTTCTATGCTTGTACTCGCATATGCCGAGTACTACTACATGCGCAAGGTGCCCCTAATCTACCCGCACCGAGTGAGTTCCCTCAACACGCGTGTATGCTGGTAAATGTGATTTAGTGCAGGTTGTCTGACTAATCTCCGGGGACACTTTAGGCGCAACTACTTGTTTTCGCCACCAACACGTCCCTTTCGCTGAGACGCGACTAAGATACTAGACCACCAGTTCACACATAATATCTACCCCTTCATATACAGAGAGGTGAGCCTGATGAATATGCTTGGTCGCCTCCCGTGGCAGTTTACTACCTACCCAAAAATCAGAAGGAACACTCCACTGACACTCGGTACTTTGTAAACACCTATATCACATACAGTGTGTCCTATGGCTTACTCAATAAATAACCTATGTTTACTGCCATTAGCCACTTGGTACTTTGTAGACACCTATATCACATACAGTGTGTCCTGTGGCTTACTCAATAAATAACCTATGTTTACTACCATTAGCCTGAAAATTAAGAGGTTGAACCCGGAACTCGACCTGCCGGGTGCTGTTGTTGTAGCTCACATCTACTCTGATAGGTGAGTGCCTGACCCTTGTACTTTTGCTAGAGATATTACTGTTGAATACCGTTTTTAATTATCTGAGGGATTCCTCCCTTTGAGCATGCTATCCACTTTGCTCACCATGGATGAGACCATCTGCATCTCAGTGCATGTTAAATATACACTTACAAAGGCATGATACACTTTGTTTTGTTTGGTGTCACATAATTATGCTAGTGATAACGCGACCTGTTGTGAATTGCTTTTTTTGTCTACCAGCACAGGCAATTACAGCACAACACAGGTACTTTTGACCCTTTACACACATTGGAATACTGTTCTGTAGCAAAGTAAAGGCTCTCTGTAGACAGTTTGAAATAGCACATACTATTTATTTATACACGGTCCTGAAGAATCGCATGTCAGTAGGCATCCAGCGAGAAACATGTCGACCTAATAATGCATTCACTAGTCTAGACTCGCACCAGGGAGCATTATTTCCCTCCGAGTCTATTCTATACTCTATTTTAACTTGGAGTAAGGGACCGCTAGAATAAACCTGATCCTGGTATCCTTTACCCCAATTTTAACCCCCATTAACGTCTACATAGCACTGGCCCCTCACCCACACTTCACCCATACAGCAGTTGGAAAAAGATCTCCGCCAAAGAGCCCCTCTTTGAGGTGTTGCCCGTTGGGTATTGCACCGCTGACCCAACGAGGAGCATTGCCGAAGATGAAGCATGACACCTGCAAGGGTGTGTGAGGCCATTATATCCAACAAATTGGATACCCACACGTTCTGCCACTACGCACGGGTGTCACCAACACCAAACCCCCACTCCTAATAGGAACAGCCTGGTACTTCTTGTGTTTCGTATTACTCAGAATACCAGCCTTTTTTTCATACAACTGAGGAAGATAGTGTAAGTTAATGTTTTTGGTTCAGGACACACAGACTTGTATTGAATTGAATGACTTTTGGAGAGTGGTGGGAGGAAAGTCTCATTAAGGCATTCTGAATCACCTATTAATTTTGTCCTAAAGGCCAGAAGAGTAAAGGCTGTCAACTCTTTTGGGTAAACAGCAATATGGTAGGGTTTAATGTTTTCTTTCCTAACCAGGAGTTAGGAATTTGATTTCTAAGATGGCTTTTTGGGGTATGCTTTGCCATGCTAAAATTCAAGGCAAACCAATTTAAACCTTGCCACATTTTTAAACAGAATTGATTCTGACTAAATTGCGCACAGTACAAACTGAATTTCCTATGGGTGTTTACTACTGGTTTTTATCATTTCTCAACATACCATTTCAAACACTGAATGATAAAGATAAAAGGCGGAGCCAGACTAGATAGGATAGGAGCTGAAACTTAAAATGTTACTTTCGGACACAACCTGGTGATGAATCTTACAGTTTTGGAGGTGATGCAACTGGCAGTCTGGCTGAACGATTTGCGTGGATACGAATCTAACATTTGAAGATAAATTTATGTTCAGTGTTCATAAAATGACTGCTAACTGCCCAAAAAAAGACCACTCCTCTTCACTGTTGTTGTGCTTTCTACGCTGCACTGAAATAGAGTGTTTCACTATTTTGTACCCAGGTGAACGTGTTCTTGAGATTGCCACTAGTGATATAACCATCCTATGTCTATTTTTGGAGTTATTTGCTATGTTTACAATGTACTATCCTCTTTCGTCCTTGTTTTTATTGTGTGATATAATCTGAATACATACATATATATTTTTTAGTGTTTACGTATCCTAGCACCAACTACCATCACAAGCATGCATTCGAGAGCACTAGACTATAGATAGCTTGCCTGTTCAACGAAAAGCACAGCTTCGCCCCACCTCCCAGCAATCACCACAATTAGCAATTACAAGACCTTTTATGTACATATCCGTATAGGCAGCTCTCATATTTGTGAGATCCGGCCGGCACTTCCTCATCAACAGTGAGTTACTGAATACAGATTGTGAAGGTGCTCATTAATTAGTGCAAAATTAAGCGGACAGGATAAAATCTAACTCTTCTGACTTGGAATTTATGCAATATTTATTGCAACCAATAAAATCCGACTCCCTTGAATTAGAATTCCTCAGGTATGACAATTTACATAATCTTACAACTTTTTCTGTAATGGTGTATAATAACATGCGGCTGGAGTGATTAGACTGGCGAGCCTTGGGAAGCACCCATGCGCTTTAGTGTCGTACTTGCATGGTGAAATAGAGGCAGCATTTTAAGCACCCCTCATGAGACCTGCTACTTCCTGCTGAAGAAGAGAAACCACATAGAAACATTTCTTAGGAATATACAGAAATACCAGCCCTCTCTGCACCAAACGACAGTGCACACTTCCTTACTTGTGAGTTATTGAAATTATCATGAACCGTGTATGCCAGAATTCAATGGAGAGTTGTTGCAGGGATGCTAGCAGTGTGCCCCTCTACCCCCACACTGAAGCAGATTACCAATCATGTTCTATGATGTGGCCAGTGCTTAATTTGAGCCGGTGGTTTCCGAAGCTTGGCACTGACACTTAATTGTCAGCACCAGCTCCAGTGACAGTCCACCACATGCTGTCTAATTTTGAGATTAGCACAACAACATAGTTTAATAAGTCAATATACATTAGAGAATTACCTTACCTGCCTCTTGCACCATTCTTATAGCATTGGATGGCCTAGAATACCTTCTGTCTTGAAGGTAGACATTCTACAATTTATTTTCCTTGTAGGTGCCTGGCTCCTGGAGCCATATTGGAAATGCTGCTATCTGTTTTTAAAGTCATTTTGTGAGTTGATTTTCACCCGCATTATTTATTATGCATTCCTTTACCAGTATTATCCTCCCACAGTGTAGCTTGTGGAAGAATAGAGGGGTGCTGGACTCCAGTTTAGTTTTAATTTGCCCTCACTTTTTTCGTATTGCACAGAGCAGCGCTGATCCTTTCATGCCTAGACCCACCCACTGGATGACGGGCTACAAAGCAAGCTTCACTGTGCGGCTGCATAGCTTCTGCCTTGAAGGTAGACAATCTACAATTTATTTTCCTTGTAGGCACTAGCGTGCCATTTTTCAGGCGTCACCTGGCACCTAGTGCCATTTTGGAAAGGCTGCGGTCTGTTTTTCAAGTCATTTTATGAGTTGATTTTCAATCCATTTATATAATTTGCCCCAGACACGCCCCCTGGATAATGGACTACAAAGCAAGCTTCACTACCTTTCCCGGCTAAAATAATGGAAAAGTCAATAAACCTGGAACTAGCCTCTTTTATAGATGCCAGCAATCTACTAGACTCCACACAATTTGGATTTTGAGGCGGGCACTGTAGAGAGTCATCATTGATTGTTGCCTCAGAAGATCTAAGATTATTAGGGAGAACAAGGGTCCTCAGGAGTTACAATAGACAAATGAATAAAGCTATAGACCACAATAAGTACTATAGTTCAGCTTCCATGCCCAGCCGGGCGAGGAATATTTTATTTAGGAATAACAAGAATTTGGTTGACCTAAGAAGGGTCATATAAAAACTTTTTAGATAGGGCACAATCCTGTACCTATCCCGAAAAATGGAAAAACCATAGATAAAGGAAAGAAAGTAAGTCAGAGAAGAAGTTTAACAGGCAAGAAAAGTTTTTTGGAGCCAATTGTCGCTTGCAAATTAGTATTCAATCAAAGCAAGTCTCAACATACAGTGTATACAGAATAATGTGTAAAATGAATTTCATGCAACACTGTTTTTTAAGCGTCAACGTTTCGATCCCTAGGCTCCAAATGAACCGGGATCATCATCAGGACTGTTATAAAAAACTGCCTGTTTACAATACGAACGTCTGCCAAGTAAGTGGGTGGCTTGGTCAGACGTGGATTGTTATTAGGGCTGTTGCCATGCCCGGGATACCTTGGCGGGTCCTGGGCAATGGTCGTGAGGCCGCAGATATTCCTTATTACGAGGGATTTTGGTGAAGGAGTGACTCTTTAAGAAGAATCAGCAATGGGTCCGCAAACTTGATGCTAACTTCACAGTGGAAGCGGCGGTGGGTGGGAGGAAGAAACACGATGGTCTCCTTCCTCTACTTTGGCAGCGTGAGTCCGCTGTGCTGCTCAGAAGATCTAAGAGGCACACTCGACAAGGGAGATAAGGTTGTCCACATTTTTTAGATCTCTCAGTGGCATTCAACATGGCCATTCATGACCAGTTGATTGACTACGTTTTTAATATTGGCATTAGGGGAACGCCTCTTGCCCTTGAGGTAATTGAAAATTTTATGGTCAGGTATGTCCCCTAACGAGTACCCCATCGTCTCCATGTACGAGATTAAGGTGCATGTAACTTCCCTCCGCAACCGAATTTGAAGACGCAAATACATTTGCGTCCAGAATTAACAAGTCCTCTATCAGATCCACCATGAATGGATTGATAATTCCGTTCCTAACTATGTCTTGCCAACGTCTTTACATGGTGCACTTTCACGTCTTTCCTGGCTCTGCCGAGCTAGGCCCTGATTTCTGCCATTGAACCACTTTCTGTCTCTGTCTCCGAAAGCTGCAACGTGGAAATGCATCCCTGACCTCTGCCTTACTTCCTGCCAAGCGAAGCGGTGCCTGGCTCGGCCTGGCCTGCCTGCCAAACAGTATTTTGCCTTCAAGTTATCAGTGTAGCCGGCTCAGCCTCCTCGAAAACACATTCCTGTCTAGTGAAATAGGTAAACAGCTCCTCGGCTGCAGAGCAAAGGGCCAAGCCTCCCTGTCCCTCATGTAAATCATAGCTCCCGTTACCATGGTTGGCCCATGGCCCCGCGCATTGCACTTAGACACTTAGACACATATGCATCCAGTATAGAATAGCCTCTGCCCGAGAGACCTTTTACTTCAGATTACGCCTACCCCAAATACCAGATATCAAACATGTTATAGGAACAGGTCGGTCTGACATGCCAGACGTCTGTCTCTTCTACTAGTGCTAAAGGTCAGACCCTTAGCTTTCTCCAGATACACGTCAATCACACGTCATACCAGCTGCGCGCGCAGCCAAGTTACAGTTTTCAGCTGACTCTGCAGAATTCACTATGTA
Organism: Lissotriton vulgaris; assembly: GCF_964263255.1. Classification (NCBI taxonomy): domain Eukaryota; kingdom Metazoa; phylum Chordata; class Amphibia; order Caudata; family Salamandridae; genus Lissotriton; species Lissotriton vulgaris. The sequence goes on along the minus strand of NC_141685.1, from coordinate 1,412,288,017 downwards.
TCCACCCACTTATGACACTTTTCTGTGACGTTTCCAGTGCACGCCTTTGTACACGCCTTTTTGCTACGCACATTCACTTGTCACGCCTACTGTATTCACTACTATTGCATCGTTATACTATATATGTCATGTACTGTTAATAAATCGTTGACATCTTTTTGCCATCATTGCATATACCCCCGAACCCTTGTATTGATGGAATTGATTTCCATGACTCGAGTCATTCTGAATTAAAGCCCTTAAGACTCAGACACCCCGGACTCTGCCTCTCATCTCTCATTTACTTGAGCTATTCTTTTACTTGTCATTATACGGAAAAATAGTATACAGTAAATTATATTTACCACATAATTTGGCGCCCGAACAAGAACCCCTCCCCCACCCCACGCGCCGGCGATGCGTCGCAGGCCTTGCCCCCTGCCACAGCCGTGACGGACATCTATGCGCATCTGCAGGATTTCCTGTATCTCCTTCAGGCCTACGGAGGTGACGGAGACTGCGATCGACATCCAGACGAGGCGATGAGGAGTGCGGAGGATCCCGACCAGAGCCCAGCCGAGAGAACAGTGTCCGAGGTGTCCAGAGGCCCACCTGTCCGAAGCGTCGAGGCGCATGCGTAGTGCGCAGCAGCAGTGACGTCGTAGCGGTCCAGTCCAGTCGAGTTTCCGAGGCCTTCCGTTCCGTGCTTCCCGGTGAGTACCGTTGCTGGGGACGCATCAAGATGGGTGCATTAATTTGTATCCGGTCAAGACGGGTTTGGGTACACAGATCCGGTCTGCACTGTTTTAGCAGTGTATCTGTGCTGTTTAGCAGTACATCTAGTTATTCAATCAGTCAACGATTCAGTTTTGTTTTCGTTATAGAACTTATGGGTAGTCAATATCTGTTCGAAATGTTTCAATGTGTTTAATGTCGTGGTATGAGTGATTGTTTGCATAGGTTACTGTGTTCATAGTGTTTACGTTCAATTTAGAGGTAGCAATGCCTTTGTTTTCAAAGTTACGACAGATAGGAACTAGGAAAGGGATACTTGAAGAAGCAGTTCCCATCCCACCTAGGGACACTCCAGGACATTTTATGTACCACAAACATGGCTTAGATGCCATACTGTACTTGGACTTATGGGTAGATTATACTAAAGACCTGGCAGAGAATCAGAGATGGCCCGTTACAGGGACATGGGATGCCGAGTGCATCATGAGAGTAGAAGAAGCGTTATGGAAAAAGAAAGCCAGACAATCACAGAAAGATGCCATTGAATTGTGGCACAAAGAATCACATAGACGGACAGAGAAAGCACTCAGAAAAGCAGAAAAGAGTAGAGAAGATTCCGAAAAAGCTAAAGAAAAAGACCTACTAGAAGAAGGACAGCGAGTCAAAATCGAACAACATGAAAGACAAAGTAATGCTCTTATAACAGGACTGTATCCAGTTCTGGCCGAGGGCCCAAAGCAACTCCGGAAATACCGAATGATCTGCCCCCTCCATTGGTTCCAACCCAAGTACGTCATAAACAGACCGCAGCAGATAGTTTCCTTTCTTCCTATTTAGATGGTGAAGCTCCCGCTTACGCCAATGTACCCCGACAATTGCCACTGCTGATTCCTGCTGATCAATCCACTACCCCTCCACGTCATCAACTTCCCGCACCTGGTATCACTTCCCCTACTGGTCCCTTACTCTTGGTCCTAATAATCCTTTTGGTACAGATGCGACTCGGAGTCAGTCGTCCCCGATAAACATACCTTACCCACAGCCACTGACATCAAGTCAAGCTCATGGTTCTGCCTCCGGAGGTGCTTCAGGAAGTTCCCATCACACCCCGCCACCCATACACCGAGTGACAATGAGAGAATACGCCATGTCCCGTACACCTAAAGCAAGCCCAGCCGAAAAACTTAAAGAGTACCTGACAGATTGCAGATATGATCCAGTACCTGGCAAGACAAAACCCATGATGTTAGCCTCACTACGTCTACGCCGTGTTACAGACTATCTACTATTATTACCAGACATGCCAGAACATCTAGACAACATATACCATTTTGTTAGAACAGGAGAAGGGCCTAAATGTGTTCGCGAAGCTATGGCACACGAGAAAGTTGAGACAAAGGGTATGATAATGCGATTTCTGATTAATAGTCTGATAAGGGTAATGGACAAGCCCGGCTTTTCACAGGAAGAGATGGAGGGTTTGTTGAGGCGGAGTCAGAATATTGCCGAATGTAAGCATGATAAAGAGAAATGTATAGTGGCCATGACTAGAAAGATCCGTAAGGAAATCGTAGCAATACATGCCAGACGAGAGACTGACAAGCCTCTCGAGTCAGACGATAAAGACTCCTCAGAGGAGGAAGAACCAGAAGATTCAGCAGCGACCCAAGTGCCTCCAGGCACGATAGCTTACGTAGGTAGGGCGAAACTCCCCAAACAGTATTCTCTTGATAGGCCTTTTGACAGACCCATCCGTCACCTTTCCCCGATTCCAGAGAAATGTTCTCTTGAACATGTTTTTCAAGTTACTGATAGAATACTGAAAGAAAGAGTAGGTTATCATGAACTCACCACCTTGCGTGATCAGGAACTTGCCCGGTCCGCAGTCCAATGGGCCGGGGATGACAGTATATATAAAGATGATTTAGTAGTGCAAATGTTTTTAAGTCTAACCCCAGAAGACCAACGACTAGCTGGTATATACATGACCCAACATCTTATCGTACAGTACGAAAACCAACAATCTGATCCAGGTCCGTTGTATAATCTATTACAAGACTTACTCCTGCATAGATGGAGAGGCCTAGGTACTGATTTGATTAATGTAATCCTCGAACAACGCCATAAATACAGAACGTTCTTGACCCCACGTTTTGTGCCTGTTCCACCCCCAGTAAACAATCTTTTTCACCTGGACAGACAGAACCCTTTACGAGAAGTACACCCCATCCGGAAACCAGATAATACATTTGAACGCGTGTATGTATATACGCCCATAACTAAAATGGAATTACTGGAAATGAAGAAAATAGTGCCTAGTCATGATAAGGATCCCGCAGGTTTTCACCGTGAAATAAAAGACATGCTACTCATGGGAGATTACACATATTCTGATATTATGAAAATACTGAAAGTATTATTGCCTGCCGGTATTTACGAGAAACTCAAGGAAAAAGAATGGGAGGTGGGAGACAAAAAGATTATTTGGGCCGAATTGGAAGATGAAGACAAGGGTCGGACCCCAGGTTTAGGTCTTGGGGATAAAACTAAAGCGTTACCAGGATTATTAGTACAGATTTTGCCACGATTGTTGACAACCAAAAAGGAGGACTGGGATGCAATCTCAGCCTGTAAACAGAAACATGATGAAGACACTAGTGACTTTTATTCCAGATTCGAGAAATGTTTTATCATTAATAGTGGCCTGAAAACAAGTAGCGAGTCATACCCACACCTATTTGTAACCAAATTGGTTGAGAATTCATTGCCCCAGGTTAAGAACCGTGTATTGAAAGTCGAGAGCACATGGCAAGCAAATACGCCATCCCAAATGTTACAAATGTTACAGTACCATCAGAACAGAATTAGGGAGGAACATGATCACGAACAAAGACCAATGAAAGACACGAAAATGAAAATGTTAGTTGCTCAGTCAGTTCCAGCTGATGGTCAGAAAAAGGGTACGACACAGTCCCATAATTCGGCAGCTCCCGTTAAAGGGACATGCAACTATTGTAAACAGCCAGGTCACTATGTAAATGAGTGTACAGTTCTGAAACACAATATCGCCACAGGTAAAACTAAAGAGAGACCACGTCCGCCCAGACAGGACCAGGTCCAACACCAGGTCCAGCAACATGTTCCACAGAATGTACAACCTATGCATGTTCCACAACAGACTGTAGCGGTACCACAGCCCCAACCCATTGCCGCAACACAGCATGTCACACAGCAGATGTACCAGTATGCACAATCCGATTACCCCGATTATCAGCAATATACATGAAACATCCTAGAGAGGGAGGTTGGCTTGCCTCTTATTGAAGTTCCTGTAGATCAAGAGGGTCCTTATGTACATAGTCAGGTATTAGGGAAGGATAGAAAGTTTTTGATTGACACAGGGGCAAGCAGAACTACCATTAGTCATGACGAGGTCCCAGGGGCACCCCTCTCAGGCTCACAGAATGTTTCCCATGGATTTTCAGGAAAGCCCATCGTTAACGAAGTATCGAAACCTGTTCCCCTTGCAGTTGGTCCATTATCCCGTACTACTGATTTATTGCTTACGAAATCATGCCCAGAAAACTTGCTTGGTATAAAAACTCTGAAAGCTCTGGGAGCTGTAATTTGTTGTTCTCCGGAAGGAGTAAGGCTGTTTCTTCGTGATTTCAAGGGCCATTATGTGTTGAGAGATTTTGATCCCAGGTTACAGAATGTTCCTGCACATTTATGGGCACACGGCCCCACTGATGTAGGTTGTATGCACATTACACCATACCGTGTTACACTCAAGCCAGGAGTTGTACTGCCCCGAATCCGACAATACAAGTTACCACCTGATGCTGTAGTGGCTTTACTGAAAATCATTGACAAGCTCATTGCACAAGGAGTGGTTGTAGAAACCGACTCCAATGTTTGTAATTCCCCTATCATTCCGATTCTTAAACGTACTGATCCAAATGCACCTCCAGTTTATCGACTGGTGATTGATTTACGAGAATTGAACAAATGCATTGTACCACAGTATCCTGTGGTCCCAGACATCTCTTCATTATTGACAGCTATTGATTCAGAGGCGACGTTCTTTACTGTAATCGACCTTTAGAACTAACCCTGGGCGTAGTTCGCGGAGTTGGACTCCGCGGAGCTACGCGAAGACGTAGTTGCACTCCGCGAACTACGCGTAGCTCCGCAAGCATGCGGAGTTGCTTGCTGGGCCCGTTCGCGCGCCGTTTTTCGTCTTCGGGAGCGCGGTGCGCGTGTTCGGGGCGTTGCCTGCATGCTCGGGATGGCTAGCGCGCTAAATTACCCCAGAGGTTTGTCCCGCCTGCTTGCGTTCCCTTATTTCCTGTTCCGGGTCACAATTAACGTGGTCGCGTTGTGCAAGACATGTTCGGGAACTCATCTTCTCGTTCGCACTACAAAAGTGCGTGATCGCGCTAAATATCGCGCGAACCTACCCATGCGGTCGCGATGGGCGCAGCCATCTTGGATCACACACTCTGGCTATGGTTTTGGGCCTACTTTTGCATCCTGTTAAAATCTCTTTAATCCTTGTCTTTTTACCCACTTTTTCTAACTTTCTTTAGTTATTACCTATTTCTCTCTGTGCCTAGGTTTATATTTTTCATTTTATTTCTACTTTTACAACTTTTCTATTGCTTTTTACTTCCTTCTTGTTCTTTTACCTTGCTTCTTCTTTCCCCTACCTTTTTGTCTTGAACTTTTAGTTTTCTTCTACCCTCCACCCAGAACCATGGTCAAGGGCGCCAGCAGCAGCGGCGGCTCAAAGGGCAAGGCGCCAGTGCCCCAAAAAACTAGGCTGCCTTGCGGCAGAATGCGCCCCCTAGGGGTGAGGCCCGCCAACTTTTTGGGGAGGAGGAGCTGGCTGCCCTGGTTTTTCTTATCCAGCGCTACCTCCCCTTGATGTTGGCAGCAGGTGGCAGGCCCGGCTCCGGCTACCAGCATATTGAGGAGCGTCTCCGGCGGTGGGTGAAGGTGGGCCGGGCAGTCTTTCGCTGCTCCGGTATCCGGCGTACCCACCATCAGCTGACCCACCGTTGGGCAGACATTTTGGACCGGGAGCAGGACCTGTTGGACCTGCTTGGCGTCGAGGTCGTGGGTCTTGGTGAGTGGCTACCCAAAAAAAAAAAGTGTGTGTATAATATATCTCTATAGTAGTATAAGTATTGTTGTTGTATCTTTGTAAATCTTGGCTGAATAAGTAACGCGATGACTGGTGCTCCTAGTTACATTTCCGATGTATTCCGTTATTATATCTACTGTAATTGTATGACACTGGTCTATGCTGCGCTTCTTCATCTTCACTGACTCTTGCGTGTTCAATTTGGCGCTAGCTTTTGCTGTTTATTGGTGTGAGATTTTCTTTATTGTAGAGAACTGAAGTTAGTTAATGCTATTAATAGAGTCTTGTCCTTCCTTTGTCCGTCAGTGAAATAGCCGTTGATGGATAATTGTACGTGTTTGCAATGCATATTGTATCTTTTTTTCACGGCCTTCTCTTCTGCATGAATAATACTCCTCTGGCAATGAATGCAAAAGTTACTTTGTTCTTCTTACCTCAGCCAGGGCCGGATTTAGGCATGTTCAAGCTGTGCAACTGCACAGGGCCACCAAACGCCAGGGGCCACCCCACCAATATATATCCTTAATTTAATAATCCTCAGAGGATGGATACATATTTGCGTGGCGGCCCCTGGCAGGGATTTGGTGCCTCCGGCTCTGTTCCACTTCCAAACACCCTGACTCCCCCCTCTTCACTGGCCTCCGTGCTCCGCCCCGACCTCCTCTTCCGGGCCCCCCACCTACGCTCCCTGGCCAGGAGTCCAGGACCACCATGAGCCTATAGCCGCCCCTGCCTCAGCCCTCCATAGAACTGATGTAGTTTGTTTATTGAGTGGGTAGGGCAGCAGTAGCATTCAGTCAGTAGCAAAACAAAATATGATGCCATTAACGTACAATTTCGTGTTAGTTAGTATGCACAAAGTTAAGCATGTCTCCTCCTTGTGATCTATGCATTTTGCTGGCAAAAAATGAAAAAGAAATGGCTACTTACAGATAATTGATTGATTACCCCATTCTTGAATCTGTGGTGTTGTTCAGGTCTTACTGCCTCTGTGTTACTTAGTAATCTGCAATCAGAATGTTTATGGAACATTTGATTTGTTTTCACCAAGTACACTAGTCAGTGAATCATGCAAGGCAGTAGTCATTTGGTAGACCAATGTTTGTTTCTTTTAATGTTGTAGCAGTGGTTTTTGAAATGCTGTCTATGTTTCACAGCACTCAATGTTTTCCTCTTTCTTTATTATTATTTCTTACATGAACCACAGAACCCAGGGGCAAGCAGAAGACTGGGACCGAGTCGGCGGGTGAACGCGAAGAACCACAGGCACAGAGCTCCTCTACTGAGGATCCTGCTGCTGTCCCTAGTAAGTCCAACAGTGTTTTCTTTTGGAACAATGATATTTCCCTAACTTTCTAACGGAGCTTTTTTTCCAACCGATTAATGACATTTCACCTAACTAAATTTTGACAAATGCTTGTTTTTGTTTTATGTTTTCAAAATTTTGGGTATTACTATCTGTCCCTGCCTTTCTGTTCCTTGAAAGAGCCTCTCTTATGACTCTCTGTGCTACTACTAGACTGTCTGTAGGTAAGCTTGCCCTGTTGCCCACTCTTTAGTTAAGGTATCAATCTTTTCAAAAAATCTGTGATCGAATAGCGGAAGGCACAGGGTCCACTCCTGTCTTATGCTTTTTCCTCTGTAATGTCTCTTCTTTGCCAATTGACACCAACCAAGTATGCATGCAGATGTTGGTCTACTATTTTGTAAGCGTTAGTAATGAATACCACTACTACTCTTGCGGGTATTCTTCTATGCAGTCACATACATAACTATGTATGCACCCCAAAATTGGATGTTGTTGTTGATAGGCAGGTTGGACCTTACTTACTTACAGTCTTACACCTCAGTCACAGAACTCAGAGGAACTCACAATTCAATGAACGACAACCTATATGGGCTCAGTCATTGGTCAATTATTCAATTACCCCTTTCCTGAACCCCAATATGAAGATGCCAAATGCTTTTATTACACAATCCATAACCTAAGTAACCCCCTTTTTCTCACTCTCTCGTGTAAGTCTACAAGACAACAGACACTGAAAATATACTTCCGAGTCAATGTGGTACTTCAAAACCTTTATTTTGTTAGAAGTAACTAAGTAAGTAACATCAATGTTTTTAAGTTGTTCTGTGAAATACGTCAAGGGCAGGGCCACCAGAAAAAATCCAGAGTTAAAAAAGGCTCAATAAAAAGTATTCTACATTTGTACAGCTACCAGTGCACGATAGGGAAATGTGGGAAATGTCGGAGACCCCTCACCATTGAACGTATACTGGTTGCATATGCCTCTTTTTGGTAAGCTCTGGAAATCTTTGCTTCGTAGAAGGAAATCTTCTCATCTGCCGAAAGATAATGACAAAAGTGGTGCACGTTAGACAGTATGAAAACATTACATACATTTATTCAACTTTTTAGCTGTCATGCTAAAAAAAAAGGTGTAACCTGAGGCTGTAAGGAAACTGGATTCCACAATCCACATTCAAAAAGTAAATATGGGCCTCTATTTTCCAAACTCTTCAGGTGTATGCTTTGAACTATCATGTGGCCTCAAAGGCGTCTTCTCGTACTCCGCAACAAGCTGTGAGGTAGCATGCGCAAAACTGTAGACATGTCATTGATGTACAAACTGGTTAGGTTACATGGTTCAGTCTAACTTTCCAAGGACTAGAGTAGCAGTATAGATGAGATGAGCTTGGGTACCATACCATACCAAATAAATGCTAATATGTGTAGTGTGTTACTTACTCTGCTGTACTAGGCAATGTGGACTACTACTGATTACGTTGTACTTAACTGTTTTGCAGAACTCCGTTCTTGGTGAACAAGTACAATGGGGGCTGTGCATCCATCTAAAAAGGTGTACTTAATTACTTATTTTTATTTTTGCAGAACCGGTACCATCCACCAGTGCCGACGGGGGCAGCGGCGCTGCAACGCCGTCAGCAGAGGCGATCCCGGAGGGGAATGGAGGACCACCAGAGGCACCTACAGCAGCACCGGCAGCAGCGGGGGAGGAGACAACAACGGTGGGCGATGGTAAGTTACATTCAATAGTGATCCGCATTACTTGGTGGGTGGGGAAAACTTCCTCACTGTACTCTGATATTTATAATGAACTTGAAGTTCTACTGGACAATATATGACGCCATCGTTGTCATTACCAAAGCATTACCACCGGCCAGAATTGATAAAATAAGTTATACAGGCCTCTTCTATGTGACTACAACTCAGCTGTGAAAGGTTGGTGGCAGACTAAAAAAGTCTTATCCACAACATTACATGACCGCGATGGATTAACATGAGATTGATTTTAAGTATGATGAAAGGAGCAAGGAAAAAGCTCTAATCATATAATATAGAAGGATCCTTTGGAATCAGCAATGCAGGTGTTTGAGAGCAGTTGGATGCGTGGGTTGTTGTGGAAGCATAGAAAGGGGAAAACACAGCTGCCTGCGTGGGTGGGAGACACATCCAATATCGGTGGTTAGTGGATAGTGGATACTAGTGTTGGCAGCGGTGTTTTGGTTAAACACAAAGGCAAGGGAAGGAGGGGACGACTGGATGCATTCCGGGTCGTTGCTGGCGAAACACAAACCACCTAACGTTTGTTGGCGATATAAAGAATAATAGTCTCTAGAATAGACATTTACTAGTACTAGCTGGCCACTGTTAATTTAATGTTAGTTTGAGACTGTCACTTTTCCCGGAAGCACAGAGTATATGATATAAAAAAACGAGATATGAAAAAGACAGGTGTTCGTATGTGACCGTTGAAGTACACCCATGCTATGTTACTAGGGCAGGCATAATGCCGTGCCAAAAAGGCAGACAAATGAAGTATATAAGGCGTAGAATGTTCAAGATAGATAAAACAACATTTTAGGTACTCAACTTGCTTGCTATTGCTACTGTACTGTGCCGCCCACTATGTGTTGGATTCATTTTGTGTTCTTGATTTGCTGGGATTTTTGATTACAACAATTCTTTCTCTTTCTTTATAGTTACTCCTTCTAAACCAACGAGGAAGGAGCTGGCAGTCCGGGCCCGTCAGCGGAAACTGCAGGCCATCGTTGAGGCCTACCGCCGGCTGGTGGCTCAGGCCGAGGAGGAGGAGGAGGCGGCGGCAGCAGCTGCTGCCTCTTCCAATGCCCCGGCCCCCAAGCCTGCAGGAGTACGTCGGCGTGGTCAGGCAGCCGCCCGCCGCCAGATTTTCCCCGCATCGTCCACCCCCCCACAACAACATGGCTGCCAATGTAGGTGCCGCCAGTTCCAGCGAAAAATTCTCCTTCGGGTAGCCAGGCTGGAGGCTCAAAGCAGTCAGACTAAAAAACAAATAGAGGAGCGTGTAAAGATCCTGGTGGATCAACACTTAAAAGCCCGCCGGCTATGAGATGGACCCTGTTTGCCCCTTTTTCAATCCTTTTGTTGGTGGGTGGGAATTGGGTGTTGGGTTTTTACTTTTTTTTTACATGACATTGAGCGTGGGAATTTGGTTGGGGTTAGGGGAGGCGGGTAGGGGGACAGCTGTGGTGTAGGATTTATATATATTTTATTTTTGTATCATCTTTAGTTATATATTACATTATGTTAAAATAAACGAGACACAAAGTTATGTTAAAAAGAAAACATTTGAAGTTCATTTGCGTTTCTTGTGGGGTTGGAGGGGGGAGTGTTTCACCAAATAATGTACGTTGTGCAACCTCGCAAGGTTTAATTTGGCCATGCAGGTCGGCGGACAGTGCTTTTTAATAATAAAATATATTGCCCACATCTTTAACATGCAAACAGATAGATGCAGTAAACCCTCACCGAGTTATATTTGTAGTATTAGAAGAACGACCAGTCTGTCTTGCGTTATACCTCACTGCAAACTTATCTTACCTGTGATTGCTGATGAGATGATGATGATTTATCATGAAGTGTGGCACTGCAAGGGCTGCATTTGATTTCCAAGACAATGGCGAAGAATCTGTGGTTCAGAATCAGAACTTCTGTGATAGTAGTAGACAGACCCTGCCAGTAGCGACAAAAAGAAAGAGACAGTCATTTGCGTGACAGACAATGTGGGGGTAGTATAAGTAAGTACAGTACATTGCATGGGTGACCCAATATTGCAACTGCTAAACTGAAACAAAACAATGGTTTTGGGGACTGGAAACTAAGTGCAAGAGAAGATAAGAAGTTCAACTTTACTTGTAGTACTCACGGCAACGTCAAACTTTTCTAAATCATAATGCTTTACACTTTAAACCCAAAAAATTACGCCAATTCATTAGATGCATTCGTTGTTTGATGTTAATGGTAAATTATTTGGCGTTATACACAGAGCTTGAGTTGGGAAGCCGCAGAAGATCCTGGCCATGCCTTGTTGACATTTCACTATTGTTGCTTTGACCACATCTGCCCCAGCAAGCGCGTGATCAAATTGTTGGTGTATATTTAATGTAAGAAACATCACACCTCAATGTAACCACGCAGCCCGGGGGAAGAGGGTTAGGGTTTGTTTAATGGATGGGTACGGGGGTTTTGGGAAAGGTTTGAGAAAGAAAAACAGTACGCATGGAGATTGGAGACAACAAAAGCAAAACAATGAAGACGATGATTTATGATGTTGATCCGCTAGCTAATGATTGTAAGCAATGGACGTAAGAAAAGGACACGCTGAATATGATTCTTGGTTTCCCGCAATCCAATTGCTTGATGATGAGGATTTGTGGTAAGGGTGAGAGTTGATGCTCATACTATAAAGCAGTGGGTGAACCGTGAAAGATGTCCAGCCTGAAAAAGAAAAGGCAAATACAAAAGAATGTGAATGACCTAAACAAATTTTAATACAGTGAAGATAAAAAAAACAATACAAGAGGAGTAGTCGTATGAGAGGACTTTCAGACTGAGGCGGCTTGGATACAATTTGTATAAGTCTACTAGTTGCATATCATTTTTAATCTAGAAGTACAAAAAAAGACAGGAGCCAGCACACAACAACAGGCCCACGACGACACAGGTTTGGCCGTTATACAAACTGCATTTGCCTAAAAATTTCAGAGCCACAGAAAGGTGAATGACATTGAAAAAGCAACCTAGCATTTACAAAATTAATCAACAAAATCAATGCGTCATTCTCAGTCATCAATCATACCACTATTGTACTCTACATGTTTGTGCACTGTGCACAAACATGTAGTAGCCTGGGTCTACTGTGCTGTGACTCTTATTTGTATTTATTTATTACCTTGTATTCCACTCCAAGAAACATCGTGCATCAATCAGCTCAGATCCAACTGCCTGACAGCAAAGATATGGTGGTCACCATCATTATCATCAGCAACTCAGTCTGTAGTGAGTGACTACGATAAATTAAGTCCTGACTGCATCTGTAGTAGTAGGAACACAAGTGCGTAAATAATTTCTATTATTAGTAAATAACATGGAAAAATTGGCTATCACGTGAGTCTGAACTGAAGTTACTAGTATACTTCAACTCCATGCACATTAGCTCAGAGTCAGCAAAAAAATACATCCAATGCAATGCATGGCATCATTCATTTTTATACCTGTTTTGCTCTTCTCTTTCACTGTCAGAAGATTGATCACAGATGCTGCCGAGCCTTTGTAATGCGAGTCATCACAACAAGTTGACTTCAGTTGTGGATGCCTGCTCAAGTTTCTTTTGACACAGAAGAGTCGTCTCTGAATGCCTGCAGACAGAGGTGGTAGCCTTAAGAGTAAGACTCAGCAAGGCAGTTATTATGAGTTGCAGATTTCAAATGAAATAGAGGATGGCTGTAGTCATGTACGGTTCACTTATTATGGAGGGACTGTTAGAGGCTACATTATTGTTATTGTACTATACTCCATCTACAACATCAAATGTATGGCTGCCAAGATGGAATTGTATTGACTTGAGTGGGAGTCAAGAAGATGGAGCAAGACTCTGAGGAGTGCAGTCAACATGGAACATAAATGCACAGGCGTGCAACTCCAGGAGGTAACTAAAAAAGATACAGCGAAAATAAATGCACAGGTGTGCAACTCCAGTAGGTACATTAAAAGAATGAGTGGTGGGGATGGATTTGGTTGAGCTTTTTATTTTAAGATTAGCAGTTTTGCACCAGAAAGTCATTTTTAATAAGAAAATAAATAACACAAATAAAAGAAGGGAAAAAGTCACAATTTAACAGCCTATTGGTCAGGGAAGAGGTGCTCGTCCTCAAACTCTGTGGGTCCGGACAGCAGTAGGTCATGTAACCCAGCAGTGATGAATTCTTGGGGCTCGCTTTCTTCATCCTGCTCTGATTCACGTACAGTATAGTCTGGTGGTATGAAGTGTTGATTCATTTTTATCATTGTCAGCCTCTCTACGCTTTTGGGGGAGAGACTGGTCCTTTTCGATGTCACAATGGCACCAGCAGCACTGAAAACCCGCTCAGAGGCGACACTGGCTACAGGACAAGCCAAATACTTTATCGCCAGCCTGCTCAGCACTGGCCACTGTCTCCTTCTTTCATACCAATAGACCAATGGGCTTTGCTCCATGAACACCTCTGTTGTGTCATCCAGATAGGCCTGAACCATCCGCTCAGTGTTCATTGGTGCTCGGCTTTGCTGCTCCTCTTTCCCCTTTGCAACAGCAACGGACTTACCCATCCCCTTCTGTAGAAAAAAAGCAGTTATGCTTTTGGTTGTGTCTGCTGAATCAGATCGTGTAGGTGCTGCTTTTGGTACTGTTGGTGCCTGCTGGGAAGCGGACGCACCGCTCTCATGCTCTGATGAACTTGCCTGAGTTGCCTCAGGAGGATGGCCTGGAGTACTTTGACTGTCCTGGGCTGGCACTGTCAGGCCTTTAAGTAACAGCCGTTCAGTTTCGAAATCATTAGCTTCCACAGCTATAGAACTTTTGTAATTGGCAACATCCCCATCTGAAAAAGGAATGACTGCGCTACTGCTGACAAACAATTTGTACCGTGGATCCAAGATTGTTGCAGTTATGTAATTTGGATCTGACACAATCATTTTAAGCCTTGCATTTACAGATAAGCGGTTGCGTAAGGCCTTGGCCAAGGTACATGCATCAACTTTTTCTTCATCACCTTCGTATGTTTCACAGACCTCCTTCAGCTGTTGCTCGAGCATGTACAACAATGGGATGGCTTGGCCCATAGTACAGTCCTCCCTGCTAACTGCACGTGTGAACACCTCAAAAGGTTGTAGCATCTCTGTCAAGCATTTAATGATGTCCCACTGCCACATCTCAACGGTCAGGCTTTTAAGATTAACAGTAGGATCCACTAATCTTCTTGACATTATATAAGCATTCAGTGGTATGTACTGCTCAAAGAGACGCTCAAGCATGAAATAAGTCGAGTTCCAACGTGTTGGGACCTCCTGGATCAGTGCTTTGACTGGCAAATGATGCTCCCGCTGAATGACGCGTAGCAGCTTCCGCGCTTTGAAAGAATGGTTAAAATGCGTGCATATTCTTCTGCAGATGGTCAGTATGGTGCTGACTTGGAGTTCATTTTTCAGAAAGTCTTGCACGACTAAGTTAATGCAGTGTGCCAAACAGGGTACCCTGAAATACTGTCCATCTTTCATTGCCCTCACTACATTACTGCCATTGTCGGTGGCAACAAAACCAATCTTAAGGCCTCTTGGTTTCAGCCATTCAAAGACCTTGCTGTTAAAGTCAGACAAAATGTTGTCAGCAGTATGATTTTTCTCCATACCAAACATGGCTACAGTTGCATGTTTGCGAGTGTCATTGAAAATCCCAGCAACGTCAAGAAGGCCTGATGTTAACTTGTCTTTCACACCTGCAAAAGAGATCCAGTGTGCGGTGATGCACATGCAATCTGCTGTGGCTTCGCAACTGCTCCACATGTCGGTTGTCAGGTGGATACAATGGACAACACTCTGTTGTAAGGCTTTCCCAATCAATCCCAGCACGTCGTGGTGTAGTGCTGGAATAGCAACTCTTGCAAAATAGTAGCGACTGGGAACGTCCCATTTTGGGGCGAGTGTTGCCACTAATTGCCGAAATCCCACTGCCTCAACAAATGAAAATGGGAGAAGGTCGAGTGCCAACATTTTTGCAAGTTTCGCATTGTACAAACGTGCTGTTGGGTGGTTCCGCTCGTACTTTCCCTCCTGCCTAAACATGCCAGTAATGGTAAGCTGCTTGGTAATTCTTTCTGTTCTGCTAGACGGACCACCTTTCAACGCAGACTTTTCACTCCTTGCCCTTGGTGTCTCCGGCTGACTCTGGTGCCACTGAGAAGTTGCTGATGCTGAGGATTTGGACTGCACCACTCCAGTGCTGGCGACAGGGCTCATTTGTGTACCACTCCCAGATAGAAGGTCATCGTCTCCCTCTTCTTCCATGAGTGGACCTTGTAGTACTGTATCCTCCCCACCAACACCAGTGCTTACATCTTTTAAGCTTGCAAGGTGGTTCTCCCATACAATTGTGTGTGTTTTTTTCATATGGGTCGTTGGGCCTCCAGTACCATAGTTTGTACCAATCTTACCATGACTAACATTGGTGTGACAAATGGTGCATATAGCAATGTTCTCCTGATGTGGGTGAACCGTAAAAAAATCCCAGACTGGGGAGCTAAACTTTTGTCTCCTGCCATAGGAAGAGGAGGACCCACTTCCAATCCCGGATGAACTGGAGCCTTTTTGTTGAATTTCCCTATGTGACAGTTCAGTACTAGTACTGCCACTACCTCCTTCTGTTGAGGTGGCGCTTGCGCTGGATGTCGCACGCTGCCGGGCCTTCGCTGATGCAAAAATGGGAGCTGGTGTTACTTTGGCCGCTGAGTGTGTAGGAGTTACACGTGCTATCTGCTCATCACTAATCGCAGCCCTTCTGGATAGGGTGAAAATGCTGGTCTCTACATCCTCTGCACCAGGAATAACGCTTGTGATGATGACATTGTCAGTGTCAGACCCGTCTTTATCACCATCAGTATCCTGTTCACCTACATCGAACTCCGGAAGTTCAAGCCTTGACGGATCCTTCCTTTTTCCCAGCCTGGTCTTAGGATGCCTCTCCTTTGAATGCTCAGTTCTTCGTTGTGGATGCCATTCCTTATCAAGGTCATCTGAAGGGATGCTATGCGAAGAACTCGATGCACTGCCACTAACCCTCCTTTCCTTTCGTAAATTTAAAGACAGTAGATCACCTCCAGAAGTGGCTTCCTCTTCTTCTTGCTCGGAATGAGGCTCTACTTCCTGAACTGCCCCGACATCGGGAGGAACAACTTCCACTATTGCGTGCGGAGACGGTGGTGTTGTTCTTGAGGAAGTACTATAGCGTGCTGTGGTTCTTCAACAACTACTATTGTGGGATTTGGTTGTTGTTGTTGAACAACTATTGCGGGCGGTGGTTGTGGTTTTTCAACAACTATTGCGGGAAGTGGTTGTGGTTATTGAACATCTACTGCTGGCGGCGGTTGTTCAGCACTTTCATCTTGCGTGGATTGTGTGCTACTTTGAGACAGCGATAAGTTAAGTTCAGGCTCAGTATCACTGCTTTGTAACACTAGGCCGGCTACCTCTTCGACCCTCATGTGCTTGGCCCTGGGTTGGTGGCTTGCCCCCGCTAATGCGGATGTGCTGGCTCCAGCTTGCACCACGGACACCGCTGCTGCAGGCGTACGTTTTGGGGGCCCAAAAAAGGTTTGGGGGTCCATACCAGCCTTAAGTGACACTTCCTTCTTCTGTACCTTCTTCTCAGCAACTTTCTTGGTGGTGGAGGACCTGGTACCTGCTCTCTTAGGACCCATCTTCTTCTGATGTCAGCAGCACACAGCAGCACTCAGTAGCACAAATTGCAGAGATGTGTGGTCAGATGAGTCACACACCACACGTGGCGTACAATTGAAGGACGTCCGTCTGGCAGTTGAACGGGCGATGGATGAAAACAGCCAGCACCTCCTCAGTCTTTTTCTGTGCACCTACAAGCAAAGAAGACAGAACACGTCAGTCAAACAAGCAGTAAGCCAACACATGAACAATTGAAAGACACACAGGCCAATGTATAAAACACAAAAAAGAAGACTAATACTACGAGCACCACAGCTCCCAGCCACATGAAGTCCAGAAATAACCAATAATAAAGTCAAGCAGGCCTATCATATACCAATATGGACAGAAAAAGGAGGATGCCTGCTACACATGAGTCATGACAGGTTAATGCAAGGAAAATCAAAATACCCCATGGCTAAGAGTTTGTAAAACTTCACTGCAAAAACACATACAAGCCATAAAATTATTACACACACAAAAAAGTTACCTACCCCCCTGCCCAGACAACCAACTTGGAAATGCAATGGCATACACACATGCCGTAATGATGGTAATTAAATAGACCAAATAGAAACAGCTACATAAAGCAGCCTCGCTAACTAGTAACTAACTACCACCTCTGGGACTCTGGCCTACTATCAGATCAGACCAAAAGCAGGGAGGCCAATGATAAATGCACAAAGTAAGTACCTACAAAATGGCCGCCACCACATGGCCTGTCCAGGAAGACAAAACTACAACCAAATAACACATAAATGAGGACTTTTTTGTAGCACAGGGGACACATTAAACATTTTCGAGGAACTTTTATGCAACTCGGGACATATTGTTCGCGAGAATGCAAAATCGGCGTGTTCGGCAACGCGAATCGAGTGAAAAGTCGTTATCGCGTTCCCGAGCCAGTACATTGAGCGCGCGAACAAGACAAAAAAGGTAAAGTCGCGTTCTCACACGGTGCGACGTTACCAAAAGTACGCGAACAGTATTCCTAGGGTTACCTACTGGCAGGGAGTGCCATATTAGCTACACACAAGCAACCAAAAACTGAAAGTACCACCATTACAAAAAATGTGAAGCAATCCAAAGCCATACACGGTGTAATTAAAGTTACACCACAAAAATAGTTGATTAACTTGAATGCACCTATGGCTGTGAGTAGTAGTACCTACAAAAGCCTTGGATGGCTATGGCAAAAGAAGAGAACCAGGGAAGGACACAGAAAATGGCCGCCTCCATAGGGCCAGGAGGACAGGGACACCCAAAAACAACATGGAAAAGGGATGCACCCAAAATGGCCTCCACCACATGGCAAAATCAGTCACAAAGGAAGCATACACAAAATGGCCGCCACCACATGGCCTGCCCACCTACAACAACATAGCAGAATCATCACAAAGGAAGTAAGTACACACAAAATGGCCCTCACCACTACATGAAAAGAAAGAGAGGACAGACAATAAATGCCTATGCCAAAGGGACAATGCTTAGCTTCACAAAATGGACACACCAGACACCACCCCCCAAATTGGTCACCCCAACCATAAACAAGAAACCATTACATAGAGGACAGAAAGGAACTGTGAGTGGCCCATGCTCCAGGAAGACAAAACTACAACCAAATAACACATAAATGAGGACTTTTTTGTAGCACAGGGGACACATTAAACATTTTCGAGGAACTTTTATGCAACTCGGGACATATTGTTCGCGAGAATGAAAAATCGCCGTGTTCGGCAACGCGAATCGAGTGAAAAGTCATTATCGCGTTCCCGAGCCAGTACATTGAGCGCGCGAACAAGACGAAAAAGGTAAGGTCGCGTTCTCACACGGTGCGACGTTACCAAAAGTACGCGAACAGTATTCCTAGGGTTACCTACTGGCAGGGAGTGCCATATTAGCTACACACAAGCAACCAAAAACTGAAAGTACCACCATTACAAAAAATGTGAAGCAATCCAAAGCCATACACGGTGTAATTAAAGTTACACCACAAAAATAGTTGATTAACTTGAATGCACCTATGGCTGTGAGTAGTAGTACCTACAAAAGCCTTGGATGGCTATGGCAAAAGAAGAGAACCAGGGAAGGACACAGAAAATGGCCGCCTCCATAGGGCCAGGAGGACAGGGACACCCAAAAACAACATGGAAAAGGGATGCACCCAAAATGGCCTCCACCACATGGCAAAATCAGTCACAAAGGAAGCATACACAAAATGGCCGCCACCACATGGCCTGCCCACCAACAACAACATAGCAGAATCATCACAAAGGAAGTAAGTACACACAAAATGGCCCTCACCACTACATGAAAAGAAAGAGAGGACAGACAATAAATGCCTATGCCAAAGGGACAATGCTTAGCTTCACAAAATGGACACACCAGACACCACCTCCCAAATTGGTCACCCCAACCATAAACAAGAAATCATTACATAGAGGACAGAAAGGAACTGGGAGTGGCCCATGCTCCAGGAAGACAAAACTACAACCAAATAACACATAAATGAGGACTTTTTTGTAGCACAGGGGACACATTAAACATTTTCGAGGAACTTTTATGCAACTCGGGACATATTGTTCGCGAGAATGAAAAATCGGCGTGTTCGGCAACGCGAATCGAGTGAAAAGTCGTTATCGCGTTCCCGAGCCAGTACATTGAGCGCGCGAACAAGACGAAAAAGGTAAGGTCGCGTTCTCACACGGTGCGACGTTACCAAAAGTACGCGAACAGTATTCCTAGGGTTACCTACTGGCAGGGAGTGCCATATTAGCAACACACAAGCAACCAAAAACTGAAAGTACCACCATTACAAAAAATGTGAAGCAATCCAAAGCCATACACGGTGTAATTAAAGTTACACCACAAAAATAGTTGATTAACTTGAATGCACCTATGGCTGTGAGTAGTAGTACCTACAAAAGCCTTGGATGGCTATGGCAAAAGAAGAGAACCAGGGAAGGACACAGAAAATGGCCGCCTCCATAGGGCCAGGAGGACAGGGACACCCAAAAACAACATGGAGAAGGGATGCACCCAAAATGGCCTCCACCACATGGCAAAATCAGTCACAAAGGAAGCATACACTAAATGGCCGCCACCACATGGCCTGCCCACCAACAACAACATAGCAGAATCATCACAAAGGAAGTAAGTACACACAAAATGGCCCTCACCACTACATGAAAAGAAAGAGAGGACAGACAATAAATGCCTATGCCAAAGGGACAATGCTTAGCTTCACAAAATGGACACACCAGACACCACCCCCCAAATTGGTCACCCCAACCATAAACAAGAAATCATTACATAGAGGACAGAAAGGAACTGGAACTGGGAGTGGCCCATGCTCCAGGAAGACAAAACTACAACCAAATAACACATAAATGAGGACTTTTTTGTAGCACAGGGGACACATTAAACATTTTCGAGGAACTTTTATGCAACTCGGGACATATTGTTCGCGAGAATGCAAAATCGGCGTGTTCGGCAACGCGAATCGAGTGAAAAGTCGTTATCGCGTTCCCGAGCCAGTACATTGAGCGCGCGAACAAGACAAAAAAGGTAAGGTCGCGTTCTCACACGGTGCGACGTTACCAAAACTACCCGAGCTGTATTCCTAGGGTTACCTAATGGCAGAAATTGACAGACACCCAAAACCTGACATACCCCACACATAAACATAAGATTTTCTAAATCAAACCAGTCCATCCATGATTTTCTAATTAGAGGTACACCAGAAAAACAGTTGATTACCTTTCATGACCCTATGACTAGTACCTCTGGCCTACTGGCAGAGTAGGCCACAAGTTTGGAGGCCTATGGCAAGAGCAAAGTGGCTGGGAAACATAAAATGGCCACCAACAACACATGGCCAGGCCAACCACAGAAAGTTATTACAATGAACTCAAACATGCCTACACACTAACTACATGGAGTACTAGGGTCAGCTATTGGCTTAAAAAAATAAAAAAACTTTTTAATTACACAAACAGAAATTCCACAGCAGACATTGCTATTGCATAATGATGACCATAATCCAATGCCAGCCATGATGTTTGTTTACAAACTTGAATAAAAATTTAAACACAGAATTATGATTTTACCCATGGGTACCTCTCTATGTAGCCTGGATGAAATTTAAAAAGAAATACAAGTTGGGACCTCATAAAAGTATAGGCACCCATCAATAATTTAAATCAAGGAATGAATACTGTAGTTAAAAAATTTAAAATCAAACAAACACAAGTCTACAACATCATACTCACTCATACATTACTGAACTTACTTGAAAAAGAGAATTCAAAATCCAAAAGTCCTCAGTAAAATTCAAAAAAAGCAGTAATGCAGCCAACACACACAGAAAGTGATCCTGCCAGCTCAAAATCCAAATGAAAGTGACCACCTCATGGACAAAGCACTGGGAGGAGCCTGGTGGACAGGAACAGGAAGTTGTAAACTCCAGAGCCCTTCCTCCTTAATATTCAAAAATAGAGTAGAAACAGAAAGAGGACTCCTTCCCCCCAAAAAATACATCCAAAGGTACAACTTTGAGGGGTTTTTCACTTGTTTGCTAACCAAAATGGTAATTTATTATTATGGTTTAACTTTTAACATGCTCGCGAGTTATTCTGTGCAAGATTGCAGGTTCTGCGTGTTCGGCAACTCGATCTTACCAACAAACATACTCGCGCGTCCTTATGGCTTTATCACGCTTCCAATGACGTTATCGCGTTCGCACAGCTGCACGGAAGGGTTTACAAACATGGTGGCAGACGCGACCGGGAAAAAGCGAACGCAGAACCAAGGTAAGCCATTGCCGCGCACGCGATAATGTTATTTAGCGCGCGACAATGTTATTTAGCGCGCGACAACTACGCTCCGCACCGGATAGCGGAGTTATCGGCAGCTACGCGAACTCCGCGGAACGCGGAGTTGCCAAAACTCCGCAAACTCCGCAAACGGAGCGTAGTTCTTCGCCCAGGGTTATCAAGAACGCCTTCTTTAGTGTCCCCATTGATCCGGAAAGCCAGTATCTTTTCGGATTCTGTTTAAATGGCCGAAGCTTCAAATTTGCACGCGCCCCTCAAGGATTCACAGAAAGCCCCAGCATCTACAGCCAAGCATTGAAACGACAACTTGACAATATTCACATGCCTCCTAATACTGCCCTACTCCAATACGTCGATGATCTATTGATCACCACCCGAAAGTGAACCAGAATGTGAACAAGCATCACTGACAGTTTTGTTTTTTCTGGCGGACAAGGGACACAAGGTATCTCCTTCGAAGCTTCAGTTCTGTGCCCAGCAAGTGGTGTACCTTGGGCACTTGCTATCCATAGAGGGGAAACAGTTGACACCAGATCGTATACAGTTAATAGCACATCTTACACAACCCAAGACACAGAAAGAAGTACAAGCCTTTCTTGGACTCACTTCTTATTGCAGACAGTGGATTCCCCAATATGCATTTCTAGCTAAACCACTTATACAGTTGACAACACAAGAGGCAGCATCTTCGGCTGTCCTCCCATGGACTCAGGAACATACACGAGCTTTTGACGAATTAAAGAAAGCCTTATGTCAAGCACCTGTTTTAGCGACACCATGTTACAGCAAACCTTTTACACTTTTTGTCACAGAACGTGATGGCACAGCATTGTCAGTCCTCACTCAGGTTCAAGCAGACAAATATAGACCGTGTGCTTATTTTTCGAGCACATTAGATCCAGTAGCCCAGGCCTTGCCTGCGTGCTTAAAATCGGTTGCAGCAACAGCACTAGCAATCAGACAAAGTGATTCCATTGTTTTGGGACATCAATTGACAGTACAGGTTCCACACTCTGTGGAGGTCCTCTTAAACAGAACACAGACTCAACACTTGACCATAGCACGACTGACAGGTTATGAATTGACATTATTCCAACCACACATAGAAATCAGACGCTGCAATACACTGAATCCTGCTACACTTTTACCATCGAGCAGTACAGATCCTACTCCACATGACTGCGTGGAGGTCATTGATACTATCACGAAACCCAGACAAGACTTAACAGATGCTGCATTATCCGATCCAGACCTGACACTTTATGTGGATGGTTCATGTATGAGAACAAGTACAGGAGAACTAGTGGCCACATATGCAGTGACCACTGAAACTGAAGTGTTAGAAACACATCGCATTGACACCCTGTCGGCCCAAGCAGCAGAGCTCATTGCTCTGACCCAAGCCTGCATACGAGCCAAGAACCTTAAAGTAAACATATACACAGATTCACGTTATGCATTTGGAGTCGTACACAACTTCGGTGTCCTCTGGCAAGAAAGAGGTTTTCTGACCTCTCACGGAGCCAAAATCCAGCATGGTCCCCTCATTCAAGCAATACATCTGCCTACAGCCATAGCCATCATGAAGTGCAAGGCACATACAAAGGTCACAGACACAATTTCCCAGGGTAACGACTTTGCAGATCGAACAGCGAAACATACAGCACAGACCCGTACTCATACGACTGATATGACAAAGACTGACGTATCATCACTGACACATTGCATGACAGTCAGGGACCCCACACAAGATGTCATTGACATACAGACACATGCTACTCCAGACGAAATCAAGAAATGGGCTGAACAAGGAGGGGTCCAGACTGAACAGGGATGGATGACGAAGGGAAAGACCAAATGGTTTCTCCCCGACTCTATGGTTCAAGTAATTATCAACACTGCACATAGTCCAGCACATTTAGGAGAGAAAGCCATGTTAGACAGTTTACAGAACCTCTGGTTTAACAAACATTTACGAGCAGCAGCTAAACAGAAAGTGCGTACCTGCATGATCTGTTGTCAGTTTAACCCAGGAAAAGGTATTCCCGTGGAACGAGGTGGATTTCATCCTCCCGACCATCCTTTTGAAGTCCTCCAGATGGATTATATCCAGATGGACAGATGCAGAGGTTTTAAATATGTCCTTGTAGTTGTATGTGCCCTATCCCGATGGACAGAAGCATATCCCGTCCCAGATTACACTGCTCCGACCACTGCCAAGCAGTTGGTTCGTGAATTCTTCCCGCGGTACGGTTTGCCCCGTGTCGTGTACTCGGACAATGGTCAGCCATTCTCGTCCGAACTCATGAAGCAGGTCTCCCTTCTTTTGGGATATCAGTGGAAATTCCACTGTGTCCGACATCCCGAGGCAGCAGGTCTCGTGGAGCGTCATAATCAGACTCTGAAAACACGTCTTGCTAAAGTGTGTAAAGAGAAAGGCGTAGATTGGATAGTAGCTTTACCTGTTGCTCTTTTTTATATGCGAATGGTAGCCCATTCTAGGACAGGGCTATCCCCGTATGAGGTGGTCTTCGGTAGACCTCCTAATATGTGGGGGACGCCTCTGCCGCGCAAAATCACTGATGTTGACAGTAATATGCTGACAGATTACCTTGCTTCCTTGATGTCTGCACTACAATCATGTCGTTCACAGGTTGCGGCAGCCTTCCCAGACAACACCGAGGTGAAGCCACATGAACTGGTCCCGGGGGACGTTGTTGTAGTCCGAAATTTCGACAGGTCAAGCCCTCTGGAGCCCCGCTGGAAGGAGCCGAAGATCGTTTTGTTAACAACCAGGACTGCAGTTAAATTGGAGGGGAGGAAGGGCTGGGTCCACTCCAGCCACGTGAAACGTTTTCATGGACTTCCGCCAAAGACTGATTCACAGCCCTGCTACATTCCAGAGACTGATACTAAACTCCCCCTGATAGAGAAAACTCCTCAGCAGGAGTTCCGCATGAAGTTGAGGTCTAGTAAGTCAGACAGTTTAATTGTTTAAGTCCCCTCCTGGGTGAAGCGGTTAGACAGTTTCTTGACATGTACAAGTTAGACCCCAATAGAGAGAGAGATAGACAGGAGATCCTGAAAAGAAATCATTATTGTAATAATCTCCGTAGTCGGTGCATCTGCACCCTAATTATTATGTTTTTTCTGAGGCTTACGTTAACTTGCATCAGTTGGATGTTATATATGTATTTTCCGATTGTACATTCTTCTAATGACACTGCAGAGCACACGTTTAGTGAACTACCCCCACACGAATTGTCTTATCGACTTGCGCTGCGCAACAATACATTCATTCGTATGTTACACCATTCACACCAGATCAACAATGCTACTAACTGTTGGATACGTGGCCGAATCCCTCCCTATCAGAACTACAAGGGAGCTCTGCCCCTCTTTCCTTATCCGTTTACACATAATGGTTCCTGTGGTGCATGGTTTAGTTTAATATCTTCTTTAGACACTGAATCAAGGGTTTCCCAAGGCAAATGGATATGGGGGAACCTGAACACAGTCATGAACAAAGCATGTTTCCCAGATGAAGAAGGTCTTCCACAAATGACAGGGACCGATTTAGAAAATGAAGTGTATGGATTAGGCAATTTTACACTCAACCTCATGATTCTAAACGTTCAGTCAGAAACTAGTCCAGACTTGCCATCCATATCAGTTTTATCAGCACAGGGTGTATTATGCGTCAGAAAGAATGGTTCAGTACATCTAGGCCATAGTGACTGTACTACTGTGGTCGAATTTAGTGATGAAGGCAAGTCTACATTCAAAGCTACCCGACATTCCTATTTCATTTGTGGCCATACAGCTTATGTACGTTTACCTCTAGACTGGGATGGTACTTGTTTCATTGCATTCCTATTGCCACCAGTTTTTCTAGCCCCATCTGACTATCACAGAAATTCCCGCCTCAATCTTGTTAGGCACAAGAGAGATCTCCCATTAGTAGATCAGACTGAAACCGCATGGGAACAATATACAGATTTTAATAAAGGATTCTTTCCTTATTTAGGCACTGTCTCCAATAGTAAACTGATACGCAAATTAACCAGAATTCTCGAAGCAGTAGTGAATGAGACTACTTCAGCTTTGGGCAACTTAACAGAGGAGCAGTCTGCTATGAGACTTGTTGTTCTTCAGAACCGCCTTGTCCTTGACGTCATCCTTGCCGATAGGGGCGGAGCTTGTAGAGTCATCGGATCCAGTTGTTGCGTGTTTATTCCTAATAACGCGCCATCAGTCTATAAGGCCATCACCAGACTTCACGAAATTGCCCATCAGATACACCAGAATCCAGGCTCCTGGACTTGGTCCGGTTGGCTCTGGAGTGTAATAACAGCCTGGGGATGGAAGCTTTTGTCATTCCTAGGGATTATATTGGCCATAGTATTCAGTTGTTGTTTATGTCTTCAATGTGGGCCAGCGATTTGCGGCTTGTGCGCCACAGCTTGTATTCCCCGCTCAAGTTCACGTTTCCATTCCCGATTAAAGAAAGAAGAACAGATGATGTTATATGAACAGATAGATGGTCTCATGAAAATAGATATATCCTAATGGGTCCGTAGGGGACAAGGAGGGAATGAGGTAATTGAAAATTTTATGGTCAGGTATGTCCCCTAACGAGTACCCCATCGTCTCCATGTACGAGATTAAGGTGCATGTAACTTCCCTCCGCAACCGAATTTGAAGACGCAAATACATTTGCGTCCAACGTTAACATGTCCTCTATCAGATCCACCATGAATGGATTGATAATTCCGTTCCTAACTATGTCTAGCCAACGTCTTTACATGGTGCACTTTCACGTCTTACCTGGCTCTGCCGAGCTAGGCCCTGATTTCTGCCATTGAACCACTTTCTGTCTCTGTCTCCGAAAGCTGCAACGTGGAAATGCATCCCTGACCTCTGCCTTACTTCCTGCCAAGCGAAGCGGTGCCTGGCTCGGCCTGGCCTGCCTGCCAAACAGTATTTTGCCTTCAAGTTATCAGTGTAGCCGGCTCAGCCTCCTCGAAAACACATTCCTGTCTAGTGAAATAGGTAAACAGCTCCTCGGCTGCAGAGCAAAGGGCCAAGCCTCCCTGTCCCTCATGTAAATCATAGCTCCCATTACCATGGTAGGCCCATGGCCCCGCGCATTGCACTTAGACACTTAGACACATATGCATCCAGTATAGAATAGCCTCTGCCCGACAGACCTTTTACTTCAGATTACGCCTACCCCAAATACCAGATATCAGATATGTTATAGGAACAGGTCGGTCTGACATGCCAGACGTCTGTCTCCTCTACTAGTGCTAAAGGTCAGACCCTTAGCTTTCTCCAGATACACGTCAATCACACGTCATACCAGCTGCGCGCGCACCCAAGTTACAGTTTTCAGCTGACTCTGCAGAATTCACTATGTATCCACCCACTTATGACACTTTTCTGTGACGTTTCCAGTGCACGCCTTTGTACACGCCTTTTTGCTACGCACATTCACTTGTCACGCCTACTGTATTCACTACTATTGCATCGTTATACTATATATGTCATGTACTGTTAATAAATCATTGACATCTTTTTGCCATCATTGCATAATCCCCCGAACCCTTGTATTGATGGAATTGATTTCCATGACTCGAGTCATTCTGAATTAAAGCCCTTAAGACTCAGACACCCCGGACTCTGCCTCTCATCTCTCATTTACTTGAGCTATTCTTTTACTTGTCATTATACGGAAAAATAGTATACGGTAAATTATATTAAACCTTTTTTGTCTGAGAGGGACCTATTTGTCACTATGAAAGAATTTGTTTCTGATGCTTTCTACCTGCCTTGTGGGGTGCCCTAGGGCTCTTCCCCGAGTCCCACCCACTTTAATATTTATGTCACCCCACTAGCCAGGCTGATAATTTTTTTTGGATTCTCAGTAATATCCTTTGCTGATGACACACAAATTGTGGTCTCAGTATCTAGCAAACCGGACGATACAGCTGCCTTATTCAATAGCTCTAGGAGGCAAATTGACAATTGGATGAAAACTTAATGCCTTACGTTAAATTCAGGGAAAACTGAGGTTATGCCACTTTGCAACAACATCTCCTTCTGGACTCCCAGCCAGTGCCCGCAAGAAATTAATACGTCTCCAACCACAGCAAGGAAAGTTAGGAATATGGGGATTTTATTTGGCTATAAGCTGTCCTTTGAAGATCAGGTCAACACGATGACCCCTTCAGCCTTCACCTTGAAGATTATTGGTAAAAGTATTTCCTTTTATTTCCTTGGACCTTCAGAAATCTGTAGGGACCGCTCTTGTCTTATCTAAATTGGATTTCTACAATGCTCTTTTTTTGAACATGCAGGAAAGACTCTTCTATAAACTGCACATTCTCCAGAATGCAGCAGTACAACTTCTGTTAGGGATCCCCAGACCTCAATTAGTCTATAAGGCTCTAGTTAAGCTCCACTGGCTGCCTATTAAAAAGCGCATTGAATTCAAGGCCCTTTGCATTACCTTTAAAGCTTTTCATAACTCGGCCCTTGATACCTTAAGCAATAGTTTATCTTGTCCACTCCTCCCAGAGCATTTCGAGCCTATACAGTGAAGTACATCATCGTTCCCAAGTTTAAACAAGCTTCTTGGGGCAGCAGGAGTTTTACAACTGGTAAAGCCAAACTATGGAACTCTTTTTCTCTTGTTTTGAAAGAAAGTTCAAATCTCCTCTCTTGCAGAAAATCATTAAAAACATAGCGCTTTCATTAACTAGACTGATTCTCTGTTATACCCTTCATACAGTAGCAGTGCCAAGACACCCCCGGGAAATTGAGCAGTTCATAAATATAATTTTTTTTCAAATTGTACGGTCTAAATGTTCACACTTGTAGGAGTGCAATGGTTAGTAGTTCAACTGGTACTGCTATTGGCAGTGTTGGCGGGTGCAATTGGTGGCGGAGGCTGCAGTGGCCTCTTGAAAAGGGCCCTGGCACTTACTTTTTTTTTTAACAGGTTAAGCTTTTGGTTGGAATTAAACCTATGCTTTAGATCGGGCCAAAACAATGCCATATTCATAGAAATTATTTCTGTTTAATGAGAGTTTGTCACCCATAAATTTATTCCATAATTTTTTCTGGGTTATATTAGGAGATTTTGGCTAATTGATTAGCCATCTTTACCCCTAGTCTTATTGGCACTTTCCAAGTGGAGGGTGTCTATGAGGCTGATGCAATAGTGCAAACTAATACTATATTTTGTAATACCGACCTTCACAACTAGTAGGAAATTTGTTTAACTGATCATTGTTGATGAGGAAAAGACTTTCAACTATGACAGTTTGATAGTGAGGAGTATATTTAATGTCACAGAGAGATATATTTTGCTGTCTGAGTGTTTTACTTTAACACAAAAAGACATTTCTGAGAGCTCATACATAGTTTGGAATTATTTCTCAGCAACACATATCCCTTTGACTCAAATTTTTTGATCAACGTGTATGATCAAATCTTGAACAAATGCTGGATCAATGTTCCACCTACTCAAACATTGTTGCTGTATACTGACAATGCCACTAGAACCTTACTTACTGAAAAATATGTTGTTGAACAGGAACTAAAGCAGCTTTGTTTGGTCCCAGGCTATAAAACTGATGGTACAATTTTGGGATTTTACTGGGATGGTACACGAGGATGGAAGGATTGAGCATTATCATTATTTAGGGATGGAAACTACCAGTTTGAGGATTTAATTTCTGCCAATTATGACAAATTGATGACACAGTTTCAGGGGTATTCTAAAAGCTTGGAGAAATGCTATTATATATTTAATATTGAAAGAATATTTTTAGAAGATGGCATTATCCTTGGTCTTTATGTTTCTTTCCCAGGCAAGTACCTCCAGAAATATAAAACTGAGATCAACTCTTTTGAACAGTCATATAACACTGAAGGTTGTCAAGTCATAAACTTCCCCAATTGAAGAAGATTATCAAGCTCACCAACATGAGATTACGTCTATTGACTGTATTACTGAAATAATTATTAATTTCTACTTATTCTATTAGTTCAGATATACATTCTTAAAATAAGCTGTTTTTAAAAGTAAGCATTGTCAACGTTTTTTAAAACTTTTTTACCCAAATATCACTTTCAATCATACGAATTAGTGGAATGACTTTAATTATATGTATCCAGGTTTAAAAACCCTAGGATGAGTAGTGCAGTATGCATTACAAAGATGAATGTTTGTGCATTCAAGGCACAAAACAACCAAGTACTGGAAAGGGAAATTTCCAATTTGAGCAACTTTTCAGTGTGCACTCATTTTCCTTATGTACTAACCTTATGTACCAAAATCCTCTGCACCTTGGAAATTCATTATGGATAGGTTTGGGGAACGGTTTCCTTCTTCTACTCATAAGAACTTTTAAAGCTCACATTCATCCTGTGGTCAGCACTTGATCACAAAACTTTTTTCCCCCCAACTTACTTAAGGGAGGATGAAATGCTGAGTAAACCCATAGATTAAACATCTGATACCTGCTTGAACATAGCACAGGGATATCTCCATTGACCTTTAAATCTAGCTTGTAAACTTAAATATTTTCTTTATATGCCCAGTTTGAAGGCTTTCAGAATAAAAAGTGCCGTCCATTTAGATCATATTCCTTCTGTGGCTACAATGATGAATCTTTGGAACACATTGTGTGTACATGCCCATTTGTACTGCTCATGAGAAAAAATTCCAGAAGCTCGGTTTTATAAAAGCAAACCGTAGAACAATGTATGAGACGATTAGATACTGTTTTTCTACTAATGACAGGCAAATTATTGGAAAGCTTGTGTTAGTGCACTGCTGTTTTGGGTAGCTCATATTTTTTAACTCTTGGTTCTAATCTCTTGTCCTAGTATTAATGCTGATTCTACTGTTCTATGATTGTAATGGATATTTTATTATATCTATGCAATAAATGTATACTACTGCTGTGGAGTAAAACCTATAGGGGTTCAAACTTGTGACCACACAGATCACTGAATACCCATGTCCTCTAAACTATCAGATCAAACACATCCAGGTTCACATACAAGTCCATATGTTTCACTTATTCTGGATTAAACACCACCTCAGCCTTAGGATCAAAGGCCTTTTACCCAAAGTAATACACTACCAAGGCCCTGAATCTGAATGGGCTGGATAGTAGTGAGGTATTAACTGCATCCAGTAAACCCCTACACTGCTGGCTAAGGAATATACTGTGTGCAGTAAAAACCCCACCAAGAGTAAATCATAGCAAAATATTTGGGAATCAGCCCCCGGCCAAAACCTTCACTATCCCTGTAGTCATTCAACCTGGCTCCTACCTTTTTTGAACTAGGCCCTATTTAAGCCTCATGCCCTACTTCTTGGACTCCTCTCAGTTACTAGCTCTCGATTGTTGTACTTTTCTTGCTATGTCCATTGTAGGGCACAGTCTAGTAGACACCGGATAAGAAGTAAAAGCATCTCTTCTTTCGCTTGGAAACAGAGTGATCACCCAAATGTAGCTTGACCCTTACGCTACACCTAAAACATGCAGGAAAAGGGTAGAAGAACCTACAAATGTCGTTTTTTATTTCCACTTGGAGAATGTTGCGTAACATACGGAATTCGGTGCTTAGAGTTACTGTTTCTGCATGTACCAGTAATAACCACACATTTTTCCCTGGCAAATTTTACAGGTTTCACTGCTAAAAATAACACATGGAAAATTGGCAGGGTGAAAAAATGAGTGCCCCCACAAATCTCAAGTCTGATCCCTGTGCAGAAATGGAAATTTGATGATTTACGACTTTCAAACATTTTATTGATGATTCGGACTAAGTATATTTTCAGTTACTATTTTATTTATTTTTCTTTTACTTCACCCTATACTGTTAGGTTGGACGACTTGACTCTATTTGTAATTCATGTTTATTTCCTAATAAAACAGCTACAAAAAAATAAAAAGACGAGTAGGTAAGGCCATAACCATTGCACTTGAGCCAGACATAGTTACGCAATCTTCAGGGCAAGACTGGGATCTAAAAGAAGCCCCGGCTGAAATGTCCAAACTAGTCGCTCTCAGGAAATACGGATGATATAAATGCAGTGGCGGCTCCTCAGCTATGGCGGAGGAGCGTTGCGCCACTGCTTTTAATCAGTGCATAGAAGAAACATAAAATTATAATTACTTTAAGTTACTATCATTTTGTGCTTCCTGCTGCTTTACGGGTGGGCGGGACTATTCTGAACTCAAAGTAGAACAGGAGTGGTTTTCCCACTCCTAAGTGCTAAATGACTGTTTGGTCGGTCCTTTCGGGCCGGAAACCAGTCATGCGCTATTTCCCCGTTCTCCTTGCAGGCTGCATTTCAGCCTGCATGGAGAACAAGCCCAGGCCCCATTCCCTGGTTGAGCTTCGAACCAGGATGCTCAAAACCAATGACAATGCTACACTGCAGCATTGTGATTGGTCAGGGGAGCCTGGGTGCTTACCAACCACAATGCTGCATTGCAGTGTTGTGATTGCTCAGTTGGGCCTGCTTCCTGTTCCACGAGGAGAGCAGAGATGCAGGACCTGGCGCAAAGGTACGTTTCTTTATATGCACGAAGTGCGACCCTCCTGTGGCACTTCCCCACCCCCAGTGCGGACCCCAACCACGAGCCATGCCGACCGCCACTGTATAAATGGCCAGCCCGCCCATTCACAAACTTCAGGATTGTAGGTTTACAGATTACTATGTAATGATGCCGCAAGGCAAGCCTTGCTGCAAGAGGTCACAAAGCTTACCTCAATGGCACAGACATATTAAAGTAGCAGGTAAATTCCTTGCATTCATCCTCACTTGCTATCCTGCATTCAAATGACCAAATTGCCCTTTTGTGACAGTTTTATGTCATTCTTTCTTTCAACTCCACTGCCAATTTATGTTTTGGCACAGGATCTTTTCTCTGGTTTTCGGTTGTCTTTGCTACCACAATTTCAGCTGCGGTCCGTGCAGGTAACATCGGTGGGGCCGTGTAATGGGGGATTTCGAGGGATGATGAAGAGGGAAAATAATTTTCCCTCTGCATCGTCCCTCGGAACCCCCCCCTTACAGGCCCCACCGCTGTTACCTGCATAGAACACGGCTGCACAATTTATTTTTAAAACACATGCACATTGCTCTAATCTCAGACCTGTCAAAAACCTTTATCTACCCTTACCTTGGGGTGTCTTTGGTAAGGAAATTATTGTTTTGAAACAGTATTTGCATTAAGTGTAATTGCCGTATTACCTTCATTTACTAGATGTTTTTGCGCATGTCAGAAGAGCCTCTTTGTTCACGAAGAATACTTTTTAAAATTCATGTACTGTGATTGGATACTTCCGGTATATATTTTGTAGATAATGAAAAAGCACTAATGAGATGTTCTCAGTCAATAAAAGGATTCATTCTCTACGGTTGACAGTGGTAGATCACTCTCCAAAATTAGTTTGCAGAGAAGGGCTTCTTTCCAAAGGGCTACACAACATAACTAGTCTCAACTAAGCCTACAACCAGAGGTGGCTCCTCTACTATGGTGGAGGAGCGTCACCCACCCTGCCAGCCTCAAAACTTGAAAAATAAAACAATAATAAAACTGGTTTATTATCATTTTATTTTTCAAGTTCAAAGGACTGAACTGAGTCTTTGGGGCGTGGTCATCACAAGGGCAATCACGAGGGGGAGTGCTTGGCACTGCTATGAGTGCGCATGTCGGTTTAGCCGGCTGTCTCAGGATGACCAAACCAACATGCACACTGAGCTAGCTCCAAACCGAGCTGCTTTGCCGGGTTGGAGATAGAAAGCACAGGCTGCCAATCTCTCTGGGAGCACAAATTCATGGTGCTCAGGTCAAACCTGACGCTGCATTCATGCATAAAAGCAGTGTAAGGATTGGCCACAGGGCAGTCTGTGGTGCAGCGAAGACTTGTAGCAGAAGGGCGGCAACAGGTAATTTTTTTTCTTCTTTTTTTGTGTTGTCATCCGTCCCCCCTCCACAGCCTGCCACTCCGCCTGAACACTAGCCGCTACTGCCTACAACAGTAGCTTCTTGGCTATGCATCATCAGTTTCAATGTTCAAGGTGCCTAGTCATTCTATATATTTGTATCTTCTATAAAGCATAAGTTCACCCAAAAGAGGAATCGCCGCCAAGCATCAGAATGTTATCCATAGCTAATATTAGACCACTCATTGAGTCAGAGGATGAACTCTCCTAAGTCATTATTTGTACTGGTCAAGATTCAGAATATATTGTCGCTGTATCGATGTCACCTCATGATTTTTTTAATTCATGAGTTATTAGTAAATATCTGAAACAAAAAAGTGTGATTGCCAGGGAAGCCAATACTGCACTACCTGGAGTATGCACCGTAATACTACATACATTGGAAATAATTTTACACTGAGAAAGAGAGGCAACAATCAAACATGTATGTAGAAGCAAACAGTCCAAGATGTGACTAGTAGTATCTTTTCATGTGTTACAGTGCAGCTTGTTGGATGAAGAACCTGAATAAAAGATGAAACACATGAAAAGGATCTACTAGTCGTATGTTGGACTGTTTATTTATACATATATGTGTGATTCTTGCCTCTCTTTTTCAGTGTAAAATTATTATTAAATATGAATCGTTTTACACACTCTGCCTTGTACAATGCACCCATCTCCAATGCGAATGAGCATTCCTTAGAAATACCATATATTTGAAGGTTAATCAGGAAGGAGTTCTTTGTAAGTGAGTGCAATTTTGGTTAATGTTACCATATGTTCCTTGGGTACTCAATGCAGTCTCTCCCTTCTGTCCATATAGTGTATGATCACCTACAATGCTTCATCATGGGGGTTTTGTATATAGTGAAAGGACATTGTAACTAACCAGGTAACCAGGAATGTTTGGTTGTTGAACCTGGGACCTTCAGTTTTCTTGATGAAATTTGCAATGTCTTGGTTGAAGGATTCAGACATTTTTAGGAAAGGTTTTAAAAAGAAATCAACATATTTGGAAAGAGGTTCTATTAATTATTTGTATCTGGATACTAATGACCTCTCAGGTGATTTTGAGGGGTTTTTGTTTATTTTAGATAATAAGTATAGTGCTGGATTGGTGGAGTTTTGGCAGGAATGTATATTCCTTCTTGTGGAACCATCTCTCATCATACCCATACTGGAGTTGTTGTTTTTCCTCACTCATTAATACGTGCTGTGTTGGGTCTGTGTTCAGTTTACAACAATATTGTTCATCATTGACTTAGTGCAATACTGCCATTCTAACATTCTATTCTTCTCCAATAGGATCAACCCCACAAGTTTTCGCTCATTAGGAGAACCTCTAATAATCTGGGTTTGAAACGCATCGACCAACTATCCCAGGGAAAAGCAGACACTTTGAAAGCCAAACAAAAATAGACTAATAGTTTTTATCCTTGGCAGTAATCATTCGTGGTAGATTCTAAAAGCTATTCTTAGAACCGTGATTTAAAAAGAGATTCCTGAAAACAAAATAATTGGAATTGTATATATTCTTCCTTTACAAATATATATATATATATATGGTAATTTTTGTGCTTTTATTTAAATATGTGCCTTTATTTCGCTGTAGAAACATCACAACACTGGTGATGGGTTATTTTAACTATAAATGTTTTATTCACTATGTTATGCATTTATATTTTGTTGTGATCAAATGAATGTTAATATAATTATTTGTACTTAACAACGCACAAGGTGCTTCCTTGATTTGAAGTGATAAGTATATGCATTTCATGCAAATTAACTAATTCCAATGACTAATGCATCTTGCACATTCTAGCTTAGAATGAGAATACACAAATATTGTGTTGGTCTATATGAGAGGTGTTTTTTGTTGACAATAATACAGCTCAGAGCATATAATCCATGGGTCACTCTTCCGAAGACCTTTAATGACAAACACCTTAAGGTATGAATATCTCCCCTCTGACAGGCTAAATAATCTGAAAGTACCAATGCAGAAATTATATTTAAAGAATCTATTCTTAGCGACAGCCATCTTGGAGGGATATAACATTTTACATCATCGCCTCAGGAGGCGGGAAGGCTGCTGCTTTTATTGTTTAAAGATCAACATAAGCGCCTATTGTCACCCTGTCTCTGGCAATGACCATTTTGACGTACAAACTGAAGTATCAGACCAAGTCGATTTAAAAACGGCCATATTGAGATACGTAAACCTTTGAAGTGCCCTCGGACTGAGCCTTTATAAAGGCCCATTTCTTTATTGAACGTAGATTTAAAACTATGTATTGGAGTGCTAGCCAGGAGACTGGGCCCACGCTTCCAGGGACTAGTTGACCTGGACTGGACTGCTTTTACACTGAACAGGGGATCCGGAGAGAGTATGAAACAGGTGCTGCAAATTATAGATAAAACGAAAGCATACAAGACTTTTCCTGAATAAGGTTCTGGATAAGACTGGCTTGGGCCCTAGGTTCAAGATTCTAAGTAGTTACGCCAGACCTAAAGCAAGTGTGAGAGAATGAGGTGAACACAAGGCCCTTCACAGTGGAGATGGGCACAAGACAAGGTTACCTTCTTCTTCGCACCTTCTTGCGTTCTTTGTATGGAACCCACATCCATCCATCCAGGGACCAAAGAGAGGCTTCCAGACTCACAAGATCGCTCTGTATGAGGATGATGAGCTGGGGAATCGCATGCAGCCTTGCTAGTCGGTCACTGTTTTTCTGGACGAAGTTAGAGAGTTAAATGTAGCATAGAGCTTTAAATTAAATGTGAGGAAATTACAAATCTAAAATATATCCACCCGGCTATGCAACAGCAAGTTCTACAAAACAGGTTTCCTCTGACATGGGCCAAGGAACTAATTCAATACCTAGGTATTAAAATTACAGTCCTGGCAGGGAGGATATCGATGCTTTTCTATACAAACCTAGTGGTTATGGTCCAGCATAATTTGCAATCTCGATGGGTCGGGAACCTTTCTTTCCTCTGAAGATGGCTGTGGTGAAGGATGACACTCCTCTCAAGGATACATTATATGATTAAGACACTGGCCCTTAGACCTCTCCTATAAGCCACAGGCAAATTGCAGTGCCTAGTTGAGTCCTTCCTCTGGGCAGAAGGAGGCTTTGTTTTGGGAGGAGAGATGTCCCCAGACAATGAGCAGCCCAGCACTGCTACTTGGTGGAATGGAACAGGAAGGAATCTGAAAATCAATGGCATAAGAGTGACAAGGCCTTAGCTGAAGTACATATTTGGAAGCGGAGTGGTCTGGCCGCCACAAAAACAGAGTACCTGAGGCTTATACTCCTCTCTGATCACCAGAGCTCTCAAGTAGGCCTGGGACACTATTGCACCCACAAAGGGCTGCATCACCTTTCCATTCCTACTCACACATTTAATTGGTAACAAAGACTTTCCCCAGATGTAACAGGTGACTCTTTCCACATGTGTTCAGAGTGTAAAATAAGTGGAGACTTTTTAAAATCATGTAGGGCTTTGTCCCTTTGAGCAGATACAAGGAGACTTCAGCCTCCAAGTGAGAGAGAGAGGTTAAAATACCTTGAAATTAGGTTTGAAATGTGAGCTGTTGGGTAAACAAGATGACAAATGGTTGTTTTCAGCCATATACAAACTCCTTACCCAAACCCTGCAGGAGAGCAAATCCCAAGCTCAGAGGAGATTGGAGAAGACCTGACAAGCTCACTCATGGACATGGAGTGGTCACACATTTTTATTGAGCACGGGGGTCAGTCACAAAAACTGATGGCTGAAAAGCATGAGTGAAAACCAAACGATGTTGGTACTACACACTTCTGCTGGTTCATGCCTGGAATGCCGCAAAATCTGCAGAGTGCCGGAGAGGGTTTGGGAGGATAGGTATGCCGACACAGCTTCTACAGCCTTGCCCTAAGCTATAGCCATATTGGCAAGAGGTGCTGACTGACATCATCTCCATGTTTGAGACAGATATCCCTCAATTCCTGTAGTTTACAATCCTGTGTCTCTCAAACAAGCAAACGTACCAACTGCGCTCCCTCCGGGGGAAGGCATTCCACTTTCATTATGCACGGCCAGCCTATCTCTGTCCTGTGGGGACACAAAGACAACAACAGACCACCTTGACCGGTAGAACATTATGTGGGAGTTGTTGGGCATGGAAACACCATCTGCAACCCTGGAACACAAAGAGTAACTCTTTGAGGCAATGTGGACTGCCTACATATCTTATTCAGCAGAGTTAAAGGAGGACCTAACATGCTACAGATACTAAAAGATCCTTTGCAACGCTGATAGGCAAAAGATTGTGAGGAGAAGAGAACTGGGTAGGGGACTCCATGAAAGACTTGGTACTACAAATTCGGGACCTCAGTGAACAGAGACAGAACATATAGAGTGTTGAGGTATGATGGCTGTACTTGAGATTTACCAAACAGGAGAGTAACTGTGGGGCTGTCTGTGCCTGCGGACAGCGGACTGTTTCCTCACTGGTCTCTGGTTGTAGTTGGGTGTATGTCATCATTAAATCAGTAAAAAGATTTGATTAAAACCAGCAATATGTATCATGTCAAATCCCTTTATATCACTCATAATTTTAATTCTAGCTTATTTTAATCTTCACAAAGAATTTTATGAGCTTTGTCAATGACCAGGCAATGTTTGATGTGATCGAATGGGGTAGAGGTGCCAATTACTCTGCTCATGATCTGATTTTTGCTCCCTTGATGGAAGTTACTATT
This sequence comes from Lissotriton vulgaris, assembly GCF_964263255.1. Lineage (NCBI taxonomy): Eukaryota > Metazoa > Chordata > Amphibia > Caudata > Salamandridae > Lissotriton > Lissotriton vulgaris. The sequence goes on along the minus strand of NC_141685.1, from coordinate 1,412,249,739 downwards.
GTCTATATTGAATCTCTAACCTAGACAGACCATTTCCCTGTCAGTATCCCAATGAAAAAGGCATATGACCTAAAGTTTTTCCTCGAGCTACTTGTATGTGATGAGAATTTAATGTCTCTGAAGTGTCTTGACTTTGAGCTGAGTCAGTACTACTACAGGGCTACTTTTTTAGCACTCTTACATATCTTTATGAATCAGCCCCGTAATACCCTAATAGAAAAAGCTCAATGATAGCACTGTCCTTTCTATTTGTATTATTGTGTATGAATATTCTCTGAATAATCCCATTTTATTTCCATTTTCCATATATTTATTTATTATGACTTACGGAGGTCCACTTAACAAAAACAATAATAAAAGAACAGAACATAATACTTATAAAAGACAGTGATTGAAGGATTTAAAAACCTTTATCTAATAAATTTGTTATGAAACAACATTAAATAACCATTATATCATACCTAAAACAAAAAAGAAAGAAAAATAGCCATTGTACAATACAAAAAGGAAATGGAAAAACAAATATAACATATAAAAACATTAAAAAGCTTTCCTTTTGTGCATTATAACATGGATGGTAAAATATGCAATGCATTAAATTTGATACATTCCTAAAAGTGCAACGTTATCAAATAGCAGCATAAATACAAACAGTTAAAATACACCAGAAGAAAATATAAAAAAATATGTTCAAGAAATGCACCTTCAACATGGTCCAAAAAGAGCTTCTGGACAAAATAATAAAGATGGATAAATGGATCTCAATACAAATCTACTATTCAGGGAAGACTCTACGATGATATTTATACACCACCAAAGTTCCAAGGCCTAGTCAATGATCTAGAAGGGACTTGCAACAGAATTTAGTTAGACACCCTCCAGTCCTACCCCAGGGTCTTAATAGATAATGAAAAAGGATTTGAAAAATTGATAGTTCAAGTTTCAATCTTTATTTCGGCCGATTTGGCCATCAAAGATATGCAAAAAAAAACACATATGGAACAATATAAAACCATCGAGAATAGACAGCAAACACATGTTGTACAGTGTAAAATCATTCCACCATAAGAAATAAAAACTACTAGAGTGAAAACAGATAAAAGACCATACATTTAAAATTCTTAATCTTAAAATTAGGTGGAGAACTGTGACTTTAGAATACGGGTGCGAGTATGCCAAACATTTGTAAGAAATTTAGCTAATGCAAACACCGTTGGTCCCGAGACGTCCGTTTTTAAAATTCTGTACATCGGGAGGTACTCCCTGCAACCAAAGTTTCTGATTAGTGGTAGGAGCAATATTTCCTGGCGGCCTTGTAAGTTGGGCAAAACAAGACCACATGTAGGTCGCTTTCCTCAGCACAAGTGCATGCCGGGCATTGCTTGGTAGAGGGCGGTATTGACCAGGAGCTAGTGTAGAACCTCAGAGGCAGTGTGCCATATCTCCATTGGAGAAATAGCTTCCTGGCCAGCACGGGAGTCATAGCATCCAGGACCCTCTCCAGCCTGTAAGAATCCTTGCTTTGCGTGAATACAGATGTTAATGACCCCTCACTCTGGCAATCTAAGACCATAGCTAATTTCTGCTCATGATAAGCATTGGCCAAGGCTCTTCGTGGTATCCTTAATGAAGCATTAGCTGGATCAGACCATAGGTCGGGGAGCCCCAGTCTCACACAGGACTTTTTTATGTATTTTATCCAGGGGATCTGTAAGGCTTTGAGGTGGGTTAGAAACTCCCTCAGTTCTGCCCTGTAGGTAAAAAGCTCTTCACTGCTCCATAGCCTTCGCCAGAAGGCTATGGGTCTGAGACCCAGTTCATCTGCTATAGGTCTCAGTCCCAGGTCCCTCCTCAAGGGGAGCAGCGGAGTGCTAGACGGGAGTGCAACTATCTGTCTAATAAAATTGTTCTCAGTTATAGACAAACTGTGGGAAGATGTGTGGCCCCACAATTCCGCCCCATACATAATAGCACCCCTGGCCTGTGCCTTGTAGATCTGGATGACCGGCCCCAGTGGTCGATATGTGGAACTTTTCATCATCTGAGTGATGCCGCCAGTAGTCTGCACTAGTTTAAGGTTAGCCCTAGTCTGGTGTGTTCCCCAGGACATGGTTTCATTCAGCGTTACACCCAGGTATTCAAAGGTGGAGACGCTCTCTAAACGTGATGATCCCAGTAAGGGATTCGGGCGTGATCTTTGGGTTGGGTTCAAGACCATGAACTTAGTTTTTGTAGCATTGATCTCTAACCCCCTTTCTGTGCAGAAAGCCACAAAAGAATCAAGGATCCTCTGTATCCCCATGGGGGTTTTGGACAGCAGCAGGGTATCATCTGCAAACATGATTGCAGGCACCCTGCTGCCGTTCAACTTTGGAGCATCAGTGTATTCAGTGCCATTGAGGTGGGCGATTACCCCATTGACAAAGAGGCAGAACAGGGTCGGTGCCAATACACAACCCTGCCTAACCCCCCTGTCAACGGGGAATCTGTCCTTTAGTTCCCCAAGCTTCCCGCACCTGACCCGGGCATAGTTATTATGATGCAGTCTCTGTAAAATTATCAGAATGTCCGGGGGGACCCCCATCTCGGCCAGAACACTCCAAAGTTTCCCTCTGGGCACCAAGTCGAAGGCGGCCCTCAGGTCCACAAATATAGTGTATAAGCTGCCACCTTCGAATATCGCTGTCCTCCAATAGATAATGTTCAAACGAAAAACCTGGTCCACTGTAGAGACTCCCTTCCTGAAGCCCGCCTGGTATGGACTAAGGGCGCCCGTCTCTTCCACCCAATCCTGAAGGCGATTCAACAGTATCCTACCAAACAGCTTCTGGGGCACGTCAATTAAACTGATTGGTCTGTCATTGGCTGGGAGCAGGGGCGAGCCCTTCTTAAATATAGGAACCACCTCTGCCCCCAGCCAAGTACTCGGGATTTCCATACCGTGCAGGACTGCATTAAACACAGCAGCAAGGTAGGGGGCCCAAACATCGGGCTCCTGCTTGAACAGGTCCCCGGGGAGGCCATCCAATCCTGGCGCCTTTCCAGATGTCAGTCCTGCAATTGCTGCTTTAACCTCCCCCACTGTTATCAAATCCCCGTCGTACTCAGCCAATCCATTACCGATGTCAATCGTAGTTTCTCCCAGCTCAGAACTATAAAGAGACTGGAAGTGTGCCTGCCACACCCCCGCTGCAATATTTGGCTCTATTGCCGAATGGAGGCTCCCCGACCCCCCATTTACTACTCGCCAAAACATTCGGTAGTCTCTTGTTGCGAGGGAACTAGTGAGCTCCTCCCATTGGTTCTCCTCCCATTCAATTTTAGCGTGGTCGACTAGTTTTTTATATGCCCGTCTACTTTCTCGTAGCTTCTCTCCGCCTATTCCCTCCTTGATGCTTCTGAGGAGTTCTCCCTTTGCCTTCCTGCAGGCTGCATTATACCATGAGAATTTGTGTTGCTGCCCCCTCCTCGGATTCTGTACCTTGCTAAAGAGCTCAGAGGCCGCTCCCTTTATAAGGTCCTCATGTGCCTGATATCATTTATTATGGGAATCTTTATTGCCCACATCATTATTTAGATCTCCCAATTTTTCCAAAATTGGAATTAGTCCTGCGTAGAGCCTCGGGAGTTTCACTTGGCTCATGGCTAATTTTTCCCACCTGATTCTTCTCCTGTTGTTGCCCAGTAGAAGTTCAGGTTTGTTCTCCTCCTTGGTTGTTATAGAGGCTTCTAGACCGGGGTGGATGAGATCTAGTTCTAGGGCATTGTGATCGCTATCTAGTCTTTCGGTAACCCTAAAGTCCAGGATAGATGACCAGTTCACTATCTGTACAAAGGCGTAGTCCAAGCGGGACTCTCTTCCCACTCTGTTGTACGTGGGTTTGCTTGGTATATCAGACTTGGTACGCCCATTGCAAGCTCTGATTCCATGCTTTAGGGTTAGGGCAGTAATCTGCAGTGCTACAGGTGTCCATGCCTTCGGGGGAGGTGCTACTACAGACGGTACTGACCACCTGGCCTCTTCTTCCATGGGAAATCCCTCTAGAAGGCCGGCCAGCGGCTCAAAATGAGAATTTAAATCCCCTCCCACTACATAGGGTATGTCCCTTGGAATTTCAGATAAATAAGCTGAAAGCTCATCTATGGTGGAAGATTCTCGCGAAACTCCCACTGGCCTAGAATAGGTATTTATCAAGGCAAGTTTCGCTAGATTCGGCCAGGCTAGTAGAACCACTAAAATGTCGTCCGATGGCACCGGTAAGCGTGAAGCCTGACACCCTAGGTGGGATGCCACCCAAGTTGTGAGTCCACCTGAGGGGCGACCCTTGCCCTCCCACCTAGCCGGGATGGAAAATGACAGGTAGCCCTGGTGCCTATATTCTTCCCTTGCCCAGGTCTCCTGGAACATACAAACATCCCCAGACTCGATGAAAGTTACCCAGTCTTGTGTGTCCAGCTTGTTGGCTAGGCCGGCCACATTCCACCAGATTAGTCTCAGGTGTGCCGGAGCAACAGTGGGGGGGATTGCAGAGGTAGAAATGAGAGGGGAACCAATGCCAGATGTTACACCATTTGGTACGTCAGGACCATTGTCAGAGGTAGGTCTATTTGGATCATAAGGTTCACTAACACCGTTATCAGAGGTCACAGGATTTAAGTCAGGGTTTGAGGACAGTCAATCGACCCCATCCAGTCCATTCAGACAGTTAAAACGATTATAGTCAAAAAAGGGTGTCTCCGGAGGTCGATAAACAGGTCGTGCAGCATACCCCATGTATCTGGATCTCCGTTCAACCCTTGTCCAATTACCTTGTGACAAATCGTGATGCATACGAATAGGGGGGAAGAAGAAGGAGACTGGTACGGTCTGTATGGTGGAATCAAGTGATCTATTTGACCCAGCGCATATGTGTAATACTGTACTAGGGTCTCGGAAGGTCACCATAATGCAATCCCCTATTATTGATTTTCTCGTCTCCCCCAACCAAGGTACCCTTCTCACCATGATGATTTCATTGTTGAGATGGACTGGGAGAGGTCTGTTCCAATTCAGCCATTTGATAATTTTCCTCTTGAGTAAGTGGAAGTTCTCACTTTCACCCATTTCAAGAGGGGGAGCACCCGCCAAAACTTTGATAGATCTTATTTCATATCCTTTCGCTCACAGTTGATAGTATAAATTTGTGGGCCTCCTCAGCAGATTGTAGATTGTGTTTTGTGAATAGTGGCAATAAAAGGCAGCAATGAATATTCTGTAACACAGGAACCATAAAATCAGCAATATGTATCATGTTAAATCACTTTATAGCATCCATAATTTTAATTCTAGCCTCACAAAGACATTTATGAGATTTAGCAATGACCAGACAATGTTTGATGTGATCCAATGGGGTAGAGGTACCAATCACTCTGCACATTAGACACATGATCTGATTTTTGCATCTTTAAATGAAGTTACTATTCAATATTGAATCTCTAACCTAGACAGACCATTTTCCTGTCAATATCCCAATGAAAAAAGGCATTTGACCAAAAATCTTTTGCTCAAGCCATTTGTAGGAGGTGAAAAATGAATGTCTCTGCAGTTTCTTAAGTTGGTTCAGTGCTACTATAGGGCTACTCTTTTACATAATCTTACATGACTTTGTGAATCAGCCTGGAACTACCCTCATAGTAAAAGTTCAAAGAGGGCACAGTCCTTTCTATTTGTATTATTGCATGTGAATAATCCCTGAATAATCCCATTTTATTTTCATTTTAGATGTTTCAGGGCCAATTTACAAAAGTCATGTAAGAGTACTACAGGAGTACTACTTGACCTGTGACTGCCTGAGAGGACCTTGATTGTTGTATACCTGGGAAGGAAGAATGACTACACATTTCAGGCTGGTGTGCTATTATCGGCAGAGGGGACTGAGAGTACCAGCCAACTTTCACATATTAGCACCAACTTTACTCTCGCTGTGCAGATCCTGTGACTGCCTGATTGCTGTTTGCCTTGGAGGGAGGCAAGAGTACACCTCCTGGCAGCTGTGTTGTTGTGTGAAGAGGATGAAGAGGCTCAACAACTTGTGCCTATATCGTAAACTTTACTTCCGCTGCGCGGGACCCATGAACTCATGACTGTCTGATTATTGTTTGTGTGTTGCTTGGGAGGGATGAAGGATTACACCTCTATGGCTGCTATTCTGTTGTAGGAAGACGGGTAGGAGGAGGCCGGCCAGTCTGCACATATAACACCAACTTCACATTCCTGCTGTGTGAGACGACCTTAGGCTGTGTCCAGAAAAAGACCAGGCAAAGAGCAAGCCCATGTGTACCCGTTCATGCCTAGGCTTTCCTGTTTTCAGTTTCTATATTTGGTAAATTCTGGTGGTGTTTTTTCAGTGTTTTCCAGTGATTTCAATATCTCTAAAAACAGTGGTTTTCAGTGGTTACTCATTTTTGCGCCATAAAAAACAACTGAAACAGTGTTTTACCGGTGTTTATGGAATGCTTTGCTTTTATTATTGCTTGCTTTCTTCATTGATGCATGGTATATAGACAGTGTACGTACAGTGTATATGAGGTCCAAATACCTTTTTACAAGTCAAACTTATTGTAGTACACCTTACAGTATTTCTTCAGTGAGTCTTTGGTCATTCGCGCCATCTCTTTCCTTCCCATGTAAGCTTTTATTTGTGAAAAGGACCTCTCGACATTAGCACTTGAAACTGGCAATGCCAAAACAGCCAGTACACAATTTGCCAACTCTGGCCAGCTGACATAGCTTTCCATGCCAATACTGATGCACCTGAAGGTTGGCATTCTCTGTGACTGGTTCTGCAACATAAGCATTGAACTGGGTGCATATGCCCCCAGAGGTATTAAAGCGGTCAAAAATGAAGCTGTACTTTTCAAAGTCTGGAGAAAATTCCCCTTTATGGAAGGGATTAAACACTTATGCAGAGTACACAGTGAGGCTTTATTGACTTCAAACGCCATGGTTGGTGAAGGGACATTTCATAGCATCATTGCTAGCCATTTCTCATGCATTGTAAAATAAAATGTCCTGAATTGGTCCTCAACACTTCTTTGCTTACCAACTGGTAAGCATTCTAACAGGGAACATGTTGCAGTGCCAAAGTTACTAAAAGTGTTGCCTACACCAATTATGCTGAACACTTGGTAGACAAGGGTGTTTTCAGACTATTTATTTCATTATCTCCACTACAGCGGTCATGTTTTCCTGTAAAAATCTAAGAATGCAGTAGAGTGTACTTTTTTTTACATCAGGTGAGTGGCTTTTGTTAGGAGCAGGCTCCAATGGAGATTTTTAGTTTGGTGGTCTTGATGAGGCCTAGCGTGTGGGCCTATTCAAAAAAATAGTAGGTGAAACTGTACACGCAAAAAGAAAATTCCTGAGTGACATTGATACAGTAGTTGCAAATAGGTAAGAAAGGTGTATATGACGACTAGTTCCGGAGGTTAAAGTAGGGAGAATTTATTGGTATCTACATCCCCAAGCTTATTTAATTTCACCAAATCAGTAGCTATACTTAGTGTAAAAAAACAATGTCCACTTTTGGCTACCTCAGTCTGAAAGGGAAAAAGGCTCTCTTCTACTCTGTGAAGGTAAAGAAGGAGCAGACAGCTGTAGAAAAACAAGGAACATTCAGGCATTTTAACGCTCTCTGCTTGTTGAGACTGTGGCAAAGTCCAGCAAAGTACACATTCCCCAAATATTTGAAGGCCGTTTTGATAAAGTGAACCACCTTCTTAGTATCTGTGAGTATTTCTATTCCTCGCTTCCACTACCGACAGGAAGCATACAAATACGGTTATTTTCAGGAGAAAGGGATATGCATGGGGTATTGAACGATTAGAACACCAGTTCCTTCCCCAGGGTGTGACATGCCCAGTGGGGTAACACAAAATGATGGGTCTCCCTGCATAAAATAATCTCCACCCCCTAGTCTCCCAAATTTCACAAATATTAAATGGAGGCGTCCTGAAAGCCTGAAGGGCTGGGGCTCGCAGGAGCCTGTTAAAATGATACAGAAAACAACACTCACCTCTCAATGGACTCTGCAGGAGGCTGCAGAGCAGTGGAACTGCATCCACAAAGGTTCCTATGGGTTCCGGAGTAATGTTAGAGTACCTGAGACCTGTCCCCGCAAGGCTCGTGTGACTTCAAGACCGGTGCTCTAACCCGGAAAGTTAGAGGAGACACGTCCCTGGCCAGACACGTTCGAGTTGAGGACCAGAAGTCCTTGGAACACCGGGTGTCATTCGCTGGTCATTCCTATCCTGCTTCAGACAACCTCTCCAGTACACCGAAGCCACCCCCAACACCCTCCCCTTTTCTTTCTCATTTTATTTCACTGTTCATCCTTAATTTTTCCTCCAGTTCTTTCTTTACTAATAATATCCATCTTTGTCTATCATCCTTTCTTACATTTCACTCAGGCACATTTTTTCAGTTTCCCCCTTCTCTCTGGGTTGTCTCACGTGTACATCATATCTCTCTCTCTGTTTCCTCCTTTGCTCTGCAGGTCAGCCAACGACCCTCACTCTGCTCCCATGGTATTCCTTGTCATTAATTAGCCTTTCCATGCTGACGGGACAGGCCTCCATGTGAATAATTAAAGTGTTATTGTGACCCAGTTCACAAGTACACTAGTTCCAGTGGCACCCCCCGCTTAAGCTGCTTGATTGTAGCGTTCACTACAATACCATTAAGACAACGCCCGTTGTTTCTGCAATTATTTAGATGTGCTCCATCTCCTAGGAGATGTGTTTTTTGTTGTTGCATTGTTGCTTCATGTAACTGTACAATATTCAGCATTTCTAAAGAAATGATTACACACGATCAGGAAGGTAGGCAAAGGTAGTTCTCAAATATAATGCAGTGATACCCCTTAGATTAATAAACTCCCAGGGGTGTGTAAATATGACGTTCCCACGTAATGTGTCAAGGAAACAGATATGAAAGTTAGAACTGCAATGGCCATGAAATAACATTAGTAATTTCTTCAGAACTACAACTGATAAGGATGAATTCCTAGAAAAAGAGATAGCCCTTTCATCTGCAGGCCCTGCTCCACCATCCTCTCACTCTTACCACCAAGCACTCCCTCACAGACAAAGCCCTCACTGGCACATATTACATAGCTCCTGGAGGCACAACCAGAGTACAAATCGTCAGAGTGTAGCTGTAGGGGCTATAAGAAGGGGTCAAAAAACAACAAAGCCTTGTTAAGTAAATGGACTTTTAAAGACCTGCGAAGTACTCGGGTGTGGCTGCAGTAAGATAGATGGCAGACCACAACAGCTCCTCTCCCCCACGTGAGGCAGGTAGGGGGCCTGGTGTTGCTCTGGCCCTTGGGGCACTCACACCTCGGCTTCCCATGTGCCGGACCAGGCCAGACACAACCAAGACATAATGATGCACCAATCCACTGTCAGGATGCCATGATGTATCGAAGCACAGGAGAATTAACCCGTCAACCGTGTTGGGATTGGGGTAGAGAACTATATATAACATATGGTGTCCCAACTGGTATAATTTGAAGACAATTAGTAAGGATATGAATATAACATTATCCGAAGTGAGACAAGGAGACTCTATTTGATTGTAGCATGTGCTCATGGCATCATTTATATAAACAATTTGATAAGGGGTCAAAACAAACAGCAGTTGTATCAGCACTGCGGATTACAAATGTAATTGCAAATAACCCAAATTGTACTAGGTGCTCAAGTGTATGAGTGAAAAACACGCAAGTGACAATGTGGTCAGCGTGGACGGCGCAAAGTGACTAGTGCATAGATATGTACAGTGAATAAAAACAGAGTGGTTCTAGATGATTTGAATGATTATTCTAATGTTGTATTTTTTTTCTGTGTGAACCACTTTGTAGGGGCACCTATGATCTTGCTGGGTTGTCGACGGCGTTTCGATCCACTTAAATCGGGATCATCATCAGGACTGGGTGGGGTTGATAGCATTGCTGGGTCATGTGGAGAAGAAGTGTCGGTATTCATGTATATGGCCAACGACAGTCGTATCCGAAGTAAATCAAGATCGGTGTGTGGGGGTCCGATCGGCAGGTCCGATCTACGAGGGCTGGAGCAATCCTGGTACCTCGTGTGCAGTCAGGTCCAGCGATAGGTATCGGCCTAACTGAATGTTCGCCGGATGCCAGGACAGCTCACGATTCGCACAGCCCTAAGCTTACAGAGATTTATTCCACTTGAAGCGCCAATCACGTTCGGATGAATTTTAATTTGTCTCATTTCAGGTGAGGGGAACAATGACCTTTCTGGGGAAAAGAAATTCCCAAATAACTAAAAGTGTTTAACTCCTCAAACCTTTTGCCCTTTCTATAATGACTGAATCCCTTAGTTTGGCTTTTCCCACATATCATGCTAAAGGTCTTAGCTAATTTCAGATTTAGATCACTACTCTCCATGCAGAAAATATAATTTTTATTAGGCACTGAAGGCCAATTGGCATCCTGGATATCAATACCGTCTCTGAAATCTTTCCTGTCTTCAAAACGTACTTTTCCCTCATTCTCATGGGTGATATTAAATTCCATTTATGTAAAACTTTTTGTTAATTTCATAACACATCTTTGGATCTATAAATTACTGTATGCTGTATTTTGACCACTGTTCCCAGAGGGAAGCTGTGAACAGTTTATTAAACAATTGTAATTATTTTTACATTAAATTGTGGGAAAGATATATGTTCTGGTTGGGTTCCTCTTACATCTATTTGAAGAGGTCTTCCATCCATTATTGATAACATTTTTATTTCTGCATCTCCTTCCAACGTCAGGATTAGTGGTTTTGAACCAATCAAACACTCACACCCAGTCAACAGATCTGGGTTTTATCCATAACCGTTCTTTAACCCACTCTGCCAGCGTAGTTCGGATATGGCCATATGCAAATCAGTCTGACCCTTTGCCTCATGGGAACAGTCCAGCCCGAACTGCCAAGCCATGCCTTCCCTGGACCGGATTCAAGCTTCATAGGAACGGTTTCTGGCATTACAGCCGTCTTCAGCCAGGTTTGCTTGAATCCAGTGGCAAAGTGAGCAAGGGACTCACGTCTGAGCATACCCTGCCAACTTATGGCGAACAAAGCGGTACAAAAGGGGGTGGTGATGGACAGAGCATCTGAACCAATCAAACACTCACACCCAGTCAACAGATCTGGGTTTAATCCATCACCGTTCTTTAGCCCACTCTGCCACCCCAGTTCAGACATGGCCATTTGCAAATCAGTCTGACCCTGTGCCTCATGGGAACAGTCCAGCCCGAACTGCCAAGCCATGCCTTCCCTGGTCCGCATTCAAGCTTCCTAGGACCGGTTTCTGGCATTACAGCCGTCTTCAGCCAGGCTTGCTTGAATCCAGTGGCAAAGTGAGCAAGGGACTCACGTCTGAGCATACCCTGCCAATTTATGGCGAACAAAGCGGTACAAAAGGGGGTGGTGATGGACGGGGCATCTGAACCTGATTTGCATAAGGCCATGTCTGAACTGGGGCGGCAGAGTGGGCTAAAGAATGGTGATGGATTAAACCCAGATCTGATGACTGGGTATGAGTGTTTGATTGGTTCAGATGCTCCGTCCATCACCACCCCCTTTTGTACCGCCTAATTCAGCAGACACGTTGCATTTCATATTATACACCCGAGTACTGCAGTAACTCTGTTTATTTAAGTTTTGTGTGTGTCTGGATCTTGCAAAATTCTTAACATTTCTAAACTGCCCATTTGCAAAATCTCTGTTTGCAGAGTTAATGTTCCCACAGTGAAACTAACAAAAAGATTGTGTAACTACATGACCTCATTTAACAACTCCATTTCTTAGAGAGTCAAAATGCAAAACACAGTGCAGATACTGTCAAATCACAGGGAAACAGTCTTTTCAAAGCAGTCTTTAGCACAGATTATCTTTGCTATGTAGTCTTAACCACACTAAGAACCACGTGGGTAAGTACTTATGATAGGCTTTAACCTTTACCACAAATCCCTTACCATGTGGTACTTTACCACACAGGTAAATGTTTTTTAAATAGCATATTACGTTCATGTTATTTAAAAAAAGATGTAAAGGTATGGGTAGAGGTAAAGGGAGGTAAGGGCCATTTTAGGATTTAAGGGTGAGTGAAGGTAGGGGATATTTTAATGTTTAGGGTTGGGTAGAGGTAAAGGGAGGTAAGGTTAATTTTACGATGTAGTGCTAAATAGAGGTAAAGGGGGTTAGGCTGAGTTTAAGGTTTAGGGTTAGAGGTAAAGGGCAGCAAGGGGGATTTTAGGGGTTTGGGGTGGGTGGAGGTAAAGGTAATTTTAGGATTATGGGGTGAGTAGACGTAAGGGATAAGGATTTTGTGGTGGTGTGGAATGAAGGAGGAAAGGCTTATTTTAGGGTTTATGCATGGGTAAAGGTAAAGGGAGGTAAGGTTCATTTTAGGCTTTTGGGGAGAGAAGAAGTAAAAACAAGGTAGGAATAAAAAAAAAAGGGTTCCCACCGAAAAAGAAAAAGAAAGAAAGAAAACATATTATCTGGGTTTCCGATGGTTCCTCCCTCAACAATGTATATATATTTGGCCCCATATGGGAACATGATTATTTTCATGTTTACTAACCAAGTAGAATAGTGTCTAGAGCATATGTACAACCAAACCAGGCACATTACAGACTTAGAGCTAGCCATACAGTGAAGTGGTGGGCCCATCCAGGGCAAAATTGTTCGTACATTTTTTTAGATTGTAACACCTATGTGAACTGGGTCACCAACGCATGCATTATAGTACACAGGTCTGCTATTTATATAACACCACAGGCTGACTGGTCCAACATAACATAAAACTAAACATGTGTATTTGTAAAGCGCACATTCACCCCAATGGGTATCTTGGCGCTGAATAACAGATGTTTATTGTTACCCAACTCAATAGTACTCATTTTAACATGTAACCACATTATTCCAAATGCCCAGTACTTTCCTATGAGTGTATCCAAATCTCAACGACTGCACCTCATGTTTTTAAATGTATGGGAACTCATATTATTCATAGAACATTTTGCTTATTAAATATAGTTTGTAGTAAGATTGCCACTGTAGACACTTCATGTCTTTGGGGGTCGGCGATTGCAGCGGGAGTAAATTATGGGTGATATGCATTGTATGTGAATCCCATGAAGTCAAGAACCGTCGTGGTCATTGCGACCTAATGTAATACAGTACAATGTATTTAGATACTGACATTGGAAGTGTTATATCTGAGAAACAATGATTATCCTTATGCATTTAACACCCAGTGGAGACATTCGAATGGTTGATTGCTGCGACATAGAAGGATGTACCAGCATTAGTACTGTCAATTCTATTGTACATAAGGACATATGTATGTATTCACACATGTCCCCGCTTGGCAGGATAACAGCATCCCACAGTGTTTAGATGGCTGCCACAGAAATAGGACCAGTAATGTGATTGTCTGCCTTTGATGTTTGATTCAATGCCTTTCTATTGGTCCATTTGTTTGTGTGTGTATATATATATATATATATATATATATATATATATATATATATATATATATATATATATATATATATATATATATATATATATATATATATATATATATATATATAACTATATATACCTACTGGCTACCGCCAGTAGGTAATATATATATATATATATATATATATATATATATATATATATATATTCACTGAAAAAAACATAGGTTTCACACCAGTTATAGTTAGGAATTAGCATTTAAAAAGCTTATTAAATTCACTGAAAAAAACATAGGTTTCACACCAGTTATAGTTAGCTGGAAATTTTACTGACATAAAACCATTGAAATTCCCACATTATAGTTAGTTGGACTCACTATAACTTGTGTGCCTGCAATGCACTGCTGATGACGTCACATATTACATCACTCATGACATGGTCAGTGACATCACTCATGACACCATCCAGTGAATGTGTCTTTCTGAAAAATAAATATGTTTCATATATGTATATGTAAAAGTCAATGGAAGAATAAATGTTTAAATAAGTGTCTAAATGGATGTTTTAAAAAAAATGTGATTGGTTAACTGGCTTATTAAGTGTATCTTAGTGAATACATATATTAGTGAGAAATGTTTAAATATTTAAATATATGTATTAGTGTTTCACTTTGTGTATAAGTGGCTGCATGGGTTTGTGAGTAGCTACATGTGTGTGTATATGGGTTATTAGATGTTGTTTTTAGTATCAGTATGAGTGTCTGTATGGTTTGGTGGGGGTATGACTTAGCACATAGCTGCATCAATGACTGACTCTCTGTTTGTATGTGTTTTGAACACAACATATGTGCAGGACTGTATTGGTGGATGAGTGTGTATATGTGTGTGTTAGTGAGTGAATGACTGTCTCAATAGTGTCTTTATTAGTACCGACATATGTTTTAATCTATTATATGTGAGTATTGATGTATATAAGTGAGTATATGTGAGAGTGAGAGATTGTAAGAGTTCCTGTTTAAATAAGTATGTGTTTCTATAAGTGATTGTTTAAGAGAGTAAGTATGTGTAAGTTTCCTTAGAAGTAGGGTGGTAGTGTGTATATAGTTGTATATGATAATAAATGGATGTTCAATAGTTTATTTGCATGTGTGAGTATGTGTGTGAGTAACTTTTGGAAGACTGTCGGTGTGTAACAGTATGTATATGTGTATCACTACAGATGATGAGTGAGTATATGTATGAGTGACTATATAGAACTGTTGCTGAATGAGTGGATGTGTATATAGATGGTGGTATTACTGAATTGGTTGTTGTAACTGGTATGGGTATCTCCATTTTTTTTAAAATGTTAGTTTCTATTTTTGAATATGTGTTTCAAGGGTTACATTACACTGAAAGGAGGTCTGTCACTCTGTCACAAGGATGGTGTCATCAGTGATGTCATGAGTGATGTCACTGACCCTGTCATGAGTGATGTAATATGTGACGTCATCAGCAGTGCATTGCAGGCACGCAAGTTATAGTGAGTCCAACTAACTATAACGTGGGAATTTCAATGGTTTTATGTCAGTAAAATTTCAAGCTAACTAAAACTGGTGTGAAACCTATGTTTTTTTCAGTGAATTGAATTGGTTTTTCAAATGCTAATTCCTAATTATAACTGGTGTGAAACCTATGTTTTTTTCAGTGAATTTCAAAGGTTTTTTAAATGCTAATTCCTAACTATAACTGGTGTGAAACCTTTGGTTTTTTCAGTGAATTTCATAGGTTTTTTAATAGCAAATTTCTATATCTATGAAATGTAATATTTTTTATAATGAATCCTATAATGTATATTTATGTAATACCATTTTTTTATGTATATTGTTCATAGGTGTTTTTTACTTTTATTTTTTTGCCCTGGAGCGCTCCCGGTGCGTGTCCCGGTGAGCGCACCGGAAAGCGCAGTCTTGCGGCGCGCCCCAGGGCGCGTACCGGTGAGCGTCCCGTTAGCGCTTTTGCCGCGAACGAAAGCATCATTGTGACGTATCGCGTAGCCGCATCCGATGATACGCACGGCGTAAGCGCACCCGGAAGCACTCGAGCGCATACGATCGTGCAACGTAAGCATCCAACGCGCTTACGCGACGCGCCAATGGGCGCGCCCGGGGGAGCGTAGCGTAAGCGCGTCGGGTCATGTGACCTAAAAATAACACTTTCTATTGGTGCAGGACAGGTTTTTTTTTCCTAATGATGAAAGCCCCCACCTTATTTCCTCATTCTCACTTTGTACTTTGAGTGAAGAAGACCTGTTGAAAGACCTCTCTGTACTTTTTTGGATTGAAAAATGGCTTCAGTAGCAGCAGAAGGAGCATCTCAGCCACCACCACCACCAAGAGGACCACCACAACACCACACTGTTAGAGATGAAGAGGAGGACGAGGAGAGGAGGAGGACATTCCTGCCAGAAGACAATACCCCATATAGGCCAAAGCCACACATTGTATGGGAGTTTTTTTCCATCCCAAGTGGCCAAAAAAAGGTGAATGCGCCAAAGGTGACTTGCCTAATCTGTAACATGGAACTTTCAAGGGGGAACCCTAACAAAAAATACTCATTGGGCAATAACACCATGATTCGCCACATGCAGCGCAAGCATCCCAACAACTATGCTGCGGCAGAGGTGAGAGAACTGGCCAGTAACCCTCCCCAATCTTCACCCAGCACCTCAAAAAGAAAGCAACCCACTCCATCGAGACCAGAGACAAGAGAGATGGTCCCAAACATTCAACCCCAGTTTGGGAAATACAAGATCACTTGTATTTTTTGTGGGAAAACCATCACCTATGGTGAGCAAAGCAGAAAGCTCATCAACCGTGCTGGTGACAACCACAAATGTCCCAAAAATCCATAATTTTTTTGCTCCAGTTGAGCCGTTTTCAATTCCTTGTTTTTTGTTTCTCCCCATAAAAATTACAAAAAAATGTAAAATAGTTCATAAAAGCCAAAAAAAGTACAAAATGTTCAAAAAAACCTTAAAAAAAATATAAAACAACAAAAAGAAGAAAAAAACAGTTCTTTTCAGAACTACCTCCAATTTATAAAAAAAGGCTAAATTTTTAAAAAACTCTGTCATTCTTTTTTCCCCATGGTACGCTCCCCGGTCCGCTCCCCGGTGCGCGTACCGGGTGCTCCCCCCGCGCAAATCAAAAAAGAAATAACATTTTTGCCCCTCGGGCCCTTTTACGGCCCCCACATCAAACCTAGGGAGTCAGGGGGGGTCTATCCTGCCCCCTTTTGGTCATTCCCCTCTTTGTTTTTGCCACCTCTTGTGTCTCGATCCTACCGAGCCACAACATGGCGGCCGCTCCAGAATTTTTGGAATGTTTACAGACACCCGAGAGCCAATCAGCTATCCGCGCGTGAACTCGCGTAGCGCGCTGGTTCGCATCCTAACTATAACTACCAATATATATATATATATATATATATATATATATATATATATATATATATATATATATATATATATATATATATATATATATATATATATATATATATATATATATATATATTACCTATTGGCGGTCGCCAGTAGGTATATATAGTTAGGATTTTTTCTCTATGGGTTTTTTGAAAATTCTATGTCTAATAACTTTGGCGTTTGTGGACGGAATTGGCTGAAATTTTCAGGAAAATGGCACATTTTGTTTCTGAGCAGCCCCCGAAAATTTGGGGGGGTTTCGTCAAGGGGGGGCCGAGAAAAAAGGGGGGTCCCAAAACACGTTTTTCCCATGTTAATTTCCATAGGGCCTTTGGCCTCACTTTTAGCTCGAACGGCTGAATGGATTTGCACGAAACTTGGCAAAATTGTAGGGACTGTTAGCCCGATGTGCCTTTGCTAGGTCTCAATATATGTGCTCCAGTGGATTTTGAGAAATTAACGTTCAAAACAAGATATATATCTGTAACAGCGCTCCGGGCTGCGCTCCGGTCCGCTTACTTTTCGCGAAACGGAACTTTGCGATGCGAAGCTGATTGGCTCCCCGGTGTCTGTCAACATTCTAAACAGTCCGGAGCAGCCGCCATCTTATCTCTCGGTAGGATCGAGAGAGAAGAAGAGGTGAAAAACGA
The DNA here is from genome assembly GCF_964263255.1 of Lissotriton vulgaris. NCBI lineage: Eukaryota > Metazoa > Chordata > Amphibia > Caudata > Salamandridae > Lissotriton > Lissotriton vulgaris. Next base: position 1,412,232,094 of record NC_141685.1, on the reverse strand, counting down.
AGGGGGAATTTAATGAAAGGGGGCAAGGTATACCCCTCTTGACACCCTAGGAATGTTGTTGGGGTTATTAAAGGGTCCCGTGGGGAAAATAAAAAAAAAATTATTTTTCACGGTAGAAGCGCTTCACGGGCCGCGAACTGGGCCGCGAACTGGGCCGCAAACTGGTAGCGAAACGGGAATTCGCCATTTTGTGCTTCGTTTTAATTAAATTACTAGGTATAAGGGGGTGCGGGAGACGTATCCTAATCCCTTATGTTTTCTGAGGGTGGCTGAGGAGGCTCATATATGTTGATACATGTCTTCCAGCGGCTGTGCGTGAGCTTTTTTTTTTTTGCTGCGTGACGTCTGTTAACGTTCGATTCGATGGAAATCAGGAAGTGTTGACCGCCAATTTGTCAGGGCGATAAAATATTTTGTTATAAATGAATCCTTATTGATAAACATTGTCTGCGCCATCTTGCCTTTTTTCCAATGCCACAATTTTGTCGTGCACGGCAGCCATTTTAGATGCCAGGCCGGTCCCAGGCTATCACCTAGCCCTGCGGATGTAGTTTATGGCCCCAGCTTTAGAGAATCCAGACATGCCAACCCTCCAGATTCAGGCGTGAGACTACTGATTTCAGTGCTAGTCTCCCGCCTCCCGATTTCTGCAAGCAAAAACCCGGGGGCATATTACCAACAACTAGCGATAATTTTTGTCTCTAACTTGTTTAGAGACAAACATTATCGCCGCACATCGGCGATTTTTATCGCAGATAAACCTTGCTATTAGCAAGGTTTATCGCAAATGCAATAAAAAACGGCCGCAATGCATGAATATCGCTGAAAAGTCAGCGATATTCATGCATTATCGAGCAAATGCTCTTAGCCATGTTATCCACCACCCATTGGATAACATGGCTAAGAACTGCTCAGGTCAGGTGTTAGCTTTTGGAGATATTCGTGCTTAGCGCGAATATCTCCAAAAGTTGGTAATAGGAGATAGCGATGTTAGGGACTGTTTCCAGTCGCTAACATCTTGGCACGCCCACTTTGCATGTCATTAGTGATAAATATCACTGACATGCAAAGCGGGGCCCAAGATGGTCGCTATCTCCATTTAGCTGTCACTAACTGGTGTTAGCGACAGCTTGGTAATAGGGAGATAATTTTATCTCCGCTTTCTTGGCTTTTAAAGCCAAAAAAGCGGAGATAAACCCCCTTGATAATATGCCCCACGATTCCTCGGGGGTTTTAGCTGACAAGGCTTGGTATTGTGTTACGTGGTAATTTTTCCAGGAAACGTCAGAGGGTCGATGCAGGGGTTCTAGAAGGGGTGATAAACCATTTAAGCCTCATGAACAAGCGCATGGTCTTTTAAAGATCTGTGAAGTACTCGGGGCGGCGGTGTGTGTGTGTCCTCTTTCAGGAGCGGGCGGGGGGGAGGGGGGCACTGCCAGCAACTTGCCAGGCCAGGCAGTGTTCAACACTTGCATCACCCTTTCTCTGCCTGCTATTGCGCTCCATGCTTCGGAAAGGTAAGAAAAAGAACGTGCATTTGAGTTTGAAATGTCCGATCCTGTAGCAGTACACTTGCAAAGCCCACACATGACAATAACCCGATTCAAGGCCCCATTCACCCGATTTTTTAAAAATATATAGCACTCCAACAAAGTGGGATTATAAAACTTTATTAACTTTTAAATATAACGAACGGAACAAAAACTGTAACAAACATTTAAACATTTTTGACAAAAAAAAGCAACAATGGTCAGAAGCTGTCTTTTGTGCGAATAGTCCCAAGGCAGCACAACGTGCTGAGTTCTGGACGGCACCCAGGTGATGTCACCTGGGTGCCGCACTGGTTTTTGGGATCCTACAATGCAGCTCAGAAAAACAGCGTGGGGCGTCCCGGGTGGTGCGGGGGGAGGCCTCGTCAGTAGCGGTCTGTTGTGCGAATAGTCCCAAGGCAGCAGAACGCGCTGAGATGTGGATGGCACCCAGGTGATGTCCAGTAAACTGCCGCACTGGTTTTGGTATCCTACAATGCTGCTCCGAAAATTTGCGTGGGGCGGCCCGGGGGGGGGGGGGGGGGCGTGGGGGAGGCGGCGTGAACGGGCCTCCCCAGGTGGCGGCCATCCAGCTGAGTTGCGCCCGCTCTTGCGGCTACAGCGTCTCGCTCACCATGTAGTTGAGTTGCTCCCACTCTTGCAGTGCAGCGATAGGCGGCTGCCACAGGACTCTTAAAATGGCGGCCGGCTCTTCGGTTTTGGGCCTGGTCCACTAAAATGGCCCTGGGACACCTTGGAACTCGGACGCTTGCCTGCTAGGGCTTGGGCTCCATTCTCGAAAGCGTCCCCTCAGCCGTGAAGATTCTACAAAAGTCTTGGGGGCCCTCGACTCCTGCAGGCTTCCGGTGGGGAGCGGCTGCCATGATTGCTCGTGGAATGACCACGACGGAGCCACGAGATGGTGGTGCTCTCATGGTGACGCCAGCTTCAGTCTGAATCATCCAGAAACAAGGTGGGGCTTTCATCGTTTGGGAAAAAAAATTTTCTAAACCAATGAAAAGTGTTATTTTTAGGTCATATGACCAAGCCTTCCATCTTTAGGAAACCAAAAGTAAAATGAACCAATGAAAAGTTTTATAAACAAGTCACATGACCTGTTATGCGGCATAGGGCTACAAAAAGCGTAGAAAATCCGTTGGCACGTGAGGCGGCGTCAGTAGCGGACCGGTGTGCGAATAGGCCGAAGGCAGCACAACGCGCCGAGATCCGGATGGCATCGAGTTAGTGTCCAGCAAGTTGCTGCACTGGTGTGGCTATCCTACAATGCTGCGCCGAAAGTTGGCGTGGGGCGCCCCATTGGCCTGTGAGGTCGCGTCAGTCAGTGGGGGCTGTGCGTCTCCCCCAAGATGGAGGCTCCTCGGCTGCAGTGCGGCGCCCCTTATCTTTTCACTCGCCGTCCAACTGAGTTGCGTCCGCACTTGCGGCTACAGTAGGCCGAAGGCAGCACAACGTGCCGAGATCCGGATGGCACCGAGGTGGTGTCCAGCAAATTGCCGTACTGGTGTGGCCATCCTACAATGCTGCGCCGAAAGACGGCGTGTCCAGCTGAGTTTCGGTCACTCTTGTGGTACAGTGACTCGAACGCGCCGAGATCCGGATGGCACCGAGGTTGTGTCCAGCAAGTTGCCGCACTGGTGTGGCCATCCTACAATGCTGCGCCGAAAGTCAAATGAAATCAAGTGAGAGGCCTAATTTCACTTGTGTGTGTTGTCGACGCACTTATTATAAGAATCAGACTAAGTTGAAGACTGTCTGAAGCTTATTTGCACCTGCTGCAGCTTCACTATTGCCCTGGTGTGGCCAAAGATCGCCCATGACATAGGCGGCCGGCTCCAGAGGTCCGGCGAAACTTTTTTCCTTTTCCTTTCTGCTTCTTGTCCCACAATCCGTTTCACCTGAAGACACGACCAGGTCCCTGAATGTGTGCAGGGGGACGCTATTGATTGAATGAAAATGGCGGCTTGACACAAAGCTGACTCAAGCGTTGCTGTTGATGCTATACAGACAAAAATTGGTTTTCAGTTTGTACATTCTTCAGAATTTTTTTTTCCATCCAAGGCTGATTGAGAGTTTGTAGAAAAATGGCTTCAGATTTTCCACATATTACTCTTCAACATTCTTCCTAAATGTAACAATGTGAGACTCACTAGGAGAACGGCTGTTTATCTTTCCTTTCAAAATGCTGCCAACAATATTTTCTGAATGGAAGACACCATCTTGTAGCATAAAGGGCTGAAAGGGGTTCTGGTCTGGCCGATGGTTGGTGGAGACATTTTGACTATATCTTGGACCTGCCCGGCCTCGCCCAAAATGGCGCCGGTATAAATGGGACTCGTAACTCCTTGTTGTGTACTGGTTGAACAACGTTGATATCACGAGATATGAATGCAGTTTTGATGCTCATGGCGGGCGGGGACGAGAATTGATTGAATATTTCGACATCCCTATTGATATTAAGTTCTGATGTGTTATTGATTACTGTACTATTGAAAGTTCGAATTAACGTCACCCATGGTACTTGCACGCAAATGTATATCTAGATAACTTTTTTGTAAGTGGCCCTGTCGTATTTTAATTACAAAATGTACGTCCACCGATTCCGCAACTGTTAGACACCTTAGTTCTTGCAACCTAATGGCTCGTTCGTTACGTTCCTCTATAATGTAAATGTCTCCTCATCATATACGATTTCAGTTTGCTCCGTGGCCGGCCCACGTGGTTATAGGCCCGTATTTGTATACTGACATTTTCACAATAAAGGTTTTTAAAACAAAACATGGTAGTAGTATTTACATTTGTAAAGTTTTTACTTTTAGTCACTGTTTTAGAATCAGTAAAAGGCAAGTGAAATAAAGCAGTCTGTGGTGATCTGTATTATGCAATACTTGTTGGAACTCCATTATGTCACCAGTGGGTTCTTCTTGTACTGTGCATTCTCCTCCAGTGTTCCCTGTTTGGCAGTTGCAGCTGCTCTGTCTCCTCTTCATGATGGACGGCTCTCTTCTCCTGAATAAACATCCAAACTACAGTTCCTGACTCCGCCTCATCTTTACATTGGCGACTGAGGATGGTCAGCTGTTCCTCAGCTGCTGGATCTACTCACAGACTAATTCAAAGCAAAACGGTTTGGATTTCTGAACATTTTCCATACCTACGATCTACTTCCTTGTGAGTACTTTTTTCAATATTATCCTCACGCTTCATTTTAGAGAGCCGTCGCAGCCATCAGACTCTTTTCTACTATTAGCCTCGTTCTGCGCATCAATCAAGCTTTCACAGCACATTTCCTAGCGCACTGTTAACTATTTTATTCTGCCTCGCGCTACCAACTCTCCTTTCTACTAGCGCTACGTCTTACCTGCTTCGCCTGTGCCTTTGCCGTCAAGTGTCAGGTTCTGCCAAGTGCTGTCTGTGTCTTCGCTACTCCTCACCAACGCTGCGTATTCCTTCGCTGCTTGTTCCGCCACCTTCGAGCTCCGCTACAAAATGATGACGTAGTGGAACTCCTCCATTCAGCGCCAGCACGCCTTTTGTCTCCCTAGCAACCGGCAAGACGCCCAGCGCCAGCACGCAACTCGTTTCCTCAGCAAGACGCTCTTTGTTTGTGCCAGTCACCACGTTACCTTGACGTTCTTTACGTCATAAAGGCTCCGCGTCTATTTCATTCCTGTCCAGATTACCTTAGCCTCGTCAGCTGTTTCTTCATCGATTTCATCTCACAGCCAACACAAGCTGATGCGCACAGCTTTAAATATTTCTCCACGCCGATGCGCACAGCCTTAAATACTTTCTCCACGCAGATGCGCACAACTTTAAATACTCCTCTACGCTGATGCGCACAGCTTTAAACATTTCACTACGCTGATGTGCATGACTCAAGCACTCAGCTAATTAATTCTACAAAGAAGCAAATCCATATTCTCGCGCTGATGCGCACAGCCTATATTACAGCCTGATTTTCTACATCAACACGCCGGAGTATTCAGTATCTACACGCTGACGTGCACAGCTGCTGCACGCATTCTTCCCTACACGCTGACATGCACAGCTACTACACGCAATTTCTCTACACGCTGACGTGCACAGCTGCTGCACACTTCACACGCTTATCTGCGCGCATTTTACTCCTAACAAAAGATCTACATATCTAAACTGCCATATTTACAACATTTTTTTTTCTTCTCTTTTCTCCTTTTTCTGTCTTTTTATTTTTTTTTTTCTTGTATTTAAATCTTTCAACCCAAAGGAAAAATAGAAGATCTCACAATGCAAAATGTATCTCCTCCTGCTCCTTTTCTTCAGACTCCTGGAGATCCTCCTCTCGAATGGAAACTTTGGTTGAGATCCTTTATGGCCTACTTAGGGGCAATTGATGGTCTTAGATACCGTGCGGAAAGAAAAAAAAGTCTAATGTATTATCATCTTGGTGTAGAGGGGCAAAACGTTTTTGACCATCTACCGGTCTATGTTCCACCTACTGGCGAAACTCCCGATGAATTTGAAATAGCTATAGCTAAATTAGACAAGTATTTTGTTAAAACTAAAAATATGGTTGTACACCGTTATAAATTTTTTACTAGAGCTCAAAAACCCGAAGAAAGCATTGACACTTTTGTTACTGCCTTAAAAATACTTGCGTCTAAATACGAATTTGACAATTTCACCTCTCAACTTATCAGAGACCAGCTTGTTGCTCGCTGCTCCTGCAAACAAATCCAAGGGAAACTTTTATCCTGCAAAGACCCTTCTCTTGACAAGGCTATTGATATAGCCAAAAGTATCGAAACATCTTTAGAAGATTCAAAACAATTAGAGGTTTCTCTTTCCAATACTTCCATCTCTGGTGCTGTTTCCACTAAGGTGCCTTTTCCCACCAAGTCTCCTATGTCCATTCCTCGTGACTCTCGTGGCTATTTCAAAAGAATGGGAAACACCAGTTTTAGAAGACCTTTCATGCCTAATAGACAATTCAGCCAAAGTACTTTCTGTTATAGATGTGGCTCCTCTTATCATGCTTCCAATTTTAAAAATTGTCCTGCTGCCAACCAACAATGCACTCATTGTTGTAAAAATGGTCATTTTTCAAGGGTCTGTATGAGAGGTAGAAGAGGTAATGTGCGCAGTGTCATATGTGAAAATGATTCCTTTCAAGACTCAAATCCTCTTGAACTTTCAACTGAACATTCTGAATGTGATGTGACCAATCAGGAATATGTTGTTGTAGTGAAAGACAATGACACCATCAGCCGTACTTTTCTCATCCCTGATCCTGAAGTCGATGCCACTATTGACAATCACCATATCTTACTACTGGTGGACACCGGTGCTCGCATCACCATTGTTTCCTATGAGAAATATTCTCATTTTTGGCAAGATAAATGTCTACTTCCTCCTGATGTTCTTTCTGTGGCCTTTGAAGGAAGCAGAATTAACCTTTTAGGTTATTTCTTGGCTGCAATCTCCATCTTTGGCAAATCCATTAAGGGGAAAGTCTATGTTGCCAAACGTGGCATCAATGTTCTAGGGCTTATACATCAGGCAGATTTTGGTGTCACCATTAAACCTGGTTTACCCAACCCTGTATTCATTGAAGGGTGCAATCTTTCTTCTCCTGCATCTTCCCCTGTCTGCAACATTTTCAATAGTGAATTTTGGGAGCACAAATATGGAAAATTTTTTGAAGATCGCTTGGGCAAGATCACCAACTTCCAACACTTTATCAAGGTCAAAGATGGTGTTTCCCCAGTTAAACACAAGCTTAGGAACGTTCCACTTAGTATTAGAGAAGACTTGTCCAAACACCTTAAATCATTATGCGAGCAAGAAATCATTGAAAAAGTAGAATCCACACTATGGCTTTCTCCTATTGTCCTTGCCAGAAAAAGGTCTGGTGATCTTAGGATGTGTGTGGATTTACGCAGTCTCAATGAAGCTATCTGGGTCGATGGTTTTCCCCTCCCTCGCATTGAGGATTTGATAGCTAAAGTGGGCTCATCTACTTGGTTTTCCAAACTTGATTTAAAGGCGGCATATCACCAAATTGAGTTACATCCGCTCTCTCGACATCTCACTGCTTTTGTAACTCCTGATGGAGTTTTTCAATTTCGTCGCCTTCCCTTTGGGTTGGCGTCTGCCGCCGCTGTTTTCCAGCGTATTATGTCTGAAATGTTTGAGGAACTCTCTAACGTTGTCGTTTTCCAGGATGACATTCTTATCTTCACTCAAACTCAGCACGAACACAACTTGGTCATTGACCAAGTTTTCAACATCTTAGAAAGAAGAGGTGTAACTTTACAAAAGAGTAAATGCGTATTCAAAACCAGAGAGGTAGAATACCTTGGTCATACCATCTCTGAGTGTGGTATTAAGCCCAGGCCAGGTCTAGTCAAGAGTATCACTGAGGCTCCTGCTCCTTCTAACAAAGAACAGCTTCTGTCTTTTCTCGGCCTCTGTGAGTTCTACTCCAAATTCATGAAAGACTACGCCAAGACCACTGAATGTTTTAGACTTTTACTTAAAAAAGGTGCCACCTTCAGCTGGTCTGATGAGTGTGAAAAAGGTTTCCAACTCATTAAAGAACACATCACTAAAGCTCCTGCTCTTCAACCTTTCAATGGGAACAGAGAAACTTTTGTCACTGTTGACGCCTGTGAATATGGCCTAGGAGCTGTTCTCTCACAATTGGCCTATGGTAAAGAATTTACTGTGGGGTTTGCCTCCAGGACTCTCCGCCCTGTTGAGCGAAAATATTCTGTTATTGAAAAGGAACTGCTGGCCTGTGCTTGGAGTGTCGAAAAGTTTAAATCTTACTTATGGGGCAGACCATTTGTTCTTCAAACCGACCATCGACCTCTTGTCGATATTCTTTCTGGCAGAAACGTCGAGCGCACAACCGCACGGTTGGCTAGACTCTCCACTAAACTGTTAGAATACAACTTCAAAGTTATCTACATTCCTGGGGGCAAGAACAAACGTGCTGACTGTCTTTCCAGGTTACCCATACAAGAACCTAACGAGAATGAGTGGGAAACAGAAATTGAAGAGTGTTTTGTGGCCAACATTTCACAAATTTCCATCTCTTTCGCTGAAAATGATTGGGTTAATGCTGTTGAGAATGATGCTGTACTTAGGGATGTTGTCTCTTTTATACAGAAAGGTTGGCCCAAGGAAAAATCTCTTTCTCCTGAACTTCAGATTTATTGGAAAATCAATTCCGAACTTTCCTTGGAAAGTGGCAAAATTGTTAGGGGCAATAAATTTATTCCTCCCTCTGTTTACCGGGAGAAAATTATTGCTGATGCTCATTCTGGACATCTGGGTGCCACCATTACTAAAAGAAATGTCAGATCGAATTTCTGGTGGCCAAGAATGGACAATCAAATTGTGGATGCTGTCAAACTTTGCACACGCTGTAACACCAGCGATAAAGTCCTTATTTTGGAAGGTGTTTGTGATTCTGTTGTTCCCCCACCCAGCAGGGCTTGGCAAAAAATTGGCCTGGACTTTCTGGGTCCATTCCATGTTCTTCCCAACACTTCCAAGTATTTCTTGGTCCTCGTTGATCACCTCTCTAGGTGGGTCGAGGTTGAACCTATCAATGTTCCCAATTCAAAGAGCGTTATTGATTGCCTGACCAAAATTTTTCTGAGGGAGGGTTGTCCAGAAGAAATTCTCACCGACAATGGGGTTCAGTTTATCTCCAAGGAAATGAGTGTTTTCTTGAATAATTGTTGTATTAAACATACCAGAACTCCTTTGTATCACCCTCAGAGCAATGGCAAAACCGAGAGGTTCAATAGAGTTATTGTTGAATGTGTGCAGGCCGCCTTCAGATCCAATAGCTGTATTTTCCAAGCTGTAAAAGATCTTGTATGGTCTTATAGAATTTCCCCACATGTTGCTACAGGTTTTTCCCCTTTTGAATTGATGAGAGGAAGGAAAGCCTCTTCTCAAGCTTTTCCCTTTTGGATGGTCAAAAGCCTCCACAAAGGTTGTGATTTGGAAGTGGCATGGGATTGTGCCAACAAGAAATCTTCCAGTTCTCTACCTTGTGGCGTGGAACATGGTAAGAGGTCTTTTCACAGTATTCATGCTGGTGATTGGGTCAGGATTAAGAATCCTGTCACTGTTAAAAAAGGTCTTTCCAAGTTTCTTGATTCCCAACAAGTTGTGGAAGTTCGCAAAAATGCTGTCAAATTGTCAAATGGTAATTGGTGGAGCACTTCTCGCGTTGCCAGAGATCCCTCTCGTGCTTCTCGTGCAACTGCTCCTACCCCCAATGTCCAAGTTGACAATGGTTTAAAGAAAAGCTCAAGGTTGATTGTTAGACCCAGCAGATTTCGTGACTATGTATGATTCACTATTCATTGTGGTCCCATCTTGGTTTTTTTTAGAAAGGGGGGAGGTGTGTGGTGATCTGTATTATGCAATACTTGTTGGAACTCCATTATGTCACCAGTGGGTTCTTCTTGTACTGTGCATTCTCCTCCAGTGTTCCCTGTTTGGCAGTTGCAGCTGCTCTGTCTCCTCTTCATGCTGGACGGCTCTCTTCTCCTGAATAAACATCCAAACTACAGTTCCTGACTCCGCCTCATCTTTACACAGTCCAATTACATGACGGATAAAAGGTATAATATGTAGGAACGCAGTAAAGATAAATGGTCAAGGGCAGTTGTGTTTTCCACTCCTGCAACATAAAGTGATCGATAAGAATCTGATAATCAGGCGTATCGGCGAGTAAGACAGCAGGCCGAGTCTCTTTTACTCAACGGCTCCGTCATGGAACGAAGAAACGCCCTTTTTCTCGAAAAAGGAATATATTTTACTTGCAGGACAGTTGTAAATTTTCCGGGAAAGTACATTAGCCTGGAATATTATAACATATATGTTATAAAAAAAAAAGTTCGAAATCAATAAAAAGCGTATTTTTTAGGTCATATGACCAAGCTTTTCATTATTAAAATAACAAAAGTAAAATGAACCAATAAAAAGTTTTATTAACAAGTCACATGACCTGTTATGCTTACGTTACGCGCTGCGCGCCGCGCCCCGGATCACTTCCGGGTGCGCTAACGCGGCGTGTCATATAACGCATTACGCGACAACGTAGGTCAAGAATATAGTCAAAATGTCTCCACCAACCAGCGTTCGGAACACAACCCCTTTCAGCAGTCCAAAAATTCTGTAAAATGACAACAGAGGGGACAGGCAACAAGAACCATCAGTCAAAGAGGGGAGGGCAAGTTCTTCTCTACCGGGTCATGTTGGGGCGCTACCGGAACTGATCGAATTGGTAGTCTACAGTGTTTCTGGATGTTTCAGACTAAAGCTGGCGTCAGCATGAGAGCACTACCATCTCGTAGCTCCGTCGTGGCCATTCCACGAGCAGACATGGCAGCCGCTCCCCACCAGAAGCCTGCGGGAGTCGGGGGCCCCCAAGACTTTTGTAGAATCTTCACGGCTGAGGGGACGCTTTCGAGAATGGGACCCAAGCCCTATCAGGGAAGCGTCCGAGTTCCAAGGTGTCCCAGGGCCATTTTAGTGGACCACGCCCAAATCTGAAGAGCCGGCCGCCATTTTGAGAGTCCTGTGGCAGTCGCCTATCGTTGCATCGCAAGAGCGGGAGCAACTCAACTACATGGTGAGCGAGACGCTGTAGTCGCAAGAGCGGGCGGTAAACAGCTGAATGGCGGAAGAGGCACAGTGTAGCAAAAGCGGGCGGAATGGCAACTAAAACGGTAAAGGGGCGCCCCACTACAGCGTGTCTTCAGGTCAAACGGATTGTGGGACAAGGTCCAGAATAGAAGAGTCATCAAAAGGCAAAAAGTTCCGCCGGACCCCGGGAGCCGGCCGCCTATGTCGGGGGCGGTCTCAGGCTAAACCGGTGCTATAAGACTTGGGGAGGGTGTCGGAGCCAAGCGTCTTCTCCGAGTCCGTGCCATCACACCGCCCCTCGGGGGCCTCCGTCAAGCGGTTTAGGGAGGTACCATATCACATTGTTTTCAAATGCAGTCAGGTCCACAAACGACACTCACTTACTTTGAGAATAGTGAAGCTGCAGTAGGTGGAAATAAGCTTCAGACAGTGTTACAAGCGCTGCTCAGAACTCTGAACTATGGCACCCAACATCCAGAACTTATGCCATTTGAGAATGGCAGTGACATCGAAGCAACTCAGGGACCAAAACCATTAACGTACTTTCACGTATGAAAATCTTACTTGGGGAGGGGGCAGGAGCGAACCGCCCCCTCCCAGTCCGCGCCACACACCGTATGTTGAAAATCTGAAGCCATCGTTCTACAAACTCAACCAACCTTGGATGGAAAAATCTAGAAAAATGTACAAACTGAAAACCAGTTTTGGTCTGCATAGCATCAGTAGCAACGCTTGCTATCAGAGTGCATGAGTTTCATGCTCGATCGATTGAGCTAGCCGGATCGGGCAATAAAAAGTATAAAATAGTTATGTAAATAGTTATTTAATAAAATGTTTTACCCTGTTTCTTTGCTGGTGTGTTGTCTATATTTTTAATATTTGCATAGGGTTTGTCGTTATTTTGGGCGGGGTGGGTGACGGAGCCGAGCTGTCTTGAAGCCCTCATGGTGTGGAGCTCAGTTCATCTCACTATTTTCGTATTTCTCATGAAGGGTTGTTCCTAATATTTCTATTTTAGCGAGGTCAAAAAGAGATCCAATTAGTGGCCTACTAATTTTGCTCGATTAATTTTATTTTTTTACATGATTTTTCACTATCTGCAAAGACTAAACAGAGTATTGCGACTTTGTGCTTGTTTGTAAATAGAGAATGAACCAAAGAGAATCAATTGTAAAACAGTAAATGCTTGGATAACAATCAATCAAATGGAGAGACAAGCAGGCACGACGGATTACAACGGGGGTAAAGGCCTGCGTTAACTACTCTTCACTATCTGCAAAGAGAGAGTACTACTAAGAGAAAAGAGGGGAGGGGGGCAGCGTTCAAAGCACATCAGCGTGCATAAACACGAAAAAGTTTTTACCTATCACGTACTTGACATTTTACAGCTTTTGATATTTGCTATTAAAAAACCAATGAAATTCACTGAAAAAACCATAGGTTATAGGCCATATATAGTTAGGAATTTGCATTTACAAAACCTTGAAAATTCACTGAAAAAACCATTGGTTATAGACCATATATAGTTAGGGATTAGCCTTTTCAAAACCTTATTTTACTCACACAAAACCATTGAAATTTCACAAATAGTTAGTTCCACTAACTATATATCGCGCACCCGCAATCCACTGCTGATGATGTCACATATTACATCATTCATGACATGGTTAGTGACATCACTGATGACATCACTGATGACATCTCAAATGACATCACTGATGACATCTCAAATGACATCACTGATGACATCTCAAATGACATCACTGATGACATCTCAAATGACATCACTGATAAAATCACTGATAACATCTCATTTGACATGACTGATCACATCACTGATGATATCATTCATGTGATAATACCATGAACCTCTTCAGACTCTAATATAACCTTAGATACAATCAGTGTAAACAGACAGTCACAGACTGTCACTCATCCATGGAGTTACTCACACACCTAGTCAGTTATGCAAAAAATCAATCACACCTCCATTTTCTCAACTATACAGTTATACACACCTTACATATTCAAACATATACTAACACATATTTACTTTATTCTCTTATACAATCCCTGATACATGTTCACAATGATCCATACAGCCACTCACACATTCACTGGCTCTTATGCACAGTTATTTATATATGTCAACTCTCACATGTACTGTGTTTTACATATGTACTTACTTTGACATGTAGCACTGAGATATCCATTCACTCACTAATACACTCATGCACAGTCAACCGCCCATACAGCTGTTTCCACATGCACTTTTGAACCCATACATATAGTGAATCAACTACTCACACATCTATGTACAGAGTCACACACCTCCCAGCCACCCATACACACACACTCAGTTTCCCATACAAATACTTGGACAACCAATGAATAACCCATACAGTTACTCATATAGCTACTGATCAACATATGCAGCAGTTTGTAGAACAACAGATATAATGATGCACAAATTAAAACAGTTTAGTCACTAACCCATGCACTCAGTGAGACACATTTAATCACTCACTCATACAGTCAGTCATGCACCTACTAAATCCTTCATCCAGACACTTATACATCCACTCATTCTTCAATATGTAAGACATATTTTAACTTTACAGAAACATAGTCACTGGATGTTGTCATCAGTGATGTCATCAGTGATGTCATTTGAGATGTCATCAGTGATGTCATCAGTGATGTCACTAACCATGTCATGAATGATGTAATATGTGACATCATCAGCAGTGGATTGCGGGTGCGCGATATATAGTTAGTGGAACTAACTATATATGAAATTTCAATGGTTTTGTGTGAGTAAAATAAGGTTTTGAAAAGGCTGATCCCTAACTATATATGGTCTATAACCAATGGTTTTTTCAGTGAATATATATATATATATATATTTTTATATATATATATATATATATATATATATATATATATATATATATATATATATATATATATATATATATATATATATATATATATTTATATATATATATTTATATATATATATATATTCTCACACAGGTTGCCCTCGATGAAAACGCCACCAATAGGAGAGATTAACTCCGTTTATTCACAGGTTGCAAACACGTCAGCTTTCAATCCCCAAGACAGTCTCATAGCCATACGCGTTTCAGAAGACTCTGCTTCCTTGTTCACTGGCAAAAAATGAAGTCACGGCTGCCATTTGGGGAACACCTGATAAAGATTAACAAAGTCCCGCCTTAGTGGGCGTGTGCCTAATGGCATCATGGTCTTTGAAGTCCCAATATTCAAACCTCCGTGGGTGCAGCCGAATTTTCACAGTCTCTTACCCCAGTGGGTTGCTCGGGAACTGTAAGCCTGTCATGCCTGCATTCTTTTGATCCTGTGAAAGTGGACTCTCCTCCCTCACAGCTCCGGTCATCCAGCTCTGCAGGGCTGCACATAAGCAGCAGGGCGTTTTCGCGGCTAGGCACGCCGCTCAAAACATTCTCACCCAGGTTGCCCTGTGCCCAAGGAAGCAGAGTCTTCTGAAACGCGTATGGCTATGAGACTGTCTTGGGGATTGAAAGCTGACGTGTTTGCAACCTGTGAATAAACGGAGTTAATCTCTCCTATTGGTGGCGTTTTCATCGAGGGCAACCTGTGTGAGAATGTTTTGAGCGGCGTGCCTAGCCGCGAAAACGCCCTGCTGCTTATGTGCAGCCCTGCAGAGCTGGATGACCGGAGCTGTGAGGGAGGAGAGTCCACTTTCACAGGATCAAAAGAATGCAGGCATGACAGGCTTACAGTTCCCGAGCAACCCACTGGGGTAAGAGACTGTGAAAATTCGGCTGCACCCACGGAGGTTTGAATATTGGGACTTCAAAGACCATGATGCCATTAGGCACACGCCCACTAAGGCGGGACTTTGTTAATCTTTATCAGGTGTTCCCCAAATGGCAGCCGTGACTTCATTTTTTGCCAGTGAACAAGGAAGCAGAGTCTTCTGAAACGCGTATGGCTATGAGACTGTCTTGGGGATTGAAAGCTGACGTGTTTGCAACCTGTGAATAAACGGAGTTAATCTCTCCTATTGGTGGCGTTTTCATCGAGGGCAACCTGTGTGAGAATGTTTTGAGCGGCGTGCCTAGCCGCGAAAACGCCCTGCTGCTTATGTGCAGCCCTGCAGAGCTGGATGACCGGAGCTGTGAGGGAGGAGAGTCCACTTTCACAGGATCAAAAGAATGCAGGCATGACAGGCTTACAGTTCCCGAGCAACCCACTGGGGTAAGAGACTGTGAAAATTCGGCTGCACCCACGGAGGTTTGAATATTGGGACTTCAAAGACCATGATGCCATTAGGCACACGCCCACTAAGGCGGGACTTTGTTAATCTTTATCAGGTGTTCCCCAAATGGCAGCCGTGACTTCATTTTTTGCCAGTGAACAAGGAAGCAGAGTCTTCTGAAACGCGTATGGCTATGAGACTGTCTTGGGGATTGAAAGCTGACGTGTTTGCAACCTGTGAATAAACGGAGTTAATCTCTCCTATTGGTGGCGTTTTCATCGAGGGCAACCTGTGTGAGAATATATATATATATATTTATATATATATATATATATATATATATATATATATATATATATATATATATATATATGTCAAAAAATGTGCTCAGAGGTAAGGTCGCACTCCGTTGTAGATTAATCAGGCAAGTATTTATTTAAGGTATGCCGCTTCTCCCCCAGTGTCAGTTTTTTCCAGGCCTTACGCGTTTCGAAGGTATTTTCCTTCTCTTCAGAGGCCACCCATGCAGCAAGCAGTTTTGTCGACGCTACACCACCTGTTGCCTGATTTATATATATAATATATATATATATATAATATTCATTTTCACAGCGTGCAGCCAAAACTACGCAGATGCACTCTACTCTGAAAGTTTAAAGACCACACCAATCTTCAATGCACAGTCCAAGGAAGATTTATTAATTCATTGCAGCATGTGAAACGGGCAATGGAACAAAAATATATAGTTTTTAGATTAACTTATTTAGTGGTTTTCAGTATTTATATGATTACTTTTAACATGATCTATAAACCTGTATAGTTATTTATTACACTCACAATGTTTACCATTGCGACATTTGCACAATTATTCGTTGATTTGCACATGGGCATTATTCCTTAATAACTGCACTTTATAATGGTATTGTATCAATCATATTTGATTGACTCCAACCTTTCTCTTTTGCATTTATGCGGGAAGAAATTAATTGCTTAAAAATGTATTCAGTAATGGTCACAAATTCCATTTATTTATGTTTTGGAATCTGTGGAATTGGCTCTATACCCCAATGTGAACAAACCTAGTCTGCATTACGGCCTGCTATATAGTATTTCTTCACTGTTTATTTATCAAATGGTGTGCACAGATGCATTAAAAAAGAAGGCATTATGGGCAATACCTTACTGTGATCAAGGGCATCTGCCCGAAATGCTTCAGTCCGTTGCGCTGCTGTTTCTGTTGGAATAAATGTATCCCTTTTTTGCCTCAACTTGGGATTCGTTTGGTCTTTTTGTTCCTGGTCGCCAGCTCTCTGGAAGTTCAGGACTGACTATTTTCGATGATATATATATATATATATATAATATATATATATATATATATATATATATATATATATATATATATATATATATATATATATATATATATAAACACATTCCTGTTCCGTCAATTGGCGGCAGAACTGGACCTCCAAAAGCCTCTCTTAATGTATATATTCAAAACAAACTCCTTCAAGAAAGAGAAAGGCCACAACAGGGGAATATTTTGGA
This sequence comes from Lissotriton vulgaris, assembly GCF_964263255.1. Classification (NCBI taxonomy): domain Eukaryota; kingdom Metazoa; phylum Chordata; class Amphibia; order Caudata; family Salamandridae; genus Lissotriton; species Lissotriton vulgaris. The sequence goes on along the minus strand of NC_141685.1, from coordinate 1,412,215,075 downwards.
AGCGCTTTATTCTGCTCAGCTACACAGGTAGTGGTTGTTCTCTATCACCCTCAATGGCGAATGCATTTCGGCGTGGTTCTGCCTTCATCAGCGCCAGGTGCATATGTTTCAGGATGCGGACGTGCATCAGGGCTTAAATGTCCTGCCCTCTCCTGTTTCCAAGAACGCAGCTCCTCCCCCAGTAATGTCCTTTATTCGCCTATACCTCTTGTAGTTCGCCCGATAGTTTGCGCATACAAGTCAGAGCATGCAAGAAAATTTTCTGGTAGGTATTGCGGGGAGGGGGGGGGGGGGGGGGGGGAACTGATGCGCTCCGATGTTATTAAAGAACCCCATTTTCCTTCTGCAACTCGAGCAGCTGCACTTCCTCCAGTCCCCAACCTCTTCCCCCTCCCCAACAAAGGAATCCATTAAGGCGGCGGCTAGGCTTGGAAATCCTACCTGCCCACCGCCATATCTCTTCCCCGGCTGGGTGGTGAGTCCTGATAATTCCGGAAACCCGGAGATAAAAAATCCACAAGAGCGGAGACCAGTTATGTCAGGACCTCTTGACGAAGCAGGGGCCTTCAAAGCAAGACACTGGGACGTGCGCTGAATTAATGTTCAAAACAAACTCCTTCAAGAAAGAGAAAGGCCACAAGAGGGGAATATTTCGGAAGTACTTTATTCTGCTCAGCTACAGCTATATGAAAACACACTCCTGTTCCGTCAATGGGCGGCGGAACTGGACCTCCAAAAGCCTCTCTTAATGTATATATTCAAAACAAACTCCTTCAAGAAAGAGAAAGGCCACAACAGGGGAATATTTTGGAAGCGCTTTATTCTGCTCAGCTACACAGGTAGTGGTTGTTCTCTGTCACCCTCAATGGCGAATGCATTTCGGCGTGGTTTTGCCTTCATCAGCGCCAGGTGCATATGTTTCAGGATGCGGACGTGCATCAGGGCTTAAATGTCCTGCCCTCTCCTGTTTCCAAGAGCGCAGCTCCTCCCCCACTAATGTCCTTCATTCGCCTATACCTCTTGTAGTTCACCCGATAGTTTTCGCATACAAGTGCCAGCATGCAAGAACATATATATATATATATCCTACTGCCGGTCGCCAGTAGGTAGTTATAGTTAGGACCTAGTTTTCCAATAACTTTCACGCCGGTTGACACATTTTCAAAACTCGTGGGGCGCTCTGGTCAACTTCTGTCTTGAAAGTTTGGGGATGATTCACCAAGCGGGGCGGAGAAAAAAGGGAGGTCCCAAAACGTGTTTTCCCCATGTTATTTTCGATAGGAAACTTTGTTTCAGAAAGAACTCTTATTGTTAAATGGTGTAAATTCATTCAGTAGTTCCTGAGATATTCAAAAAATAAAATGTTTTGATATCTGGGTGGAGCCTAACCCTCCGAGCACGAGCTTGGCTCTAACTTGCTGCCAACACGTCAAACCAGGAATTGTTGAAAGCCATCTTGTGTCTCGCATCAAGTGAAAATCACAACAAAAACAAACTAGGGTTGAGTCAAAGAGCTTGCCCCTGATTATTACAAATGGCTTATATGGTATAGCGATGGTGCTCAAATCCATGAAGTACACCCCTCTTTACTTTCTATTGGGAAACACCCAAATAATAACAGAAACAAAATTGGAATTAGCACCCATCAAAAGTTATAGCATCATTGGTCTTCATAACACCGTGTGTCCATAGAAAAGATAGAAAGAGCAGGTCCAAAGTCCACTTGGAGTCGAAACATGTTCTTTATTATTAGGTTTCGAACGTTTTTAAAATCCAAATAATCAAATATAGATTCTTTTTAGCCTATTTGATTATTTGGATTTTAAAAACTTTGAAAACTATTAATAAAGAACATTTTTTGATGCTATAACTTTTGATGGGTGCTAATTCCAATTTTGTCTCGAGTGAAAATCAATGTAACTGCAGCTCATCACAAATACAAAAGCGAGTCCCTCAACAGGCCAGGTAATGACCCTGTGCTCACGGCAGATTCATGGGGCTTTCTCGAGACTTTGACCCCTGGCACTGGAAAATAGTTGGAGCAGCACCACCATCCAGCCCCTGTTCGCGGCAACTCCTGCCCTCCTGTCCCTGGTGCTCTGCAGCCAAGCTCCTGCTGAGACCGAGAGGCTGGGAGTTGAGTTTCGGAGCATGGTGGATCCCCGCAGCTCGAGCCTCTTGCTGTAATCAAAGACATCAGCCAGTGCTGTGTTTGATCATCCAGCCCGACAGGACGATCCTGATAGAGAGGACCCTACCCTCCGGCAAGCAGAGACCAAGGGATCTGAGAATCCACCGACGTGTGCAGTGCAGCAAGATCGGAGAATTGACGTCTCCCGTGTGCAGGCTAGGCACACAAGCGCTCACACAGCACTACCCGTCCTGTGTGCAGAAAGCGCTATGGGTGGGGTATTTTTAAAGCCTACTTCTCTGGTCGGACCACGTGTGCCCATGACCACCAGAATAACCCTTCCACCCGCATTCCTGCCCAATGTGCTGTTGGGGCGTCTCCCGTGTGCAGGCTAGGCACACAAGCTCTCACACAGCGCTGCTCGTCCTGCGTAAAGAAAGAGTTATGGGTGAGGTATTTTTAGAGCCTACCACTCTGGTCGGACCACATGTGCTCACCACCACCAGGATAACCCCTCCACACGCATTCCTGCCCATCGTGCTGCTGGGGCGTCTCCCGTGTGCAGGCTAGGCACACAATAAGGAGTGCATTCGATCATTTGTTTTGAGTTCCAGTAGTGAGTCAGTGTGAACACCTGGAGCTGCATGCCTCCTGAATGGATGTGCCACGAGGCTACAGCCCTCTTTGCTCTCTGGTAAGTGCAGGATGTTGGGGATACAGAGGTTGTGGGTCCTTATATTCTCAAGTGCTGTGGTCACTTGCACAAGCCCACGTGCTACGTCCTGACAGCAGTGTCCCATGTCAGTCTGTATGTTCACAGTCCGCCTTGCTAGTGTTGTTTTGGCTACTGCCAAGTGATTGATGGAACAGGTTAATGAATCAAACCTTGCCCTGTATTGCATGCGCACTTGTCTCTGCACACAGGGCTCCTACTTCATTGCAGAGAACCTCTGGTCCTGCCTTCCTCAATTTCAGTGACTTAGCCGCTCACAGCGGATGCCTACTGACAGTCCTTATTTGTTTTCTTTGCAAGTGCTATACGGAGATGATGGACCTCTCTAAGCCACCATACACGAGAGAACAGTTTGACATGGCATCTGACACATTATCATTACTGACTGTTGATGTTTGGGCTCTGCACTGTCTGTGTGTTCTACCCTCCGATGATGTGGGGTGATTGTCCCTCATCACGGTCCACAAACTCTGGCAGTGGGGAGATAGTTGCTCTACTGACAGTTGGATTTGGGGTGGTGGGGTGAGTGGATGGGGATGTTGTGTCCTTAGTTTCCACCTGAGTTTCAGTAGCCCCTTCAGCTGCAATGGTTCCTGACACATCTAAGCTGTGATCTGTGGAAATGCATGTATATAGTTAGTGCAAACTTAATGTGTGTGAGAAATGTTTATGTTGTGCAGATATGTTTGGTGTAGTCCTCAGCACACAGTACAGCAATCAACTGATATGTACTACAACTCCCATTATGCATTGCCAGGGTAGGGCAACCATCTCAATGTAAATATTCCTGCTATAATGTATGATATATGGATTTGCTAACATTATGTTATGTTAGGTAAGTATGAGGATGATGACATACCCTGGCTGGTGCCTGCTGGATTGGAGGTGTCCATGTCAGACACTCTTACCACACACTTGGGTTCCAGGGTCCTCTTGATGAGTGTCTCCATGGGAGATGGAGGGGGGTGTTTTGAAGGTCCACCACTTGCTCCATGACCCTCAGCCATCCTGCTGGCCACCTTCTCCTTCTTGCAAGACCTCAGGTCATACCAGCATTTGCGTATCTCAGGGATAGTCCTTTGTGTGACTCCTAGGGTGTACACCTTCTACAAGATGCTAGTCCAAATCTTAGTTTTTTGGCCTCTCTGGTACTGTGAAGGAGGCGTTTCCAAACAGTTTGTCCAGATGGGAGACACATTCTTCTGTCAGGAGCTCCAGCTCCTTTACCAAAAATGTTACCTTCCTCTTCATGCTCCCGAGTCCTTGTTCACATCTTCCGTAAACATGGTATTCTCCAGGAATGGTGTGATACACTGGCAATAGTAATGCAGGAGCACTCCTTAATTCCAGCACCTTTCTAGCCTTCTGAGTTTTGGCACATCCTATATTTATAAACGTCCTGGTCTGACATCATCATTCTACATCCACCAAGCTCAGTTTCCTACTTTGCGATTCCCTATTTTGTGATTTCCTAATTGGGAATGCGAATACATAGTAATCGCTATCTGTGTAATCGGTAGTTCAAACATACTGTTTTACGATTCTCAAATATTCATCTCTATGGATGTGCAATTTGGAAATCATACATACAATATTTTGTACATATGACCCACAGTGAGGAGAGAACTATAGGCTTGCCAACTCCACATACTACTAGGTGTCACTGGTGCCACAGAGATAGCTAGATGCTTGCTAATTGTCTTTTTCTGTTAAACCTGTGCATGTTTAAGTACCATAACTGAGGAGCGCAAAAAAACAAAGGAAAGACCAGGAATTGCTGGGTCAGGGGCAGGGAGGCAAGGTTCAATAAAGATGCAGGCAGCAATGGCAAAAACATGCTCCCTGTCCCACCATATAATTAAAGGCTCAATCATTTGTTTATCATATAAAACACTTCAGAGATCAATTTTACCAAGATAACCTAGGTGAGACTTATATCAGTTGTACACATTGTGGATGCTGACAAACTTACCATTAGAGCAGAGATGATTAGCTATGGTGGTGAAGCAGAAAAGACCAGTAAAATAATTTAAAAAACTGAAATTCATCTAACAGAGAAATGCTCTCAGTAAAATGCTGATTGGACTTCATAACACAGCAAATCCTACTTTTAGAGTGAATACCATAGCCATGCAAGCAGTCCATCTAACATAAATACAAAAATAAAGCAGAAATGCATATTGGACAAATGAGAGGGGCAAATCTATCACTTCATATCTATCAAACAGGAAGCTTTCAAGAGGGTTTAATGAGAATTTTCACATGTTGCACAAAATCCATGGAGCAGTGACACTGGACACACAGAAAGCATTTAACTTAGAAAATGGGAACTTATGAAGGTCTCTAGAGCAGTGGTGCTGGGAGAGGTTTGTTATTATAGTGAAAATGAAATGTTTGTTGTATTAGGATATCAAGACACACATTTGTAAACAATAAGTGCTCCCCACTCATCTTCTCTTATATCAATGTTAGACAAGATAGGCTGTTTGGTTTGCTGGCCATTATCTGAAATAAAAGGTATCCCTGTTGCTAACAAGGAACAAAATTAGGCAGCATATGAAGATGACATATTTCTAATGCTACCTATATCCAAAAAAGGAAATAAATTACATTCTGCTGCTCTCCTTAATGCTTGCATCAAAGATGCACTCCCATTCTCAGAGCTAAATGGGAGCCTACTCACTTACAATATCTTAATGTGGAGCATTATGTTATATATCAAACATGAAACCAATCATACCTAGTTTAGGAAAAGTCTCATTCAACACCAATCATTTGAACATTGAACAGTATCAATGTACTCTGCAGAAGTGCCATTGCATATTATTATCTGAATGATTACTACAGTAATTTGAGTTATAACTAGCAGCTGGAACATTTATCATGATAACTTACACAAGGAATGGCAGGAATCTGTCACTAATATTATTAGTGTTGATAGAAATATGATAAATGCCCCTTTTATGAGTGTGTGGTTTAGGGTGGGATATTTGTCACACAGGGTAAATACTATTATCTTGGATGAGGTATTCTCCAGGTGATAATATCATTGCATTTTGAGTTTTCAACTTAGACATGAGGCATCTTCATGTTTTACCTTTTTTCCTGCCCCCCATCCCTTTAATTTCCTGCTGAAATCGGTCAGGAAATATGGCTTGTGATAATTATCATACCTCAAAATTCTGATCTATGGGCATGGCATCACTCTCTGCAAGACTCCTTCAGTTTTTAATAAATTTAGAATCCATTCATGAAATTCCATCTCAAAGTAGAAGATAAAGCGATATTTGAAAAGTTACATGAATTGGTTATGGCTGTTTAGTTATTGTGTCTGGATGTAGTCAATGAAAAGTTTGATTACTTCTATCAATATAATTGATTGAGAAAGTTTGCCTTGGTTAACTCATGGTCCTTACCCCTCTGCCTTCTTCTGTTTTATCCTTAGAGTTTTCTTCCAATCTCTGTTCATTATGACATAAAAAAATATTGTATATTTCTTTTTGACATAGGTGATGATACGATATGCGAATGTTGTTTAATTTGTATGCTAATTTAACTTATGTTCCTTAACTGAGTGTCACCTTTATATTGTTCTGTAAGAGTGTTATATGTTAAAAATATTAAAAATGCCATACTTTATCAAAACTTTCTTTATTGGGTTTTCAAAATATCCCATGTGGACAGCATAAACAGTCAGAATCCTCGTGTCACAAAAATCAATGTGCCAATAAGAGTAAACAGTTTCCATTTAGAACGGTATTGCTCCATACATGCTTTATTATCCTCTTATCATACTGTCAATCAACTGTGTATAAACATCAACATCCCTCTAATACCCACCCGCTACTATAACTCAATAACCCAGGGTATACAGGAACAGTAGGACCAGACTGGGAAATTGAGTGTTTGCGAATGTGAACATCATATGGGAGCTGAAGGTGGAGTGGCTATATATCTCACATTCCCCCACAGATGTTTTGCTATGAGGTCTTATTAGAATTGAAGAGATGAAGTGCTCAAATCCGAGCCGGGCTGGCACAAAGTGGGAGGCCCGTGGAGAGATAGGAAACCAATTGTCCCAACGTATATTCAAAATTTCTATAGCTATCAGCTTAAAGGCCTGCCATTCGCTCCACTGGGATGGCTTGCCACATCCTGCGGTGCCACTGTGATGGAGAAGGCGCCTCCTTGAATTTCAATGCAGATGCTAATGCAAGCTTTGCAGTTTCAGAGACACAACCAAATAGTCCTCCTATCTCCAGTGGTTTGAAATTTAAGATTATCATCCCGCAGACCCACAAGTGCGAACCCCTGGTCATCTGGGACGGGGTATCCCTGTATTTCTTTAAGTTGAGCCAGGATTCTGGTCCAAAACAGGCAAATAGTGGGACAGACCCACCATATATTTCTGAAGTCCTCCAACATTCCACAGCCCCGCCAGCATGACTCAGAAGTATTCAGGAAGGAAGATTTGTTGTAATTTGGTAGGGTAAAGATACCAGTCAAATAACATTCTATAGTAACTCTTCGGCAAGCCTATCGAGTGGTTAAAATGAAGGAAATCTCACCAGAGCCATCTCCATAATGAGTCACCTATTGTGTCACTGAGCATCTGCTCCCAGAACGCCACATGTCTTGGCTGGGGTGTAAGAAGCGTGCTGAGCAATAATGAGTGAAGAAATGATATGCACTCTTTGGAGCCTCCCACTTTTGGAGAATCACTCAATTGGAGTAAGCTCCCTAGTGGCTGCACCTCTAATATCTGGACCAAGTACCCAGTGCCTTAGTTGAGTATAGTGAAAGTGTTCTGAGGACTGAAGAAGAAAATCTCTTTGCCAGTGTTAGAATGTAAGGATATCCTCATTACAGAAAAAATCCGAGATGATAAGACAACCCTCCTCCCTCCAGGCGTCTAAGGGTTCTGGTTGTAGTGCCGGGGTAAAGGCTGGGTTATAATGAATTGGTGTGAACGGTGAAGGAAAGGTAGTTCAGGATGCTGACCTATTCACCTCATCCAAGACCCTAAGTGTGGTCCTAGTAGGTGTGCTCAGATACGTGTTCCAAGGGTGCCCTGCATTAGGTTTCCACAAGAGATCCCATATACATCTCCCTGCCACTGCCCTGTCCATATGAAGCCAGTGCTTATCAGATTCACGCACTGACCATTCCAAAAGTACTTTATATTCACAAAGGAACAGGGTTTTAACTCACAGGGAATACTTGCGCTCTGCCAAGTTTCTGACTACCTGTATGGTTGAAAATTATAGTTGGTGGTGCCACAGGAAAAGGGAAACCCTCTGAACCCTTCAAAAGGTATTGTTGGACAACCCCCAAAAATTATGAAAAAAAAATCCTATGCACACACATTATCAATTCAAATACAAAGTATTATAATCATTCGTCCATTCAGTATAATCCTAGAAATTATTTTCCACTTCTTCTTGTATGAGCAATTTTTTCTTTTATTGCTCAAGCAATCTCACGCCAGCCGACACGTGTTTCGTCAGAGTACAGATTGCTCTGACTCTTCAGGGATGGAAGTAAAACAAAATATACATAGTACTGAAATTTCTGTATCAAAGCTCAGTTGGGTCGTTTTATAACATAGCTGGAAGTCCAGCAGGCCTAGACCCTCCAGGTTTTTTGGGAGTCTGAGGAGTTTATACTAAAGATGGACTCTGCCGTTTAGCCAAATAAATCGAATGACTAAGGACAGCAGAGTGGTAAGAAATCCTCGGTCAAGTTCAAAAGGTAGGCCCTAAAAAGAGATATAAAAGTTTGTGGAGCACCGTCATTTTGACTGCATGAATACGTCCCAACCAAGAGATGTGCATGGTGGCCCATCGTCCAAAGTCTGCCTTCAGTCGTCGTGAAAGCCGGTGGATGGTTGGCCCTATAGAGATCTGAGACCATCGGGGTGATTTTGATGCCCAAATAGGTGATGTATTTTTTGGCCCACTGAAAAGGGGTGGATAAAAATGGCAAACTTTAAAAAGGATGTAAAATCTCCTTGAAAGCTTGTAGCTTTTGCCTGATGTGTCTTTTATTGTACAATTAATTTATAGTTGTCCTGTTAATTTTATATATTATCTTAGTTGTTGCATTCTACATCAAAATATGCATTTCAGAGTATTTACAAAAAATGTACGAAACATAATTAAAAGCATTTCAAAGCATATAGGCAATTTAATATTTTAAACAAGCATGTAGATATTTTGATAAAACAACAAACTGTAAGTTAAAATATAAGACCTTTGAAACAGGCTAACATTGATTACTATGAAAGCATAATTGATAACTTCCTTGTCTGAACATGAATGTATGCATAGAGGGGAATCTTTTGTAGTTTTAAACAATTTAAGAGATTTGAAAATAAAATTCAGGTTTGCAAATAAAATAAGGCACTTCCGAATAGAGGACTACATATGGTTAATTATTAACATTGAAATAACTGATAGCAGGGTACACTGAAAACTGAGAAGAATGTCATAAAGCAAGTGGACCAAAAAGGAAGGGAAATCTGCCACAATTACCTCGTGCAATTGCAAGTTGTGTTTTCCCTGCAGGACAGAAATGAATATATATTGATCATAAATAGGGTGATGGAAGCAATGATAGCTCTGACATGAACTGCTGATATAGTAACAGGGTTGAAATATAGCCTGTCGAGTTCAGATTACAATAATTCCATCTAATTGATGCCTCATGGAAAGAATTCCAAATCCATTTGTAGTAGTAAGTCAGTTTTACATGCAAATAGCCTAATTTAAGAGTGTAAAGCCCCGTTTCTAATTCAGAAACGTTTTGAACTGATAACTTGATTTACTTACACAAAGATTTGAATAGGAGTAAATCTACGACCATGTGTGAGCGAGGTGGGCGTTTCATGGCGGGAATGTCCTGTGGGTTTGTGAGCATCCCCAAATATATAAACTGGTGCGTGTTCCCAACCTTTGCTTTGACCCGGCCCCCTAGGAACATGTTGGAAATTTACTCTTGAAAAAGTGAAGAGTAAACTTAGCTCAGGCAAAATTTATATTACACTGGCCTCATTGATGCAATTTCAGACATTTTGCATTATAATTGCACATGAAATTCCTGAAATTACTCCATCATGCCACGCTGCACAATTACGCTGCTACCCAAAGCAAAATTATAGCCCAGGCGTGACGGAAATCGCGATCACTCAGAATGCGAGCAGTTGTTCTTTGCAGTAATTGTGTTTTTTTGTGCATTCTTTTCACAGGAACTGCAACCTCTCTTTCAAAATTGACTCAAGGACCGATTTCACACTAAAATATAGCACTAAACGACAGATCTGCATTTCATGTGATTTGGTGTAATTTTCCTGTTCATATAAGGAACATTTGCTGCTTTTAAAAAATATTTTCAGTTTTGGAATGCAAACACAATGCTTTAGGTCAGCAATCCTTGCAGGCTAGTATAATAATATTTAAGCAGGTCATTATGTGACCCTCTGCGAATGGGCATTTTTAAAAGCAATCTATAAATACATAAGTCGCATCACAAAATAAGACAGCTCACAAAAAGTCAGGGAGAAATTACACTCATTATTTCCATCTTTCCTAATTGAACTTCAGGCCCTTATTTCTTAAATGTCAAGGCACATACTTTTCGATATTTCCTCATGAGCAATTGTACTCACTGCACATTCCCTAACATTGTAGCAATTGCTAATTCACAAAGGTTTTATTTCAGTATGCATGAAAACTGCGAATGGTTCAGGTTCCAGGTATAACCTGGTAACCTTTGGTTAATTCCAACATTGTGTAAATCTACAAGCATGATAGGTTGCAAACCTTTAGGTGTAGATCTACAAATGTATTTGTAAATCAAGCCTAAATACCCTTGAGTAGATTTCCAAAGATGCCTGAAATCACCCAGTGGGTTGTGCCAGGAAATGTGTACTTCAAACAGTTCTGAAAGATGGGGAAATTTAGTATCTTCAAAGTGAATGTTAATATCAATATTGTATGTTGTGAGTGTAGCAACCAAGGCATACATCAAAGTAATACAGAGTTAGGATATTACACACGGGTCTTCATGGCACAACATTTAGAGCCCATTGAGTTTAGTGAAAAATAGATCCACTGGCCACAAATGACTGGGGGGGAGAGATGAACTAGAATTATGCACCCTTTGGAGCCTCCCACTTTTGGTGAACCACTCAATTGGAGTAAGCTCCCCGGTGGCTGCACCTCTAATATCGACGAGCCTGGGATCCCACACCTATGCGCCTGAGTGGTACTAAACCTGGCAGACATTTGGAAGCCATCGGCAACCCCAGAACACGGCCTATCCCTGCTAACGAGGGGTGATACCCCGAAACAGGTGTCCAGGGATGGCGAAGACAGCGAAGATAGCGGAAGATCGAAAGATGATGCATCGTGAACACGTTACTACATTAACCAGAGTCCTTAGGGGCGACACCGCCGGTGTGTGAGTAGAGTGCGACCCCACCCCCATATGTCCCAATGCAAATCCTAATATGGCTGGCGGTGTCTGATACACACCGCCACCATATTAGAGCTTTTCCGCCACGGTCGGAAGGCGACTGCGGCAGAAAAGCGGCGGACGGTATTCCTGTCCGGCGATGACCCCCCAGCCATCCTAATCTGGCGGGGGGTCTTTAGAATCACCGCAGCAGTGAATCCGCATCCTCCGGGCCGGCGGTGGCTTCCACCGTCCCGGAGGATGCGGATTCACGCAATCCTAATCGGCCCCAAAGTACAGTTATTTTTACATTATCATTTTAAGCCTGCCCACAAAGAAGGTTTTGCTTTTGGTAAGACTATATAGGTTCCTGCCCAACTCCTGTCCTTGCCTTTATTGGCTTCTTTTAATAACCCCTCTTATTAATCATGGCTTGATAAATATATATTTTAGGCTAATGGTAATCTTTCAATAAAGTGCATTCAGACTATGCTGTATAGTAATGTACATCTTGCTTACTAATATATGTAAGGGCTCTTAAGAAAGATGTTTTACATCTGTTAATTACATTTTAAAATGCTGTATTGATATACTGAACCAACTTTGCATTGATATCTCATCAAATACTGCTGTACTGTTAAATTACATAATATTTACTTCACGAAAATAGAATAATCTGAAACATATATAAAAGACACAAGAGCATGTCCCCTGTGTAGGGTGAATTGAACGGGGTATTTGTATTTTATTTTTAACTAACTCTTATCAGTTTCAAAACCTTGTTTTTAGCTGTGATTCAAAGAAAATGTTCAAACAGAACAAGCATATCAAAACTGATAAACACAATCACATCTCCGATTAACACCAATATCCTGTACTCAAAAGTCAATATAAACGTTAATTCATTAACCAAATGCTCCCTGCAAGTACAACAAGCAATTATTATATGGCTTTCATTGCTTGGCTTGGTGCAAGAAGCTATCATACATAGTTTAGGCTTTGTAACTGATAACTTCTGAAAACTTGAAACGATAATAAACTGTTTTCATTTTGCACGTTATTATGCCCCGGGTAAGTCTAAAAGTCTGATTCCCAAAGTAAGCTGGTAAATCAAAAATGTGCAGAATATGCATATGGATTGCTGCAATATACGGGCCTGATTCACACATGTAACTTACACTTTTGAGTAAGTTTACACTTACGAGTAGCTTTACTTATTTTCAGTATTCACACACTCGGAGTGTTTCCATCTATTTACTGAGCTCTCCACAACAGAAATGAAATCTTCCATAAAATGTTATAATTAAGAGAGAATTTTAAGAAACTACATTTTGAATTAAAAAAATCTCTATTGTTTATTAAAAAAAACATATTAATGCATATTGCTGTAACTTCTATTTATTTAGGATTACCAAGGTAACAATGAACAACACCCCTGGGCTTAATAGTCTATCAATAGTGTTGAATGTGTCACAGTCTTCAATGAAAGTTATATATCATTGTATGTGTGATTTAATCTTTAAAAAAGATAAATGTATCATTTATAATTTATTGTATCAAAATGTTATTATGTATATTACAAAATTAACAATAAGTTAGTGTGTTAAACTTATTTAACAATAAACTTAAAAATAATGTAAGTAAAGTTTAATTTAAAATGTTATTTGAATTATTTTATTTGTTTCCATATGTGTTGGAGTTATAGCCTGCCTTCATTGATTTATACAGATAATTGTTGCATTTCCAATGGGTGGCGATGTGTGTTGCTTGACTTACTCCCAAGCTGGACTGGTGTACAATTAAGCCTCTAATGTCAGTAGGATTACAGTGGTAGATTTACATTTTTGTGTTGCGAATTGAAATTGTTTCACTATTGGGTCGGTGTGCATTTTGTATTATCATTATGCCTCCCTTAATCACCCCTTCAATTTCTCCTAACCTTTACTGATTTTGCAGCAACTATTCCCCATTTTCCATCCACCCCCGCCTGTCGCTCACACAATTACAACTGAATCCTTTACCTATATGTGTGGAGTTTCAGCCACTGGGGTGGAGATCTTCGCACCAAAAAGATAGGAGGCAGAAATCGCCAGTCAGACGTTTGTTTATTGTATTTTGGAGTAATGAAGGTAATACTACTTTATATACTCTAAAAAAGTTTTTGTGAATTGACCTCTTTATTTGCATACCATTAGTGCAGAATCTGTATATGGCCTTACTTGAGAATTGTTGCTTTATGCACCTCTTGGTTTTCAACCTTTGACATGGTATGAGGTCTTCTATCCATTCCTAAGCCATATATGCTCTATTGAAACAAGGCACTCTTCCCTCTCAGTTAAGACCTGCAACTATAGAATGGGCTTGATGTTGTGTCTGGCCATCAACCAAATACTTATAACGCACACATTAAATGTTAACTGAACAGTAAAGATGACCTTCTCAGGTAGGGTTTGTGTGAGTTGTAAAGGTGTAGAGTTGGCCATTTTATTCCTCCTCATAACATGTCTCCTGTACATCAGGGTGCCAAACTGAAAGATGACTATGCTTAAGCGCCATTCCCTAGAACAAAATGTATAATTTAACTTGAAATCATTATATTGAGCCTGGTTGTGTCTGTTGACTTGATGATCACAGTGCTATTGAAAAAGTAATTTTGCAGTCTCTTCTAATTTTTTTGATATTGGGTTGAATATTTTGTACTTTATAATCAGAGTGGAAAATTGAGACAATTACACCTTGTAATAAATACGAACTTCTGAAATGCATAAATAATGTTGTTTAGAATGATGGCGTTTTTCGAAACACACTACAATAGACGCCACAAAAACAACTGAATGTCTTGTACCTACAGACTTCCCCCATGTATACACTTTATTGAATAGCTGACCCGACACCACCGGGCCTTTTAATGCCTCCTCCGACTGCCTTTTTAATCTTGCTTCGAGACCTTTTCTCTCTACCAATAAAGCGTATTAGCTTATATACAACACACTGTGTTCCAAGGGTGAACCATTAATATTAGTGATAGAGCAACAGCGTCTCTGTCAAATGTTGACATCAACGTATGTCATTGACTACCGCATGACTGTCTTTTTCTTTTAGGTGCAGATATAATGTATCTACACTATCTACAAAAGGGGTGAGTTATCCACTCCAACAAGATTAGGAGCCACAAAAAGCTCTTATATAGATTTTCTGATCCTGACGAAAGCCTTTAGAGGTACCAGAAGGCTGAAACATGTTGATCATATTCACCAGTGCGTAAGGCTACTAACTAGGCCTGCAAACGCACGTCGCTGCTTTTACCTTCCTACACCTATGATTTGAAGAATAAAAACCATAGAATCATGGTATGAGGAATTTTAACACTTTCACTCACCAGAGCACACCACAACCCTTTTTTTCCTATTTCTGGCCACTACTGTGAAACCAGTTGGTCTTCCTCCATGTGGACGTCAGCATAACAAAGGAAAAGAACCAATGATATTGCTGTTGCGACACTGAATGGCGGAAAACCAAGATATATATCACCTGACGCCTGTGTTTGCATCTGAGGGTTTTTTACAAAGGTGTTTTTTTCCACGTTATCAAAGACCCTGGAAATACAGGACAAGTGGTTCATTCTCCCCCCTGATTCTTTTCTCTAGCCTAAGGAAGCTGAATGAACTATAATTTCTTTCCCCTCATCATTGATTTTTGAACGAGTACATTCTCCAATCTCCATCTTGTACTAAACTTCTCACTGGCACGTGTATTCTTAACACATGATTCATAAAATTCTAGTAAAACTTATATAAGATAAGAGAAAAAAGTTTCCTGAGCTGTGACCAGATTCTCAAGAGAGTGTGAACTACCTATGTTCAGCTGATGTGACAACCTTCCACACCCACACCCTCATCTCTCTGTTTGAAGTAAATTCTATTGTGTCAAAGGAAAACCTTTTCAGTGGAAAGGAAAAATACTGAAACTAGGGGATAGAATTAAGCAGCAGGAGAATTTCCATCTAGATGGTTGAGAGAGATTTAACCAAGCAGGGTATTACCTACTCAGGAGTCTGAGAAAATGTATCTGCCATAATGTGATCTCCTATAACAAGAAACAACGCACTGTGGAAGGGATCTGGGACTGCAGGAACTATTATGCAACAAATTTAGGGGTACATATTAGGGGCATGCTTATACTAAACTTCAGACCAGTGAAGCTTTAGAATATGACTGGAATTGAGAAGGGACACCTACTTGTCTGTTGGCGAGAATTCCTCGAGAATTGCCCAAACAGGTAGAATCTCTGTAACCAAGGACTTTCTCCACCGGGGAGCATACACATCCCCTGAACAGGCATTTTGTTACTCTATTGACTATCAATGAATACATTTTCACTATAGATTAAAAAAAATAATTCCTTTTCCTTGATTTTGCCATATTTGTATAATATTTTCAATCTGGGTAATAGTATTTGGTTTGACCTGCCAAAATACTAGAACACTTATAGTAATACAAAGAAAGCTGACAATGAACAACACAATCTAGAGTTGATAGGCCCTAGGAAAGAGTAAAACTGCTTAAAAAATTCAAGAGCAAATGAACAATTGCTTTTCAAGATGAATGGTGTGCCATAAGGGGGGGGGGGGGTCAAAAGAGTAAACATTTTCAGTAGTGCTTGGGGGATTCAAGCTTATTGGGGGCATTCCATCTAATTGCCATTACTCACCTGTATTGGCTGCCGGTGACTCGCGGATACTCGCGCACACCTCTGCTCTCCCCCGCCGCCGCTCCTGGACTTGCGGCCGCCGAGAGGGGAGAGCGAGCCAGCACAAACTACAATTCCCAGCGTCCCCTGCCTGCCTGACGGGGACGCTGCTTGCCACATCACAATACCGTGCCCGGAGGCGAATAAAGACGGGCTGCTCCTCCCGCGTCGCGGGACGCGCGCGGGCAGTGCCGGGCTGAGCCCGGGCAGAGGGCGGGCCATCTGTGGCCATCAGGGGCCAGCAGAGGTCGGGTCGGGTCACCCCTCCAAAACTTGCCATGGGAAAGAGAAAACAGACATGTCGGGGTGACCAGGAAGGTAAGGTCGCCAAGATTCCTCGAAAATCTGAATCCATTATCTCATATCTGACTTCTGCGGTGGGGGTTTTGACCAAGGAAATAGCTCATGCGGAAAAGGAACTCGGCCTTGAACCTATTAACAATAACTCAGTCATAGACCCCGCACTCACCCCTGAACATACACCGTGCATACCTTTGGAACCTACTATTGTCACCATAAACACCCCCGTCCAGCAGTCCCGCTGATTGCCCCTTTTAGTCCTCCACCTCCTCATCCTCCCAGAAAGGCTGCAGCCCCATTGGACCCCTCGCTTACGACCATGCGCAGACGAAGATCTCATGCAAAGGGTGCCAAGAGGAAAAACGCCCATGGGAAATCTATTCACAAAGCTGCTCCCCTAAGGGACCATGTTTGCGACATTGTGGAAGAACTGTTTACAAAAAGACTTGAACCTGCTCTTGAAGCAGTAGCAAAGGACATAGTGGACACTTTAAACGAATGTGTGGCGGGCCTACTGGCTAAATGTAAGAAAATTGATACCCTTCTCAAACAATACTCAAGTCACAACGAGAAGTTGGTTAACCATCCATCTGGTAATATTAGCAATCCAGGTGGTAACACTGTAAACAATCATAGGGAAGTTTTATGTGAGAATACCCAGGTTCATGGGGGCAGTGTGCAGGGGTCCTGAGACACTAGGTCTGGTTTACACATCAATAACTAAGTATCTAGTGGGGCTCTTTATAGAGCAAAATGTTTGCATCTGCCCCCAGAGGCGGCTCCTTTGGTGGCGGTTTTTACAGGGATTTCACCAGTAGGGGCCGGTGAAGGGGAAACAAGTAATGACCTTATGGCTTTGACTAGGGAATACTACGCAGAGTTCAGCAGTGGAGGCACAGACATTACACGCACTGTTATCGCGGCAAGGAGAGTGAGCTGGGTAGGGCACAATCCAAAAAGTTTCCCAGGGGATTGCCTTGTGGTAAATTTTAACAATTATGACAGCGCACATAGGCTGTTCTGGGATGCCTCAGACTTGACAAATGATGGCATCAGACCACTCCCTCTGGGCTTTTTTTATCCCCCGGGTAGGCCAATAAGATCTTTTGGCAAACCTCCGGTGACTCGTCTGGAGGTGCCCGTCTGTGTCACATCACGCCCATCCTACCAGCAGCACATTAACATCGTACAACAAAGATCCAGTCGAGGGCTGTCCGGAGGGGTGGTTAGAGATTCTTCTAGCTCAGTTGGCCCTGTGTTATAGGATGGTTCCTACCCTGTAGCCATTAGTCTTAGTAATCGTTTCTACCCCTTGACTTCAATGGAGACGAACGATTGACTGCTGGATACTTTAGCTGAGGATAGGGGGGAGCCTAGCCTACAGAGGTCCCGATGTACAATTCTCACCTGGAATGTGGCGGGAAGTAGTTCTAAAGCCTCTGATCCTATCTGGCAGGAGTTTGTTAAACAGTATGATATACTGGCCTTTCAAGAGAGCTGGGATACATCGTCCAGTTTTTCACTGGATGGCTACTTCAGCTTCTCTATCCCAGTAGTACCTGAAATAGCGGGAAGACCTAAAGGGGGTGTGCCCGCCCTGTTTTCACTAAACCTGGTAGGGGTTTTTAAGAAAGTAGAACCTGCTCCAAGGAACTCCCTAGGCATGGGCGAATTTTGCGAATTTGCGATTTCGCGGATCCGCAAAATCTGCGAATTCACGGATTCGCGGATTTTGCGGATTTTTTAAATGTGGGCGAGGCTTATATGCACGTTCACATGCCTCTTGTGTGTATAAAAGGACAGGCACGGATCAGAGAAGCTCATGGTCACAGAAACTGCATAGGGATTGAGCTCGTGAAAGTCAATTATGCAAAGGCCTCCATCAAGCATCATAGCTAATTTTGGACGATAGATATGGGGTGAACGCACACCTGCCCAGCCTCGACAAAACACTTATTTTTTGGGGGGCCTCTTGTGTGTATAAAAGGACAGGCACGGATCAGAGAAGCTCGTGGTCACAGGAACTGCACAGGGATTGAGCTTGTGAAAGTCAATTATGCAAAGGCCTGCATCAAGCACCATAGCTAATTTTGGACGATAGATATGGGGTGAACGCACACCTGCCCAGCCTCGACAAAAAACTCATTTTTTGGGGGGCTGATTAACTTTGCCATCACACCGAAGAGCGCAGGGGTCCCTGCCCATCATCCTGTAACTATTTTAGGATGGCGCCGGCAAGCTGCCAGCGCCATCCTAAAATAGTTACTAAATTAGCTTCATCAGGAAGCACTAATAGATAAAATAAAGCAGGTGCTCGAGCACCTGCCTTATTTTATCTATTAGTGCTTCCTGTTGAAGCTAACTTAGTAACTATTTTAGGATGGCGCTGGCAGCTTGCCGGCGCCATCCTAAAATAGTTACAAGTTCAACTTCAAGCTTGAAGGCTTGAACTTTTGACCCCCAAATCCGCCGCTCGCGGATTCGTGGATTTTCGGTAAATTCTCGGGAGTTCGCGGATTGCGGATTTACCGAAAATCCGCGAGCGGAACGGATTTTGCGCTCACGAGTCCCTCATAATTGAATGGTCCATCTCGGACCATCAGAAATTTTTATTCATTCATTTTTATAATTCCAAGGAGGGCTCAACTTGAAATGAGCATTTGATTACCCTGGAATATTTCTTGTCAGTTTATAAACATGATTGCATTTGTGTCCCAGAGATGGTTCTCCTGGGAGATTTTAACATTCATCCCTGTTTGGGGGGCTGTTACAATGACGGATATGGAGGATCGCCTGGGGAGGGGATGCCCCATTTTGAGCATAGTAAGGAGGGAGATGCCCTCGAGAGTCTCCTTTCCAATTTAAACTTACTTGAACCAGGCTTGGGCAAAGGTGAGGTCAGAGCACCAACATTCATAGGTAGGGGTGCTAATACCATTATTGACTATATTTTTTTTATCTCCCGGGATGTTGGCTAAAACTTTGGCTTATAGGGTAGTGACCGCAATTTTTAGTGACCACAACCCGGTTCTGTTGGTAGCGGACCTTGGTAGCTTTATGTCTGGGAGAGACCTAGGAGTTGAGGCACCAAGACACCTGCTAACCAGGGATCAGGGTAGGCGGATTAAGTGGGATAAGGTCATTCCAGAGGCCTTTTTTGAGGAACTCGCACAGGAAACCGAGGCCAACATGGCTGTCTCTTTAGATGCTACTTCATCAGGGGCCGAGGTTGTGGCTGCTTATGTTGAGGTTTGCATGCAGATCTCTAAGAAATTGGAGTCCGGTGATAGAGCACACTGCGGGAGGGTCCACAAATGGCTTGACAAAAAGTGTTCCCTCGCCCACGGTGCTTTACTTAAAGCACTGAAACATAGACCCAGGAATAAAGCATTAGTGGCGAACCTCCGCAAGGAATATAAATCCGCACTTGCAACAAGCAAGCAACAAATTAAGGAAGAGGCCTGGGATAGTTCAATCCACAGATGCGTTGAGGGATAGCAAGAAATTCTGGGCCATTATTAATCAATCGTTTTTTACAGAGGATGGGAAATCGGATATGGACTGTGTAATTGCAGATGAGAGCTGGCTTGAGCATTTCAAATAGATCTACGATACAGAGAATGGGGCCTTATCTCCCCCTGACACTGTTATGGTCCGAAACACTATGCCCATCAAGTTTAACACTTCTGAGGTGGAAAGGGCGATAAAAGCCACAAGTAAACATAAGGCCTCAGGCCCTGATGGGGTCCCTGCAGACTTCCTGTACCCACAATTTTGGTCTAAAATTTTAACTAATGTTTTTAACGCAATACCCACCGCAGGCTTTCCGTCCTCCTGGTCATCTTCCATCATTCTTCCCATTTTTAAGAAGGGGAATAGAGGGGACCCCGCTTGCTATAGGCCAATTTCCCTGCTGGACTCTGCCGTCAAGATTCTGGGCAGAGTCATCTTACAGAGACTGGGGGATTGGCTTGAGGGGAGTGGGGTCCTCTCTAATCTCCAGTATGGTTTTAGAGCTCACAGGGGGACCATGGACCAATGCCTAAATTTGCATTTTATTATTAGTAAATACACAGTGGTGAAGGAGGGACTTTTTTATTTGGGTTTCATGGATCTATCTTCTGCATTTTATTTAGTTAATCGGTCAAAACTTTGGTTTATTTTGCGGGATATGGGTCTAGACGCCTCCTTGGTTAATTTTTTAAGTGATTTCCATCAGAACCTGTCGGCTTCCGTCAGGGTAACAAGGGATGGCAGGTGTACTGAGCAATTCAGCTCAGGAAGAGGGGTCAGACAAGGCTGTATTCTGGCCCCTCTTCTATTTACTATCTACATCAACGCCCTGGGCAAATCCCTGGACCTGGCCACCCTGGATGTTCCGCGTATGGGCGGGTCCGGCATCCTGGTCCTCCTGTACGCGGACGATGCCGTCCTACTTGCACGTACAGGCATGGGGCTGCAGAGATTGTTAGATCACTTCGGTACTTTTGTGGAAGCTCTGGACCTAAAAATCAATACCTCAAAATCCCTTGTAATGGTGATCGGACACGCAAAAGGAACATGAAGGTTAAAACCTTCACATGTAACGGTACAGAAATTTCAAGGGTGCCTTTTTTGTTACTTGGGAGTTGTATTTGATGAGAGGGGGAACAGGGGTCCCCAGTTGAAGCTTAAGAACAACGTGGTTGCAAGATTTACCACAGCTCTCTCGAACTTCTCAGAGAGACTGGGAGCAAGACCCATGGAGGCTATGATTAGGATCTATAAGTCAAAGTGTATGGCAATTGCCTCATATGCGTCTGACATCTGGGGCTATGTGCCAGCACTCGGGATCCAAATCGTAGAAAATAAGTTTATCAGATCACTTTTGTCACTCCCTTAATCATCCCCCACATTTTCCATTCACTATGAAGTGGGCCTGGGGTATGTTTCTGACCATCTGAAAATGGCCCCGCTAATACGTTGGGTCAAAACCTGGTTGAATGAGGAGATTACGTTAAACTACCTGATACTCAAGGATTGTTTGGCCCTAGACAAAGTGGATAGAATACCCTGGCTTTCGTATGTTAGAGCGGCATGCGATAGGCTAGGGCGTCCGGAAATGTATCTATCACCACAGGGCCTAAGGAATGAGGATGTGGGGTGGATCAAGCATCACTTTCGCAATTTGTTGGTGTCAGAGAGGGAGGAGGTTGAACTTAGGAAACCCACAGTGAGATCAGTCTATGGTCTAGCCATCTCCCCAGTCATGGAACCGTACTTGAAGTACGTGACCAAGCCATACCATCACTTCCTTCTGGTTAGATTCAGGTTTAACCTCATTCACCTCACGCTGGGCATTTATCCCAAATGGGGGACTCCAGGAGACACCCCACCTTGTACCTGTGATAGTTTCTCCCCACAGGATACGCTCCACCTAGTGATGTTCTGTGAGTATTACTCGGTGGCCCGTAAAGATTTTTTAAATCCAATCCTGAGGGAATTAAAATTTGTTCAGGTGAGGCCTGCCCTCCTACACCTACAAATGCTTGATTCCGTCCAGGTCACCTACAGTGTAGCCAGTTTTCTGGTAGCCGCAGCTCGCCTAAACAAAAAGAGACTTCACTAGCTGAATACATTTGTAGGGTGAAATCGCCCAAAAAACAAACCTATTTACTTAATAATACTGTGCACTGTGGATGGTCTCAAATGCGGTTGGCTTATGGACTTATGATACCCATTTAATTCTGTTTTTGTATCAAGATTTTAATATCTCACTCTGTATATATTGAGTTGTAATCATGTGCATAATTTTTTAATTTTAACATGTGTAACTATGAATTTTGCACTGTTTTTATGGTTTTTATTAACCGAAATAAAGAAATCTTGAATCAGTAGTGCTTGATGTCAAGTAGTCCCTGCAGGGTTTCTGGAAATGCTATAGGGATTAGTTTCTATATTTTGTTTAGCAAAACCTATATTTCCCAATCATCCAGAGTCATGCTAATAGGGTTACCAAATTATTGTTGGAACCACTGACAGGTTCAGACGGATAATGCCAGAGTCAACAGTGTTCCTGAGGAGTATCTTAGCTTGTGGTTTTCACAAATGGTCTGTTGGGCATTCAGGACCCATATCTTTAATACTCCCAGTCACGTTCATGATTTTCTTTTGCTATTGGGTACTTCCAATGTTAAGAAAACTGGCTTACATGATGGTGGAAACCAGAACCTCAGGAAACTACATACCAACTCCTGAGAATTATGGTTGGAAGCTTCAAATAATAACTGGTTACTGGCAATCAGTAGTGGCAAATTGACACTAGAGTATAACTCTAGAGCAAGGACGACCTAGGCTTCCTCTTAATCTACACTGGAGTTGCTTGCATTTCAAAGAAGTAACAATGGGACATCTCAAAACCAAGCTCTAGATTAACACATAGAGGGTTGGAAGGCCACACCATCCCTAAACCACTAAGATTCAATGGCTTCCGCTCAGTGACTGCCCTGGGCATAGCTGGATACTGCAACACAAGGGAGTAAAACAAAGATCACAGCTGAAGTGGGAAGAAAGTGTCCACTAGATAAAGCCACTCCTCAATAGCTCACCAGCGCTGATGGTTTCTACAATATTTTGATCATCTGTGGATCATCTGTGGCCGTTCCTCACAAAGGATCTTCAGTGTGCCTCTGGTCAGCCGCAATGTACTCTTAGCCAAGGTGTCAAGTGGAGCAGTGGTCCACTTGATCTGGAATCCTGGTCCTGGAAGGCACATTCTTCACAGCTTCATAGTCCAGAGATGATACTATAAGTGAAATCTGACACTCATACAAAACTCTTGAGAGTTGGTCTAATGGTTCAACTCCAATGGCAAAATTGTATTGTTTAAAGAGTTGGGCTTTCAGACACTCCTTCCAGAGGAGGTTATGCTGGTTTCTTAATGGTCTTCCTAAAGAGACATTGAGGGTGATAAGGTAGGACTTGGTTTGGATTGGCCCAATGTATTAGGGGCAGGAATAAAGCACTTGCTTCCAGTGCAGGCACAATTGTCCTTAAAAGAGTATTTTCTCTCTTCAATGTTATTGTTGTCAGGACCCAGATCTGTCCTAAGACACATATCTTCAGTAAAACAGGCTAGCAGAAGACTTTATAGCCCGGGACATAACTCAAAGTGTAGAAGAAATCCAGGACTGTGGACTGTGAGGGCATTCCCTGACCTGGAGCAAATTGAAACCAGTAGCACAGATGTTGTCCTTTTATAACCTCAAGTTAGTTAATATGGGTGTATACATACTCTGTCTATCCCTTTTCTTCTTTGTTGTTTTTAGTATGAACGTATTTGTAATTTACCTTCTTCTTCAAAGAGTGATCCAGAAATTCTACAATATTGTTAATTAGTGGTTTATGTGGCACAGATTGCGAGAACCACGTATACTGAGCTTGCATTGCTACGGCCAATGTCAATTCATTATGTCCACCATACTTTTGATCATTCTGTCTGAACAGGTAAGGCACCCCTATCCTAACATACACTTACAAGGGAAGGGATTGCTCTCTGACAAATATCCTGGGGGCACCATTTATCTTGCACTATCTAACAAATTAGCATATCAACAACTAAAAAATGAAAAAATATACTATTATAAATTTACTATTGGTTGTTAGAATGGTGTTTGGTGTTATTGGCTTTCGGAATATCCATTTCTCTGACCAATGGATACTTTTTAGTAGGAGAGGTAACACCAGTCCTAAGCAGTCACATGTGACATGGCTGATTGCCTTAGTCACTGTTTCTTGATACACTAAAAAGCAGATGACTCATTTAACATGAAGTAGCAAAGCCAATAGGTTTCGTCTTTGGGACCTATATGCTTGTCCAATGGTTTTTCTCGATGTTGCACGGCATGCTCAATGCTGTGCAGCTTAGCTAAACACTAAACACACCTGCCTACCTCATTTTGTAAACGAAGAACATACATCTGCGTGCCTACAAAATGATGCAGGCACTTTTTTGTTCTTTTAATTTACTGATCCAAGTTGGATCGTTAAAAAAAAGCAAAACAGTAGTGCAAAAGCATTCTTATTCTTTTTTGTGGCATAGGTGTGGGAAAGCAACTTGAAAAGCGTGGATGGGTAGGAAACAATATGGAGGAGGTAGAGCATCATCGGGCAGAAGCAACACAAAGGGTGGGGAATGGAAGGGGTAAGCAATACGGAGTGTGCGAGAAGCAACATCAGATAGAGAGAGGAACATGGAGCTGTGGGAGGGAAACACGAACGGGGAAGAATTTGGAGGAGAAAGCAATGAGTGTGAGAACAAAACAGAGGGGAGTGGAGGAGAAGCAATAGATGAGAGAGAGCAATACGAAGTGCAGCAGAGGTAGGGAAGATCAGGACATGAGGGAGGCAACTAGAAAACACATGCCCTCCCATGGACTGCTAAAACAACAAGCATCTGCAATGCAATAGGTCTCGCATTAGGAAAGTGTGAGTTATTGGTATTGTAAATGACACATTTTTTTAATATGTGTTGGCTTTTAAAATATATCAATTAATAGCATCGTTATTCACAAAGCCAATAGTTTACACTTTCCTAATGCGAGTCCTATTGGCTATGGCAATGCTTGTTGGTACTCATCAATCATTGAGGAGGGAGAAGGAAAAAATGTGTGATCCATCCAGTTTCCTTGGAAAGTAATCTCATAAATCAATAAGGGGGGGAGGGATCACTTGTCCTGCTAACCTGGATTTTTCAGGTAGGTAGTCTGTCCCTTGGTAAAAAACCCTCATGCACGTGAGTAGATTTTTTATGGTAGCGGTATATCTTGGTTGTCCGCTTTTTTACTCTCGTGTCTGCGTAATCACAGGGTTAGTTGGTATGCAGCCTCCACCAGGAGGTGTTAACCCAAGGTTAAAAGCAGTAGTGTCCAGTGATAAGTGGTAATTGTGAGATTAAAATAACTCGGACAGCCAGATGCCGTCATTTATTGTTCTGGATTCGAGTTAAGGGTGAAAATTCGGTAGATATGCGTAGGGAGAATTGTTAGGATTCTCACTCTATCCTTTTTTGTGATATTAAAAGGTTGACATGTTTCAGCCCTATATGCCCAGGTAGGTCGGTGGACTTTCTTCAGGACCGTGTGGTGTGTGTGTGGTAAAGCGACGTATTAGTCCTTTACTTCTGGGAGGTCAGTCTTGTGCCTGTAAATAAAAATGGTGTGGGTAACCTTGGGGAAGGTAGTGGAACATAAACAAGTGTGCTGTATGTATTAAAATGCAACATATAAAAATGGCAATACTTTATCGATCGCTACATCTTGCAGACAAACACCACATACTCAGGTGCCTGGTTTTTAACAATGTTCATTCTCGTTTTCTGCGACCAGTTGGCAAATTTCCCTTCTCTTTAATAATATATTTCCAATATATTTCCACAGACCGGTAATGGTGTGTATACTGTGAGTCTTATTTTCAGTAAAGATAGAAGTAAGCATATAGCTGTTTGCTCATAGTATTAGTACAAGACTTGGCTGTCTTAGCGCGAAAATTATGCTGCTCGCTAGTTAGTTACGATATCAAATCAGTTCAAGCCTTTATGCATGTCAAATTAATTCGTTATTGATGCGCTGGTTGGTACTAGCGTTGCGTAAAAATGATTAACAGCCTTGGCACAGGAACACCAAAAGCACATTGTAAAATAAATGATCACCCATACCATAGTCTCTCTACACTTCCCATAGCCGGGAAAGTAATATAATCAACCCAAGAAGTAAACTAGCCCTACCAGGTCCAGGACGGCAGAGTCAGCACAAGTGACGCAGGAGGCGAGGAGCTACAGGTACAGCGAGGACTGATCCCTGTCTGGCGTCTTAACGGATAAGTACCATCCTCCATTACTAATTCCCTACCCCTTATTTTTGGAAAAGGGCCCCCCTCCCAAAGACCTGGTTTTGCGGAAACCACCCACAAATTCTGGAAGCTTTTTCAGGAGGAACTCTTTCGCCCCCTCTACTCCATCTGTCACCAGTCCTTTAGTACTGCCACGGTCCCTGAGTGTTGGAAGCTGGCAGTGGTCTCCCCCCTCCTGAAGAAATCCACACTCGACCCCACCTGTCTGGCGAATTATCGGCCAATCTCGTTGCTTCCCTTCCCGGTCAAGATCATGGAGAAACTCGTGACCCGGTCTCGGTCCAGCTTTCTGGAAAGTAACACCTGTTTGGATGTGGCCCAGTTAGTTTTCCCATGCCAAGATACTCGTGTAAGTTGCTGAAGCTCGTGTATGCATTAGTGCAATACCAATAAGTGGTAAACATCGTTTACCACGAAACCGGGACACCGCATGCCATTACAACGGGGTTGTTACATTGACCTCGTTGTTACAATGCATGCCATTACTCTCGGACAACAGCTTGCTCTAGGAGTTGGAAGGTGTTGGATTTAAAATCAAACACCTTTCCTACTGTTGCACAGACTGGAGTTGGAATAGTGAATGATACTATTTCAACATCCAGCTCCTCTCCAGAGCAAGTCTTTGTTCCGACTTGCGTAGTAATGGTATGAGTTGTTACAACACGGTCGTTGTAATGACCGCGATGTAATGGCATGCGGTAAAAAAACAAGCAGGGTAACGTGGCATATTCACAATAAGTTCACATGACATGAACTAGAGGGAGCTGGTTTACTTTTTGTGTTTGCGGCCTATGTGCCCATATGCTGAAGTCGTGCAGAATCGAGATTGAGGGTTTCTGGAGCAGGAAGAGCTAGAGTGCTACGGCAGTTAACAGGGTCACTTCGTAAACTCGTAAAAGCATAAATCTGTTGAAACGGCCCCCTGACTCGACAAGCATGGGGCAACTGACCCTCTGGCTTACAAGAAGCGTGGCAGACACACTGGGGCAAACGACAGACATAGTCAGCCAATTAAATGAGCTTTGACTACTCCAATTAGATGTACTGACTCATTTGTTTAGATTCTTGCTGAGAGGCTAATCGATATCCAGAACTGGTTAGCACACCAGCCTCTTCTTGAAATCTCCAAAGAGTACTTCTCTACATATAATTCAGGATAAAAAGTAGAGGAATTTGAAATTGGATAGACTTCCTACTGATATTTTATGGACAATTTATGAAACTATGCAATTGGCTCAAACTTTGTTTGCTGGTATCTTGCATGACTTTTTACATGTGAGGATATAAAACAAGGTTCCGCGAGATACTAGAGGGAGACAGGTTCGCGCAGAAAATGTCACTCAGGAAGACATTTTCTGCACTAACAGTTTGAAAATTGAGCGAAATCACAGAATGTGAAATGTGGAACATTTGCTCCAGTAAGACCAAAGCTGTGCCGAGGAAGGTTACACATTTTTTCTTCTCCAGGACATTGGCTGCTATGAAGGGGGCAGACAGAGAGAGGTAAGGAGAAAAGAACAGGGTAGGTGGTTCAGTTTCAAGACGTCTCTTCACCTGCAAGGGGGCTACACCCCGACCACCAGCAAGCAAGTATGGGTGGGCGGAATTTGCGTAGTCGCGCTACGCAAAATACAGCTAAAGGGTAAGAAATCTCTGCGAACACGCAGAAATTCCACTAGCAAGCAATTTTGCGATCCCTGTTTGTGTGCTCGGGTGGAAATATCTCGCGAACACGCACTTTGAGAACGCGAACAAGCAAAGAATTCCGCGAAGCAGAGGAACAGAGAATTTTGGGCAATTTTGCGGTCCCCGCAGAACGCGAAATTACCCAAATTACCCAAATTCTGCAAGCAAAACGGATTTTACTGCCCAGGCTTACAAGCAAGTGATCATCGTAAGTAAAAACCAAAACTGTGAAAGGAAAAAGAACGGTGTCCTGTTTGGTCTCTTTGGTTGGCATGTGCACATTACCAGGGGGAGGGGCGGCCCTATATAGTTCTGGGTTTCTGTGCCACTGTCACTTGGGTCCCACTGTGGCTTGGTGTGAGCCCCAGTGCATTTCAATGTTGCCTATTGAAGTGTGCACATAGTTGCAGTTGGCTGATTATCAGAATCCTCGCAGGGATGCCCATATTTGATGTATTAATTAATCCTTTCTGTAATCATGATTTCAACGAGATGTGCCTTCATCTGCACTTGTCCACCGCTTCTTTTCTCAATTAACAAAGCTTTGGTTAATTTTTTTTTTTTGTTTTGGCAAAGGTCACTTTTGTTATTTGAATCTGATATCATGCTAATGCTATTTTGATAAAAGTTGATGTTTTTCTTCTCACGTTTACAGTCTTCACACAGTAGATTATCAAGTTTGGCTTGCTTCCTCCAAAACAGATTGCTTGAAAGAGTATGTATCATCCTGGCATCGCCAAAAGGTCAAAGGTAAATGCTTCAAAAAGAATCACGCCACGTGGCAGTGCAACTTTTCCCATGATTGCGCACCAACAGCTTCAATATCTCAAGCCATGCAAATAAACACTAGCCTTAGAATTGGGTTTTCTTTACTAAAGACTTTTACAGAGTTGTAAACAGAGACTTCAGAGGAGGAAGTCTGCTAAGGACAGGACCAGTGCTTCAATTTGAAAACAAAATAGGCGCCAGGACCCAAAGAATCGCTTAGGATTCAACTGCAGTTTGCACCACCCGCTGCCCCTACCAGTGCCGCAAAATGGCAGTACCAATGGCCAGGACTCACTGCTGTATTATTTTCTAGTCTAAGCAGGTCCCATGGTCCAAGCAAACACTCAGTGACTGAAAATATTGCTCTATTGCAAATGATAATTGATAAGTATGTAACATTTAAGTCGCAAGTGGTATATATTGTGTTTGTTGAATTTTCAACAGCCTTCACAGGGTAGATAGACATACCCTGTGGAGGAAACTAAAGAAAATGGGGAACTCTAGTGCTCTTTTAAGGCTAATAATTGCTTTCCAGTCATGAATCCAGTGTAGAGTATTAATGGGGGGATAAGGGACTGACTCAGAAGATACCAATTCTGAACTGCCTGAAGCAGAGACGCCTCTTAGCCCCTCTTTTGTTTACCTCATTTCTTAGCAACTTACCTGACTGTTTCTTGAATGTAAATAACTTTCTGCCAAAAATCGTGTCATACAATCTATATGTTTTAATGTACGCTGAAGATGTGGTCATTTTTGACCTCACAATTATTGGCTGTATCGAGGGGAGCTGAAACAGACCATGCACGAACGTACACACCTCATCGGAGAACATGAACGACCCCCTTTCCCCTCAGCAGCCTGACCTTTGGAAAGACGCAGCAGCTCCACTGTATGTACAGGACGAAGAGACAGGACCTTGTTTCTTTAACTGGGCTGAGTTTTCACCAGGCCACACCCCTCCAATGACGCGGATGACGCAGGACGCTCAAAACCAGTCCTGGTTGTTCAATCACCGGAGGAGAAGAGTGCGAGTGTGGAGAGAGTACAGTGATGAAGAGCATGAAGGGAGAAACTAACGGAGAGCCAAGCCGAGGTCCGACCTGACGTCTACAGGAGCCAGGAGACCAACAACACCACGAATCGCCCAGCCATGCTTCTGGAGAAGCGTGGCTCACACAGGTACGATTGCGTATCTCGGGTTGGGCGGGAAGGAAGGATTTTAAACCACCGTAATTTGCTGTGAACCCCGACACTCCCTTTCCCTGTACACAACGTCACTTAGTATCCAGCAGCTTGCACCGTGTGACTCTTCACTCCCCTCCCCTCTCTCCTTGTAAATACTGAACACCGACTGAATCCAGTTTCTCTGTTACTTTTTTTTGTGTCATCCCACGGACCCCGGGGAGCGACCCCCCTCGTCAATCCTGGAGAGGAGGATACGCGAAAAAGTCTCCGTGAGAGGGCGTGTTTCCCCTGAGAAAGAACCCGAAGCAGCTTTGCCCTACTACAGACTCCCGGTTCAGAGGAGACGTATCCTAAGACAAATAAAACCTTGTTTAACTCCACACAGTGTCCCTGAGTATTCCTCTAGCCCGTCACAAGTGGTGGAGAATGCGGGCATAGAGGGAACCATCTGTACCCCAAATATGGAGGACTTGCTTCAACACTTAGTAAAGGGACAGGAGCAATTAGGGTGGGCTGTGGAGCAACAGCTTACGTCAGCCCAAGCGAATGGAGAGACATTTAAGAACACCATCTCCGCCCAAATCGAAGGCTTGCATAAAATTATAGTGGACCCCCCTAGCCCCATATTCAGGTAACCCAGAAACCCACATCCCAGCCCTTCAGGGATATCTCTGCAGAAGTATATGTCAGGGGAGGACCCTGACGCCTTTTTGCTGAACTTCGAGAGAGCCACCCTAGCCTGCGGGTGGCCCGTAGAGAAGTGGGCATTCTTTTTGGCCCCTCTGTTGTCCAGTGAGGTCAAGCCACATACCCAGTCGCCAGTGCCTCAGAGAACGCACCTTATGCCACCATTAAAACCATCATATTAGACCATCTTGGTCTCGACGCAGAGGAGTACAGGGTGCGTTTCAGAAAAGAGAGGGGAGCGCCGGGAGAGAATCCAAAAACCCTGTTTTTTCAGTTAAAAATTGCGGCAGATAAATGGCTCACCCCATCGGTTAGTTCCAAAGAGGAGATTATGGACAAGATTTATCTTGAACAGTATTTAGAGGCCTTGCCGTACAGCACCCAGAAATGGCTACAAGTTAACAACTGCCCAAGCAAAGGAGATGGCGTCTACATACGCCAGGGCCCAACCACGACAAAATCCTTGGGAGCATGAGAAACCCTCCAGACCCCGACAAACAAGATAGAAAGAAAACCCCGCCTGGGCCTTGAGACTACCACCCAACGCCCCAACAAACCTGAAATCCCCAGCTTTAAAGGGCCTCAATGCTTTGAGTGTGGGATCTGGGGACATATTGCCCATCTCTGTCCTCAAAGAAAAGCAGCTGAAGAACCTATGGAGGTGGGATACCTCCCCAAAACTGTGCTTTATTCCGCTGCGCTGGGAGGCGCATACCATGTAAGTGTAGGGGTGAATGGGAAAAAGATCAAGGCCCTCCTAGACTCAGGGTGTAAGCAGTCGGTTATACAAGGGGTATACATAAAGCCCAGCCAGGTGATCGCCGACACCATGGTGTACATTAAATGCGTCCATGGCGATGTAAAACCCTATCCAGTGGCTAACGTACCCTTAGACCTGTCCGGGGGCATGGCACATGTCATAAGGGTGGGGGTAGTGGAAACTCTCTCTGAAGAAATAATCATCGGAACAGACAATCCCAACTTCCTTGCACTGTTCACCCACTCCCTGAAACCCTCTGCGAAGCAAAAGAATGCCCCCCTGTCCCCGCTCTCATAACTCCAGAACCCTGGGTGTCCGGCAGGAGTTTTAAGCTCACCCAAGCTAATGACGCTTATTAAAGAAGGGCTCCTTTATCGGCAGGGGAATAAAGAGGACTCCCTCCAGCTCCTAGTCCCCTTATCATTTAGAGAACAGATCATGTTCTATTCTCATTCACACCTGTTAGCAGGTCATATAGTGAAAAAACCACTCAAAATGTCTTTAGACGCTTCTATTGGCCCGGTATTTATAAGGATATAAAAACTCATTGTCAACCATGTGAGGTCTGCCAAAAGAAAAACATCCACCGTCCCCCCGCAGTACTGCTACAGCCGCTCCCGATAATAGGTACCCCCTTCGAGAGAGTGGGAATGGATTTAATAGGACCTCTCCCCAAAACCAGCAGAGGAAACCAATACGCTCTCGTAATAGTGGACTACGCCACTAGATTTACGGAGGCCTTTCCCCTGAAAGCCCCTACTTCACGTATTATAGCAGAAAGGTTTATCGAGCTGTTCTCAAGTGTAGGCTTCCCAAAAGAGATCCTAACGGATCAAGGCACGCCATTTGTGTCTCGACTGATGCGGGAGGTGTGTAGAATATTGGATCTCCGACACATTAGAACGTCAGTGTATCACCCCCAAACGGACGGACTCGTCCAACACTATGATGGGACCCTTTAAACATTAAAGAAGATGCTTTCTGTAAATGGGAGGGAATGGGATCTAATTTTACCCCTGGCACTATATGTGATAAGGGGACAGACTCAGAGCAGTATTGGTTGTTCATCTTTTGAAATGCTATACGGGCGACAACCCAGAACGCTATTCAAGATGACAAAAGAAGCGTGTTAGAAAGAAGACGCAGGAGAAGAACGCGACATATTGGAGTATAGCCAGTCCCTAAAAACTAAGCTAGGGAAAATAAGGGAATTGGCCTATTTCAATCTGGAGAAGAACCAAGGAAAACAAAAGACATATTACGACAAAGGGAAAAGATGGAGGAAGCTCGAGGTTGACGATTGGGCCCTAATATTGTTACCCTCCTCCACTAAGAAGTTTCAGGCGGAAAGGATGGGACCCTACAAAGTCATTGGAACCGTGGGAAAGACCAGCTACAAAATCCAGGTCTCCCAAGAATGAACCAGATTTACCACATAAACGCTTTAAAAAAATGGATTGGGCCCCCCCTAAGAGTGCTCACCTTACCTTACCAACCTGTTCTTACTCTCAGACTACCCTGGGACAATTGGTAATGAACGATGACCTCAGACAACAAGAACAAGAAAACCTACAAGACGTCCTGTCACCTTTTTTGTCACTATTTTTGGACCTCGCCGGGAAAACCTCTGTGATCGAACACAGGATTGAGACACACGCTGTGGCTATCGTCAAGCAACAACCCTACCGTATACCCGCCGCCAAAAGGATGGCAGTGCAGAAAGAAGTACAAGAAATGTTGCGTCTAGGTGTAATAAGACTATCCAGGAGCGAGTGGTCTTCTCCAATAGTAATGGTGCCAAAACCAGACGGAAGCACGGGATTCTGCATGGACTTCTGCGCTTTAAACAGTCTTTCCTCGTTCGATGCCTATCCCATCCCACGTTTCGACGAGCTTATTGAAAAGCTCAGGGAAGCCAAATACATAAGTACGTTGGACTTGACCAAAGGATATTGGCAAGTACCCCTAGGGGAGGAAGACCCTAAGAAAACAGCCTTTGTAACACCAGATAGCCTGTTCGAACTCAATGTCCTGCCCTTTGGACTACATGGGGCCCAGGCAACTTTTCAACACCTGATGAATGAAGTCCTCCGAGAGCATCAGTCATTTACTTCAGCCTACCTGGACGATATCATAGTCTTCAGCCCCACCTGGGAAAGTCATCTTGGACACCTGCAAATCATACTTGGAGGCCTACAGAAAGCAGGCCTCCATGTAAACTCAAAGAAATCACGAGTAGGCTATCAAAAAGTAAAATACTTGGGGTATGTGCTAGGCCATGTATTCATTAAACCTCAAAAAGAGAAAGTTAGGGCGTTTGCAGAGACCCCTTTTCCCCAGAACAAAAAAGAGTTGAGAGCCTTTCTAGGACTGATTGGATATTATCGCCACTTCATTCCCTCATTTTTAGACATAGCCACACCCTTAACAGAAACCCTAAAAAAGGAGTCCAAGCCTTTGGTTTATCAACATCCCACACCCTCCATGTAGAAACCCTTTAACTCACTCAAGAGGGTGATAACCACAAGCCCTGTGTTATCCTTCCCTGACTTTTCCCGGCCTTTTATCCTCCACACTGACACCTCAGATTACGGGGTAGGGTCAGTCCTGTCACAACTTTCTCCCGATGGGGTAGAGCATCCCATACTCTATATTAGTAGGAAATTCTTTCCCCGAGAGCTAAAATACCCCACAATTGAGAAAGAGTGCCTCGCAATAAAATGGCTGTTGATAAGCTAAGGTATTACCTTGAGGGTCACCCATTCACCCTATACACAGACCATGGTCCCTTACAGTGGATGAGCCAAAACATCTCACACAATCCTAGGGTCCTACGGTGATTTTTGTCCCTCCAACCATTCTCCTTTAAAGTGTGTTATCGAAAAGGAGTGGAGAACGGCAGTGCCGACTTCCTATCCAGGTTTCCTCTCCCCGATCGAGAGAATCCAGGGGGGGTGGTGTGTAACGAGGGGAGCCGAAACAGACCATGCACGGACGTACACACCTCATCGGAGAACATGAACGACTCCCTCTCCCCTCTCTCTCTGCAGCAGCCTGACCTTTGGAAAGACGCAGAAGCTCCACTGTATGTACAGGACGACGAGACAGGACCTTGTTTCTTTAACTAGGCCGAGTTTTCACCAGGCCCCACCCCCTCCGATGACGCAGGACGCTCAAAATCTGGAAATGGACGGGGTGTTCAATCACCGGAGGAGAAGAGTGCGAGTGCGGAGAGGGTACAGTGACGAAGAGTGTGAAGGGAGAAACCGACAGAGAGCCAAGCTGAGGTCCGACCCGACGTCTACCGGAGCCAGGAGGCCAACGACACCATGAATCGCCCAGCCACACTTCTGGAGAAGCGCGGCTCACACAGGTACGATCGCGTATCTCGGGTTGGGCGGGAAAGAAGGGTTTTAAACAACCATAATTCGCCGTGAAACCCGAAACTCCCTTTCCCTGTACGCAACCGTCACTTAGTATCCAGCAGCTTGCACCGTGTGACTCCTCACTCCCCTTCCCTCTCACCGTGTAAATACTGAACACCTGACTGAATCCAGTTTCTCTGTTATTTTTTTTTGTTTCATCCCACGGACCCCGGGGAGAGACACCCACATCAATGCTGGAGAGGAGGAGATGCGAAAAAGGCTCAGTGAGAGGGCGTGTTTTCCCCAAGAAAGAACCTGAAGCAGCTTTGCCCTACTACCGACTCCCGGTTCAGAGGAGACGTATCCTAAGACAGATAAAACCTTGTTTAACTCCACACAGTGTCCCTGAGTTTTCCTCTAGCCCGTCACATTGGCATAAAGTGTAACTTGGATGCACTTTTTGGATACACTGTAGATTTAAGATAAATAAATAAACATTACTAAAACAAAAGTTGTACTATTTAGGGGGAAGAAACACTACAGTTACTTCAATTGGAAATTGGGTGGGAGATTACTTGAGGTAGTAAGGAAATATACTTACCTGGGGAGAGTTTTTTCACAAACATTAGAAACTACTTCTAATTTTTCACATATTGAGCTTAAGGCTACAGCTCACGTAAGCGCCTTAAAAAGATTCTATCTGTTCTCGGGAAGGAGACACGTTCAATCCCTCCTCAATATTTGTTGAGTAAAGATAACCCCCACTCTCTCATAGGCACTTGAGTACATTTCTATAAATAAGTGGTCAATCCTAAATTTAAACGAAGGGAAGCATCATCGTAAAATCGCTAGTATGAGCCGAGCTATACCTGTGCAAGCATCATGGCTAGAGCTCATGATAGTTAGTGCCTATTCTAGATCTTTCAAAACAAAGAAAATGCCAATGCTGTTCACCTTATTTGTGCTAAATATCTGATCACATATGACTTAAACTCTATGTTTCGCGACACTTTGTTTCATGAATTAATCTTTTTATTTTCTCATTTTATTTCATATTCATTAGTTTTTTTGGTTAAATTTGCACCAATGTTACATTTTAGAAAATACACCTATATAATACATTCCTTATCATCTTCAACATTCTAAAAGTGCTATACATTCATATACATTGGAAATAACAATTTCTTACCTCATTCATTCAGTCTTCCACATTCACACACAGCAAACAGATTATTATGTACATCACAGTAACATTTTTGGAAAAAAACCTTTTTAGAAAAAAAACCTTTTTAGAAAAAAACCATAGATTAAAATATGTATATCTTTATAACAAATCAAGTGGTTTTCTGACAAATCTTATGGTTCATAAATGGGTCTACGCGTTTCGAACTCAACAATGTTTATCGAGTTCTCATCAGGACCATGCTGTAAAATAAAAAATAGAGGAATCCTCCTTTTAATATATTATGTGTCAGCATGTTTTTTAGTTAGTTCCTCCACTAAAGCCAAATGCTCCTTACCTCACTAATAATGAAAAAAATGAAAAAAAGAATGAACAAAGGCTTCTGACTCGCCCACGACGATGAACAATCTAAGAGAAATGAACAAAAGACCTTATTCAACCTTGCATGATTTTATAGGCGAGAAAATGCATGGTTTTAAGCCCTGTCTCGTCCCTTACATATAACTCAAGCACTCCTCTGGGTTGCGATTGTTCTATGGGAAGTGGCTCTCATTTGTGGTGTCCTGGTCAAAGTAAGATTTTGTCAAATCTCCTACTCCCCTGTGAAGCACTGGAGGGACCGCCACTGCCCCTGCGGGCGGTCCCTCCTCCTCTGGGGTGGCGGACGGACGCAGGTCCGTCCGCCATCCTAATGAGCACCTAAGTTTGTCCCTCACATTGTGGCATCGAAGCTCTGCAGAAGCTCTAATAAGGAATCATCAGGTCATCGTGAATTGCCTGGTGCATATGTTTCTGCCTGTTTGTGCGTGCTTCTGCCCAGGTTTATCCACTGGTTTGCTGCTTAATGTATGAGTCACACTTTTATTTGGAAAGATTAAGGTTATGTGGCCATAGTGTATTATAGAAACCTTCTTATTCGCACACACCAGTGTCCCTTTACTTCTAGACACCAAACATAACTTGGCTTTCTGACTAACACTCACCTTGCTATTTAAGACAAGGTTTAATGCTCTAAATGTTTGATTAGATTTTACCTGTGCTGGCATATGTTTTAATTTAGAGGGTAGTGTGTTCTTGATATAGGCCTCTCTCTTACCATCTCATTATTTGTACTGTGCTCATCATAGATCTAATAACATCTTTGAAGGATCGAAGAGCTTTTGGCTGTACTGAAATGACTCATGGTCATCCACAAAATTATAAATTGGGGTCCTGTTAACTTATAGAGAGTTATTTAGACCTCTGCAGGTGGGCCATCAGCCTACA
The DNA here is from genome assembly GCF_964263255.1 of Lissotriton vulgaris. Lineage (NCBI taxonomy): Eukaryota > Metazoa > Chordata > Amphibia > Caudata > Salamandridae > Lissotriton > Lissotriton vulgaris. The sequence goes on along the minus strand of NC_141685.1, from coordinate 1,412,177,920 downwards.
ATGTAAGTGGAGACTCAAACGTCTGATGTCCTTGTGGAGGGCAGCATGTCATATTTTGGGTTGTATGCCAGACTTTTGGCATAATGTTGTGCCCTAAATATTAATTACAACAGTATTGTACCTCAGAATCGGCCAAAGTTTTTATAAAACAAAAATGTAGGACATGATGGGCCCTAGTCACAAAAAGAAATTTACATCTGAGTAAATATACAGGTGTACTTTTACTCCTACACTTTGTAGTACATTCACTTCATTTTGCTATATGTGTGTGTACATTTGCTACAAAGGGGATGGAGCCAAATTTACAAGTGTACAGTAACCACTAGTAACCTTTCACAGGCAGGCAGATGTCACCGCCACCAGGACAATGATCTCCCTATGGTAAATTAATATGGTGGCATTTTTAGCAGTTTATTAAACTTTAATAATGTGAGTGAGATACATTTATGCTAAATATTAATGTAAATTAATATTATGTATATTTTTATTGTAGGACAAATAAAAGTGCTATATCACTATTAGCGTAATTTTGAATTAAAGTTTTTTTTGGTGAACTTGTTTTCTTACCTTGGGTATTATCCACGCTACTCCCAGACGCTGCTCTGACCCCCACTGGGACCGGCGCTCCAGCTACAGCCGGACTGCAATCCCCAGCATACCGCTCGCGGCGAGCATGCCGTTGATGCTGCAACCACGCGCCAGGAGGCGCTGAAAGGGCTGTTTGGGGCCGAGTCCCCTGTGAACTTGTTTTCTTACTTTGGGTATTATCCACGGTACTCCCAGACGCTGCTCTGACCCCCAAAAGCACTGGGACCGGGACTGGCGCTCTATCTACAGCCGGACTACAATCCCCAGTATCCCGCTCGTGGCGAGCACGCCGCTGACGTGGCAACCACGCGCCAGGAGGTGCTTAAAGGGCTGTTTGGGGCCGAGTCCCCTGTGAACTTGTTTTCTTACCTTGGGTATTATCCACGCTTCTCCAAGATGCTGCTCTGACCCCCACCGGGACCGGCGCTCCAGCTACAGCTGGACTACAATCCCCAGCATCCGGCTCACGGCGAGCACGCCACTGACGCGGCAACCACACGCCAGGAGGCGCCTAAAGGGCTGTTTGGATCCTCGTCCCGAGGGACGGGTGCGGGACGCACCGGTAGAAGCCCGGGACAAGGGCAGGCCGTCTTAGGCCATCAGAGGCCGAAGGAGGCCGGGCTGGGCCATACCCTTAGGCTTTATTCTCCGTGATCAAACGTATACATGGTGAGAGTCCTTGTTGCTACTGATTGCAGATAAACATTGGATTCAAATCACTCTCGAGTTATCTCGTTGTGTTTCTGTTTAAGATAACCCCAAGTTTAAAGTTAGTTTGACAGCGGGTGCATAAGTTAAGTAATTATGAGTAAACGGAAGGGGGCGGCTGCCACGCTTGACAATTTCATAATAAGAGCTGAAACAGTATTATGCCACGAAATTGAACTGGCCCAGAGAAGGCTTTCACTTGATCCATCTAACCTTTCAACTTACAACCAGCCCAGTGTACCTTTACCGTTAATATCTCTGCTCACGAATGAGGGGAGCCAAGCTCAAACTCTTGCACTTAACTTGAATAACTCTGGGAGGGGGCAAAGTCAGTCTAAGGAAGGTCCCTTGAATACTAATGGATTGGAGGCAACCAAGAAACCGCTGGTATACGTGCGCTCTAAAAGTATTTTTAAATTGAAATTGCGAGCACAGAAGACAATAGGAACAACAAAAGATCCAATTAAGAATTTATCAAGGGAGAAACGTGCTGTAGATAAAAAAGGGAAATCTGGTGTAAGTAAAGGAATTAGTAATGTATTGGAACAAGAAGGGATGTTGTTGAGAACAATAGGGGTACAAACTGACGCTGATTTGTTTATGAATAAGGGTAATCAGAAAGAGAGGGAGGGAGGAGAAGATCCTACAGTGGTGGACATTTTCAAAAAAGCCCTAGAGGCAATTCAGATTGAAATAAATGAAAGTATGGATGGTAAATTAAAGGTTATTGATAATAAAATCAATAGGCTAAACTCTTCTATAGTTCAGCTGGACACTATGATTAAGGATGGCAACAAAACAATTGAAGAAGGGGCTTGTTTAGTAACAGAAATGAGGTTGCTATGTAAAACGATAGAGAAAATTGGTAACAAAGATCAAACCCCGAATCAATTGAACCAATTAAACCAACCTAGATGTGACCTAGATCATAATGTCAAGCCAGGGATTAGCCTAGAGGGATCGGGGGTGCGTGTGTCCTATAGTAAGGTTGCTGCTCGATCTGAAAATGTAACCAATGACCCGACAAACAACAACCATAGGATAACATCATAAAGTCCAAAGGAAACTGATATGATCCCCAATCCTGATATATTGAATCTGCCACCAGAGACTTGCCCCTACGTTTTAGTATTAGCAGGTGTGCCAGTCCTGCAAAGGTATCAGAAGGAATCCTGGTACAATCTTAGGAACAAAGTGGTTGATTGGCTTTGCAAGTATAAGAAGTTTAATATACATAAGGTGAACGAAATGTGATGGTACGTAGGGTAGGATGGGTGGGGACCTCATCTAAGAACATACAATGAGATTGCATTGTCATAAATTTTAGGTATTCACGTACTGTGTACAAGTTATTGAAGACACAACCCACTGCGGGGGACATTTGCTAGATCCAATCTTTTCCAATATGGAATCAGTGGTAGTAGCTGCCCCCATCCCGGTCCCTTGGTCCGATCATATGCTGGTTGGTATGTCTCTACCTTTAAAAGAACCTCTAGGTATAATTACCAATCAATCAGTCTGCAAGCACCCATGGCGGAAACTACGATTAGATGATTTCTTTGCCCTGCTTAGAACAGACCCCCTCGAACCTTTTGACAATGCAGAGTCAGGTTACGAGATGTTTTGCGCCTGGATAACCCGGGCTCTGGACTCTTTGATCCCGGCTAGCTGCATCAAAGGTTGCTCTCAAGAATCCAGCCCATGGTATAACGAGTCTCTAATTATGCTGAGGAAATCGTGTAAAAACATTGAACAGAAATGGAGGAAAGTGTATGATCCAGAAATAAAAGTGAACAATATTGTAGCACAAAAAAAAATTACCATAGAGCGATTTGCAGGACCCGGGCAGCCTACTATGCCAAGGAGATCAGGCTTAGCCCGAATCCTTCAAAATGCATTTTTAAAATCTTGAAAGATCTTAGTGCCAGAAGAGCTTCGGCACCCGCAACCATCTCCGAATTACACTGTGAAGAACTGGCTTCCTTCTTCGTGGAGAAAGTACGTGTAATCTATAGATCCTTCTCACCTATACCACTACCCATCCCTTCCAGTCCTGAGCCTGCCACCAAACTCATGGTGACTCCAGAAACTTCCCATGAAGAGCTCAATAGACTGTGTGGGAAAATCCCCTTAATCCCCTTCGTCAGATAATCAACTCCTCCTTTGTATCGGCAGTGATACCAGCGAAGTGGAAACAGGCGTAGGTATCCCATATTATTAAAAAGCCAACGTTGGATCCCACCAAACCAGAGAATTTCAGGCCAATCTCTCTACTCCCTTGGGCGGCTAAGGTAGCAGAATCTCATGTTAATAGCACTCTTACCAGCTTTCTGTGCTCCAACAACACACTGGATGCTTCTCAGCATGGCTTCCGCTCCGGCCATAGCACCGAGACAGCACTTCTGACCATGACCAAGCACCTGTGGACCATTTTGGACTCTGGTCAAATGGCGGCACTGATCCTGTTGGATCTGAGTGCCGCCTTTGACACGGTCTCGCACGGTGTTCTGTTACATCGTCTGGAAGAAGCGGGTGTCGTGGGACTAGTACTGGAGTGGTTCAGAGCTTTTTTAACTGGAAGATCCTTTCGGGTTTCCACTCCCCCGTTCCTATCCAAGGAACAACCCATTGAGCAGGGGGTCCCTCAGGGCTCGGCGCTCAGCCCCACGTTGTTCAATATTTATGTCCAGCCACTGGCTGCGGTCGCCAAGCAATGGGAACTCTCAGTGGCCTCATATGCTGACGACACGCAGCTAGTGGTTGCTCTGGTGGATGATTCCACTCTGAGCGCCTCCAGGTTTAAGAATGGCCTGACGTCCTTGGCTACCTGGATGACCACTAATTACTTGCAGTTAAATGCGAGTAAGACGGAGGTTCTATTAGTGGGGAAGATTGCCACTTTTTGGGGTGATAAATGGTGGCCAAATACGCTAGGGAAAATCCCTGACCCCAAAACAGAAGTTAAAAATCTTGGGGTTTGGATAGACTCCTCCCTTAGCCTCCGCACTCATACTAAGAAAACGGCAGCTACATGTTTTGGGCTCCTACGGAGTCTTAGGCCCATTCTGAAATGTTTTGATCCTCCCACCCGCCAGCTTATTGTGCGTTGGGTTTAAAACATTTTATGTAGCTGTAGTTCCATCTGTGAGGGGAAGGCCATCAGGGGGCCTGGTAATATGGGTCAAAGTGACCCTTAGCATTCTTGTTACCCAAGTAGCTATCGATTCACTAGATATCCTTGGAATTAAAATAGTAACAGAAGACAGAAGGACGGTACACTTATATAATATTTATATTAGACCAAACCCAGCACATATAGAGTCTCCAACAATAGAAAACTGGATTTAATCCTAAATGCTCTAGGGGGGATACAAGTTTTATAATAGGTGGTGATTTTAATTGTAATTATGAACCCATTGCAGGGCTTGGAGAAATCTTATATGAGGAAGATAGTGCCAATACGATCCCTACAGTGATTGATACTGAAATGGTTCCCTGTACTAAACTAGTGCTGCAAATCACGAGAGTTATGGTAGGGCATGGTTTGAGAGCGTGTAAAGGACGTCTATCGTACGATGTACAATGAGCACCACCATTTTCTAGAAATAAATCCCAGAGTAAAATTGATTACATAATTTTATCTACTGATATTTGGTCGTATGCTATGGATTTTGAAATCAAACCAAGAATAGAAAGTGATCATCGTCAGCTTGAGCTCCGGTTTGAGAGCAGGTTACTCTATAGCCCAACTGTGAACGAAAGTATGACTTATATTAGTGTGGATAACATAGCAATTAGCAATAATCGACATTCTGTCAAGTGGGCACATGTGCTGGAGCATAATGAATTATTGGCAAACCTTTATAGTACCTTTGTAGAAACCTTTGGTTCACATGAGATTGTACTAGACAATGGTAATGCATTCCTAGACCTGCATAAGGTTTTTTTTTAAATAAACTGATACCATTGGTAACAAAAAAAACAAAAAAGATTGGTATAAATGGAAAACCCCAGATACTAGGGGGACCTTGGTATAATAAGGAATGTCGTACTGCAAAGGCCAAATTAGTCCATGCTATTAAAAATAAAAATACGTTGGAAGTTATGGAGGCTCGGCTAAAATCATAAGAGACCCCAAAAAAGGCAAAAGCAGCATGGGACGAAGAGGTCTGGTCTACCATGGTAGCTGCCGCAAAGAATAGTAACCAAATGTTATTTTGGAAAATAGTGGCCAAAGGTAACAAGAGAGAAAAGGGATCTAGGGAGGTTTTCTTAAAGGAGAAGACATGGACAGAGCATTTTTCCAAATTATATGGAATTCCCCTAACACATTTTTTCCTTTGGAGGATGAATTATTGCTAAATGCAAATGGTGACAAATTAGACTTTGATCTACAGGAAACTGTGTCAGCCATCAATTCAGTTAAAAATGGGAAAGCCCCTGGTTTAGATATAATTCCTGGCGATCTTTATAAACACGAAATAAATATTTGGGCCCCCTTCATTAACTGTATATGTAATGCTATAGGAGCTGGGGCTGATTTACCAGAGACATGGAGGGGGGTAGAAATCATCACAATTTTTAAAAAGGGCGACAGAAGCGATCCTGCTAACTTTCGCCCAATTAGTTTAATGGATATTTTACAGAAAATATATTCAAGTAATATTTTAAATCGTGTGAACATTTGGATGGAGGAAAATACAGTATTATCAATGTATCAAGCTGGGTTTGGGGCCAAAATAAGTACTATCGATCAGGTTCTTAGATTTTGCTGTTTGTGTTGGAAATATGTGAATATAAGGAAGGGCCATTTATATGTAGCATTTGTGGACCTGCGGGCTGCTTTTGACTTGATCCCACGAAAATTGTTATGGGGACACTTAACCGTCAAGGGCTACCTCCTAATCTTTTAGAGCAGATTATGAATCTGCATGAAAACAATTATGCTAAAGTTAGGTGGGGCCCTGGAGGCGAGCTAACAAGTCAAATTCCTATCAAAAGATGGGTCCGTCAAGGTTGTGTGTTGTCACCTACTTTGTTTTCATTGTTTGTTAATGATCTGCCTTATTTTTTAGACTCTCCAAAATTGGGGGGTGAAAGGGTCCCATCCCTCCTTTTGCTGACGACAACATACTTATATCGCAAACGCCCAAGGGATTACAATGTCTTTTAAATACATTTCAAACTTATTGTAGTAAAAAAGGCCTTGAAATCAACACTAATAAAACAAAGTATATGGCTATAAACCCACATAAAACTTTCAGGGAACAATGTTTTTAAATGGCCAAAAACTGGAACATGTCCAGAATTTTACTTACTTAGGGGTTTCATTAGATGCCAGTCTTTCGTGGAAAACACAGATAGAAAAAAGTAAAATAATTCTAACTCAAAACATGTTACCAATTATGAAAAGACATGGTAATAGTTATAGTAAAGAGGTCTTACCAGCTCTAGAAGTTTTTAAGTTTAAAGCACAGTCTGCAGCACTATACAGAGCTGAGTTATGGGGACCAATGTGTGAAAAAGTTTTTAATGTTAGTGAAAATACATTTTATAAAGCTTTGGTAAGGGTTCCTGTCCGGACACCGTTAACACCAATTATTTTAGACTTAAATATGAAACGCACTGATCATCATGCAATTCTGAGACCATTAGTGCTCTGGGTTTAGACTTTGGTCAACATCTGAACTGCTAGATTACAAAAATGGCCTAAAGGAAATATTGGATCTGGATAGTGGTAATTGTATTATATGGTTTAAACATGTTAGAACCTGGTTAATCAAGATTGGTCTGGCGCATCTCTGGGATAAATCAGCAACACTAAATACAACCTCAAGAATGGTATTAAAATTATCATACTGGGCATTTATGGAATATAGCTTGCTAAAGGAAAAAGACACAGGATCATTAACAAGTAAATTCCTCATGTTTAAAAATAATGCTTGTTATGAAAGTTTTTTAGATGAAGTACATCCTCCACTTGCAAAAACAGGAGGACAATTCGCATATCTTATTTTTTTGCCCGGCGTATGCCGCTCCCAGAAAAAGATGGATTAGAACACTTTGTTTAAATATAGGTGTAAGAATGTATAAAGAGGCAGGAAGAATTTTGAAAACTGATACCACTCAAGTTGTTATATTTGGAGTGAGTAGATTTTTGTTAGCCGCATATTTTATAAGAGCTAAATTTGGCCTGAAATTGTAGATTCCTCCAGGATGTTATACGCTTATTATCTATTTATTACATGCCATTTTAAATTATTTAACTAAGGGTTCTTATCGAGATGATATTTCCCCCCCAAAAAATGTCTCCATGCAACTGCACTGTATATTTTTTTTGTCTGATATGTGATAATTGGCTATAATGTTATTTATTTGTGCTGTTTATGCTTATGTATCTTTTTTATCCATGAAATTTGAGAATTCGTGCAAAATTGCACTCGCAATCCGCATAATCCGCGAATTCGTGTGAATTTGCGGATTTTTTTTTGCGTGTTCGCGGGGCTTTTTGCGTGTTCGCGGGCCGCTTGCAGCGCATCGACCGCGAACTTAACCATGCGGTCTTACATGGGCGCGGCCATCTTTTTATCGTTGCATATTTCCGGTTCCGGGGGCTAGCTGCATGCTCGCGTTGTGCGCGTGGCGCGCTTACTGGTTCGCGGGCGTTTTTGCGTGCTCGCGGGGGAAATATCGCGCAAACTTACCCACACGGTCCTCTATGGGCGCGGCCATCTTGTTTTTCATTCATTGCTATGGTTTTGGGTATGCTATCCTTTCAATCGATCTCTAATCTTTGCAATCCTTTGTATTTCTGAACTTTTTTTTGCACTTTTTTGCTTATTATCTATCTCTCTATGTTCCTAAATCTATATTTTGTGTTTTTTTCAACTTTTTGTTACTTTATTAGCTACCTTATTTGTTTAGCTCTCTCTCCTATTTTATTTCATTTTCACACCTATTCTTTACTTCTTGTGCCCAGGACCATGGCAAAGGGAGCCGACAAGGGCCAGGGGAAAGGCCCAGCACCCGTAGCCGGCTCCCTTGCAGGCGTTTGAGGGGGGAGGAAGTTTCAGGCCAGGGAGATCTTCTCTGCGGTAGAGGTGTCCGCCTTGATATTTTATGTTCAGCGACACCTTCCTAAGTCCGTGGCAGCAGGTGGGAGGATTGCTTCCGGTTATGGCTTCCGGGAGTGTCGCCAGCTGTGGAAGAAGGTGTGCCGGGCCATGCATAGGGAGTCTGGGGTCCGTCGCACCTACCAGCAAGCGACGCAACGGTGGTCTGACATCCTCGACCGGGAGCAGGACATGCTCCACCTGCTAGGATTTGAGATCCCTGGCCTTGGTGAGTAGCTATTTAATAACTAGCTTGTTTTCTTCTGCTCTGTTATATTGCTAATCTATTTTTTTCCTGAAGAGTACGAATGCTGCTGATTCGATTACATTGCAGGTAAATTAATGTTTAAATAGCTTCTGTCATTGCAGGTGCTCGCCTGGTTATTGGCGTTGCTACTATGCTTACTTGTTTGGACCTTTTTGCTCATTTGAGAGCATTACTGCGTAATGCTAGAGACAGTAGCCTCAAGTCTAGTCCTTCTTTGTACTCCTGCTGCTGCCACTTTGAAGAGATGGTGGTGGATTGATACATTGGGTATATTATTTATTACTTGTTATGGGACATTTGTTAGTGGTCTGCAATCATGATGACGGACTGTGTCTGTCACACGACGTCTCGTGCTGCTGAGTGATGGCATTGGTAGTAGAACCTTTTTGTTGTTGGTGTAGTTAGTGAATTACATAACTTTCCTATTAGACGGTCTGCGAATCCTGCAATACTGTACTACTATCCTCCTAGTTGACCAGATCAGATGCAACTGTTGTTCATTTGTTTCCCCGAGATCATTTTAGATTGTGTTCAAATAAATCAAATATTTCAAAAAAACAATCATCCATGTTGTGTTTCTTTATTTCATGATACTCAGCACCTCCCAGTGGCAAGGCGACTGAGACTCCGGTGGAAGAAGGTGGACAGGATTGGTCCCTTGCAGGCTCTTCTGCTGGCCCCAGTAAGTTGTTCTATTGTTATATTAATACTTATATTTCCCTAACTTTTAGTAGCTCCTATTCATTACAAACTGTTTCCTAATTCTCTGTTTTACAAAATAGTCTTTGATCTTCTTCTAATCTAGACTACTTTCTACATTCTTATCCTGCCTCTACCATCACTCTCTTTGCTACTACTATTTACGATTATGAGTCAGTCTGTGTAGGTAGCTAAGCTTGCCCAGTCGGCAAACGGTGTTAAACAAAACTCTGATCCAGCAATAGCTCTAGGCACTGAGTGCAGTCCTCTGGGTTGCCCTTGCTGTCTATTTCAGTCTTCTTAATGTAAGTGCTTTGACAATTTCCAACAACAAAATGTCATTGTTTACACCAAGTAAAAGGTAGCAGTTGCCTTTTTGATTTGAGAGGAGCACATCCCATACCGCTAGTGTTTCAGGGACTATTCTGCACTTAAAGAAGTATGGACAAGAGAAATAGGACATTGTTGATGATAGGTGCAGTTCGACTTTCGACATACCTCAGTCCGAACAGAAATTGAACCCCCAATCCCCTGACCGACTATCTAGTGTGTCTGACCAATGATTTTACGACCCAGAAGAACAGAAGAAGACTACAACTGAGTCCCGGCCTATCTGAGTCACTGAAACATGACTGCCAAGTGCAGTAGTTCAAACCCTTCCGCTCACTCACTCGTGAACAAAAGAACAAAAACCACACAGTGTTTGTTAGTTTTAAAGTTTTATTTTCAATTAAGAAATGAAAACATTATTCTTTATTTTTAATAGCATAGTATTCGGAGCGAGCAATGGTGATGGATGAAGATGATGTTAAAGTTTAAACAACATTCCCATGAATGAAATTAGTATTACTCAAACTTAATAATAGTTAACAGACACATGAAATTATTCGAATAACTGTGCGGGAGCCCCCACCTTCTTTAAAGTACTTAAAGTACTGCTGGTGATGACTTACTAGTAGTTGGTGAATTGTCCTGTTGGCATAAGAAGTGTAGCATTTAATGGAATAAGCATATAAAAGGTTAACACCCTCCCCAAAACCGTTACTTTTTGTTCAATCCCAGTAATACAAAATGTGTTATATAACATTTTCTTCCATTACGAGACAAAATAGGGGGTTGTGTATGGCATCTGAAAATATGACATGTTTTTCCTAGATGTCACAACATCTGATGCAGGAAGGATGACCACCAGTGCCGGGGCCAGCAGTGCGGAGGGGTCCACTCTGGGGCTGGATGCGGCGGCGCAAACAGGAGGAGCTGGGGGGGAAGACTCAGCGGCGGCGGACGGTGGTAAGTTATTATACTCCTTACTTATTGACATTTTTTGGAGTAGGCTCGCAAAGGAGTGTATGATGTACTGTACAGTAGTACACAGTACACTAGTATAAGTACACTGTACTGTTAAGAACAGTTACTAATTTAGAACTACTTTTTGGGCTATCACGGAGAAGACAGTCAACCTTGACTTGTAATAGCATTAGCGGCGGTACTTCTCGGGTAAGCAATGGCCCCCTCTATTTCACTTCAACTCAGCTGGCAAATTTTTATTGTGAAGCCAAGTCATATCAGATGTAGTTTAGGGATGTGAAGAACGAAAAGTGAAAGAAGGGTGAAACGAAGGACGAGCGAGTCTTAATATTTATGACTGTAAAGAATGTTTTTTCTTAATGCAATTCAAGATAAGAAGACAGTGGATTCCAAAATATAATGAAAAGGGTGTTAGTTGGTTATTGACAAAAATACATTTTGGTACGTTGGAGACATTAAGAAGAATCATAGACGTACTTTGGAAGCCAGGATGTTATCTTCCTTTCCTCATCGATAGCAGAGGTGTATGATGTAGTATAGCAGACGCTGATTGGATGAAGTATGGCCAGTGGCAGTGCCACCCCTATAGAAAAGTAAGACCTTCCTATCACCACCTGCATGTACTGCTTAAAGTACTGCGAGTCTGCGTCATCATGGCTTGTGTCTGTATTTCTTGGGTGCAAGCTGAGTGAGCTGCCATTATGCCGGCTACCACAAGTTAACGTACTAGTAATTTCTTTTGCAAAACAAGAGAAAAAAGTAAAAAAGGACTTTTTTTAGTACTCTCTGACTATGTATGTAGCAGTGAGTCCACCCATAGTGCTGCTAGTGGAATTCCTGAAACTCCCAGTAATGTCACAGGCTTACAAAGACGGCAGAAATATACATGCCAAAATGTTATACTGTGTTTGCTACTTGCTGGTTTTACTGAGGGTCAACTTTCCGTTGAATTATTTTAACTTTATGTTGAAGCCTATTGGCTACAGTATTTTTCTTTCTTCATAGATGCTACTCCAAAAAAGCTCACCCGCAAGGAGATGGCTGTCCTGGCCAGGGCCCGTAAGCTGGAGGCTATTTGTTCTGAGTATCGGCGGCTGTGGGCTCGGGAGCAGCAGGAGACAGCAACCACTACATCCTCCTCCAGTGCCCCTGGGTCCACCAGCCTGAAGCCTCCAGCCAAACAAAGCCGTGGCCCGACAGCCTCCCGCCGCCGCCGCACAGCAGCAACAAAATCAGCTGCCCCCCCAGATCCTGGATGGTACGTCAGCGCCGGCTCCGTAAAAGAGTGGACTACCTGGAGCGGTTGGGAGAAAAACATCAGCGCCAGCTCCGGGACCTCCGCAAAGAGCTGTGGGACGTGCAGCACCAGCTGTCCACACTACACCACAGGAGGAAGTGACTGTCCCTTGCCCCTTTTTTAAAGACTGTTGGGGGGGTGGGAATTGGGTGTTGGGAAAGGGGACTTTTGGACTTTTGGACATTGGTTTGGTTAGTGAGGGGGGGTGAGTTGGGGTAATTTATTTTATTTTTGTGGCAACAACATCAATAATATATATTTCTTAATAATTATATTTTTCATACCAAAACACAGTATACGCGTTCATATTATTTTGTGTGGGGGTTGGCGGTGGTTACTGGACGTTTGGTTTCTTCAAACGTACCAGCATGAATGAAACATCTAGTCCTGAAATGTACCAAAATGCAAGTAACCGAGTTAGTGAATTCAGTAGCCCTACTACTGTACTTTACTAGTAGTACTGTCAGTCTCTGCTCTCCTCCCAGTCCTAGCCCATTATTCTACCTCTCCGAAATGCTTATCTTACCTGTGATTCGTGTTTGAGAATAGGGGTATCCACAGGGCTGCCTGCATTGCAAATGGTGATTAAGGTTGGTTGTTGACTTGAATCCTCGACGGATGCAATATCATTGTTGTGCTGGTAGCAGTAGTGGTACACACTGGCAGTAGCAGCATATGAAAAAAAAGGAAATGAAACATTGAGTGGCCTGAGCGTAGCATTAGAAACAGTACAATATATAGTACGGTAGAGAACAGTGCCATAAATTGTAGCCTAAGCAATGCTAAATTATTGTAAATATAAGTAGTAGTTGCGTGGAGTTTGATTGCTACAAGAAATTAAGGCAAAGGACACATCAACGAAACGTAAGCATTAAGCATTTGATTCTTCACATCGTGTAGGAGGAGGATGTTCTTGACGATCATCAATCCACGATGGCGCACAGGAACTTCTGATTGGAATGATTTTGGTTGCTTTGACCTTATCCTCCCCAGCAAGTGTGTGGAATTTATTGTTGTCAGTCACACCTCAATGAAATACCACAGAGCCCGGGAGAAGAGGTTTAGGGTTTGCAAATTGGATGGGAATGGGGTTTTTTGGGAAAGTTTGGTAGAGAGGAAAAAAAAACACAGCATGGACAAACAACAAATGAAGAGAAACAAACCTTAGGATTTGAAGATATTGATAAATCTTAGGGACATAAAGCAAGTGCACTACTGCATGCATGAAGTTGTTTGCTAAATGGATGGTTAGGTTACTGAAAAGTAGTACTAGGGCTGCAGTAATTGCCCAATTTCACTTGCCTCTCTGCCCTCAGAGAGAATAAAGACTTATTATTAGAACATTAAATTCGTTTTAAAAATAGCAAAGACATATCAAATAGCTGGAGGGATGAATTTGAAGCAGAGATCAAACAAACGCACAGAGTCACACTCGCAGAAGTAAGTTCAAGTTCACAACAATATCATTTAAAAGATAAGGAGAATTTAAGAGGATACTGTAACTGTATGTTGTAGTTGTCCTGTTGAATTTGTGTGAAGTTGATGCATCCAGCCATTCCTCTTATTCGCGGTACTCCTTCATTCCATCGGATGCTCCGTCGATCAATCTTGGTGACCAGACACACTGTCGACTGCCTGCCTGATGCGGAATTGCGGTTCGCTAATGGTAAGCCTGAGTACATCATTCGATGGCACAGGGTAAAAGCCTGCCTGTAATTGTTGATGGAAAAACACAACAGTAAGTGATAAAAACACCACGGATTAAAAACAATGTACGGTACGCTGTGTAGTGCAAAAATAACACTTTCAGAGGTGACAGTATCACTCCCCAAAATCTAGAACACCCCACATTACCCTCCCAAAAACGTGCAGAATACTGCTACCTGCCTACCTCGCAGAGGCCTAATTTCAAATCGTGCCAAAACGCACTCAGAAAGTATGCCTAAAACCTCCCTTTCCCACCATGGATTTTCTTCAAACAACTTGCAACCAAAATTAGACATTCCCACGAGTGCTTCAAGACCCCAGAACCCAGTCGCAAAAATCTAGAACACCACCAAACACATGCAATACTGCTAACCCTAACGAGCCCTAAGTTAAAAATAGTGCCAAACGCTTTCTGCAACTAGGACAAATCACCCCTTTTCCACAATGGATTTTCTTCAAACCACTTGCAACCAAAATTAGACATGCCCAGCATTGCTCCAAGACCCCCCAACCCCCCCTCAAACACCAGGAACCCCCCAAACAGCCCCCCGAAAACACGAAAGTGAGCGAAAAGTCTGAAAAGTGAAAAACTTTTTCACCATGGATTTTCTCCAAACCACTTGCATCCGATATTAGACCTTCCCAACAATGCCCCCAGACCCGTCAACTCACCCGCAAAAAAGTAGAACACCCCCAAACAGTCAAAAAGCAAAAGTGGAAAAAGTGACACAGAACAATTTAGGCCTAGTTCCCAAATCACTCCATACGCGCTCTGCAACTAGGCCCTGACTCCTTTCCAGCCATGGATTTTCTTCAAACCACTTGCAACCAAAATTAGGCATGCCCAGCATTGCTCCAAGACCCCCAACCCCCTCAAACACCAGGAACCCCCAAACTGCCCCCCGAAAACACGAAAGTGAGCGAAAAGTCTGAAAAGTGAAAAACTTTTTCAACATGGATTTCCTCCAAACCACTTGATTCCAATATTAGACCTTCCCCCCATTGCCCCCAGACCCCTGAACCCACCCGCAAAAAAGCAGAACACCCCTAAACAGGCAAAAAGCAAAAATGCAAAAACTCACACTTAGAAATTTCGGCCCTACCTTCAATTCAGTCCAAATGCGCTCTGCAGCTAGGCCCTAACTCCCCTTTTCCACCATGGATTTTCTGAAAAACAAATGCAATCAAAATTAGACTGTGTCAGCAGTGCTCCCGGACCCCAAACTCCACCCCCAAAAACTTAGAAGCCCCCCAAAAACAGGCAAGTGAGTAAAAACGGAAAATCTTTTTTCACCGTGGATTTTATCCAAACCACTTGCGCCCGATATTAGACCTTCCCAGCTACGCCCCCAGACCCGTCAACCCACCCGCAAAAAAGTAGAACACCCCCAAACAGGCAAAAAGCAAAAATGCAAAAACTCACACTTAGAACATATTCAGCCAACCAGTCAACATTGGTCCAAACGCGCTCAGCAGCTAGGCCCTAACTCCCCTTTCCCACCATGGATTTTCTTCAAATCACTTGCAATCAAAATTGTGCTATCCAGCAGTGCTCCCAGACTACCAGACCCCCCCACAAATCTAGAACACCCCCAAACAGCCCCCCAAAACACACAATTCTGCTAGGCCTCAGTTTAACTCCTTCGATGCTTGTGACGGAACCATTCCGTCATCAGTCACGGTTGAGCTGTGCTGATGACGGAATGGTTCCGTCACAACCACACCCAGTTATGGAATGTGCAGCGCACTGAGGAAATCGGGGCCGCACGGAAGGTGTTAAATTGTACCAAAACGCTGTCTGCAACTAGGCCCAAACCCCCCTTTTCCACCATGGATTTTCTTCAAACCACACACGAAATCAAAATTAGACTATCCCAGCAGTGCTCCCAGACCCCCCAACGCACCCCCACAAATCTAGAACACCCCCAAACAGCCCCCCAAAAACATGCAATACTGGTATATTCAAAACATGGCAAATTGAGCTGTTCACAAAAAATTGCTGTTTTCAGCACTTCCACTACTTCGATCCTCTTGAAACTTACCTGGACACTTGTTCCAGCGATTCCCAAGAATCTCAGCAAGGCAGAACAAAATTGAACCACTGCGCTCTTTGAAGAAGAAGAAGAAGGTCTATGACTAGTTTTCACTTAGTTTTCACCCAAACACACGCGCCTGCAAAACACCAAAAAAGGCCAAAATTCTGCCAATTCTGGACCAAAGAAAACTAAGCCCCCCATAAACCTTGCCAACATCATTATGAAGGAACCTGCATCGGACCCTGAGCCCTAGACTCAGCGGGAACCCTACCAACTTAAACCCAAAAACCCTAGTAAATCGCACTGAACCCTAAACCCTAGATATGCTTTGTCTGTCTGTGTCAAAGAGCCTAGGTATGCTACATCAGGAGGATGCTTCACTCAGTGGTGCCTGCCTTGACCGTCTGCATGGCCCTGCCGCAAGCATGGGCCAAAAATCCGTTCCGCTGAAAAATTTGTGATTTCTCTGTAATTTCGCGAGATTTGCGAAAAACCGAATAATAGCAAATTTTGCAAACATAATGGATGTTTGGCCCAAGCTTGAGGCAATGCCATGCAGACGGTCAAGGCAGGCACCACTGAGTGAAGCAACCTGATGTAGCATACCTAGGCTCTTTGTCAGACAGACAAAGCATATCTAATTGTATGCAGCAAGCCACATAGCCCCAATTTTACATCAACTGCTGTCTGGAGAGGACTCTGCCTGGCATAACAACAACAGTACACTGCCTCGCCCTCGACCACTACATACCACGAATAGACAGACATGTAGTTCTGCTGTAGTAGTTGTTGTAGACTGGTTTACCTGTTTGCCACTCACGAATTGGCCATAGTTCTTCCGTAAACCGACGCTGATGATCCATCCATCCCAGTCAGTGACTGTAAAGAAAAAAATATATATTATTTAATCAATCATCATGGTATATTGGCAAGTGAGTCCACTCCAAGGACATTTTGCATATTGTAAAATGCAACATAGTGGCCCCTGAATTTGAAGTACAATTTGAATTAATAAGGTAAAAAAAACAGAGTAGTTGACATGAGTTACAATTACTGTGTAAAAGATTAAATAATAACTAAGACAAGACATATGATTCATCATTTCATGCACAAAAAACAAACAGCAATCAGTTTCATCAGAGCCAGACAGCCATTGCTGTCCACTGCATGCCATGTTCTCAATTATTCATTACCTGTTCTACTTTTTGTCCGCATCTTCTTCGGAAAGTGAGGGCCCACAGGACAGCCTCTCCTGTCAATATCAGAAGTAACTCTGTCAGCAATCAGCAAGCATGTAGTCAGTCAGTAATTTCAGTCCCACTTGAGGGGACTCGTAATCCATCCATCTGCCTTGAGGGAAATGGATAGGGGAAGTCTGGAGGAGGAGTATAGAGGAGCATGATTGAGTTGTGAACTTGTGACTCTCAGGAATGCAGACTGCGGTGCCTTCAAATGAATAAGGAAAATAAGATGAAGACAGTGCTGCTGATGGACTTGTTGTGATTAGGTGATTAGAGTTTTGTTGTGGTAAAAGTTGCAAAACAAAGAAAGACACACAGGAATAAAAGTGAATAAGGACGAAAAAAAGGAAGTCATTTTCAGGCCTCGGTGTCAGGGAAGTAGAGCTCGTCCTCAAACTCTATAAATTGAGACAGGAGTAGGTCAGCTAACAGAGTAGAACTTCTGTCACCTAAGTCGGTGTCCTCTTCTTCCTGCGTGCATTCACGTATTTTGTAATCTGGTGGTATGAAGTGGTGATTCATCTTGATCAGTGTTAACCTCTCCACAATTTTGGGCGAGAGGCGGGTCCTTTTTGAAGTTACAATGGCACCAGCAGCACTGAAAACACGTTCAGAAGACACACTTGCGAGTGGGCAAGACAGATAATTTAGAGCCAGGTTGGTGATCAGTGGCCATAGAGGCATTTTCCTGTACCAATACAGCAATGGGTTCCGGTAAATAATCTCTCCTCGGTCCTGAGAGAAGTGGTCCATTTTGGAGCACTCTCGGGCTTGAAAGTTAACTGGCCCAAATCGGTGGCGTTTCCCCTGACCCCCGTCACTGAACCTTTCGAGATGGAATACCCACTCCAATGGTCCACAGAACCGATTCGCTATCTGGGCATAATGCTCCACACGGACCCCGAAATTATGCTCAGAGAAAACTACGGAGTCGCCTATAACAAGCTAGCAGACGATGTGGAACTCTGGATTAAGCTCCCATTGTCGTTGATGGGACGCATTGCCATGATGAAAATGGTGATCCTCCCGAGGTTTCTATTCCTATTTTCTAACATTCCGATTGTCCTATCTAGGGCCTTCTTTGCCACTCTTGACAAACTTCTCATACGGATAGCCTGGGCCGGAAAGCAACCTAGAGTGAAGTGGGAGGTCCTTAAATTACCGTATGAACAGGGGGGACTGGCAGCGCCCGATATGGAGCGGAATTATAGAATCGCGCAAGCCTCCCACCTCCACACTTAGATCCACAGTGATCAGAACGTCCCGCATGTGATACTGGAGAGGCTGTTCGCGGACCCGACCCCGCTCCCAGCTACAATCTGTGGCCCAAGGGATCGCAGAGTGGGTATCTTGGACTCCCTCCTGTCCAATAACCATGCTTGGCACTCCATATTACAGAGGCAGAACAAAGAGTTGATGTACGCACCGAATATGCCGATACACTGGGCGCTATGGCTCCCCACTTTGGCTGAGCCAGGAGTCTGCAGGGCCCTCCGCGAACTGGGCGCCCACACACTGGGGGACCTGTTCGAACAGGGGAAGGTCAAGACATGGGAGCAGATGGCTCGGGGGAGGGAGCGGCCATAGTTGCTTCAACGCTTCCAGTATCATAGGGTGCGAAGTGCACTTATTGATCTGCTGGGCCCTGATATGGAGGAACCCCCCGGGATACCGGAACTCACATGTGTTATAGCCACCGAGACACCGCAAAAGCTAATATCTAAGCTCTATAAGATAGGACACGAACATACAGCACTACAATACACGAAAGCGCGCTTGGCCTGGCAGACTGACCTGGACACCCAGATAGATGACAGCATGTGGGCGTACTGCTGTGCGGCCTCCAGAAGAATCTCGTTGAATGGACGTCATCGCCTGGTCCATTTTAAATTTCTGCAACGCGTTTATTACACGCCAGAGCGGCTGCACAGGTACGGTCTCCGCGACACGCCACACTGTGAGAGGTGTCATGCCCCAGTTGCGGATTTCTTACATGTGGCCTGGATGTGCCCGGGAGTGCAGAGATTCTGGGGCAAGGTGTTTGCTGAAATGAGCGTTATAGTAGATATGGAATTGGCTATGGACCCGGCACTGGCCCTGTTAGGCTTTGCGAAAAAGATTCCACTACCAGTGAGAAAAATGGTAAGCATGGGCATGCTCCTTGCCAAACGAGTGGTAGCGATGTGTTGGCTGAGGGGCCCATTACCGACGCTGAAACGTTGGTCCAGCGACTTGCTGTTCTGCAATACGCAAGCAGAGCTCTACAGTGAGTTGCTCCCGCCCCGGAGTAGGCCCAAGAACTTCTGGGGACTATATCAGACCTACTTAACCTCCAGGGGCGTGGATGACGAACCCACTGCGAAGGAGGGGGAGGCACAGCTTGAGCCGAATGGAGCAGGACCACAGACTGTGCAGGGAGATGTGGCGAAGTCAGGGCACATCTCGGACTCGGACGCCAGCGAGGGCAGCCAGGGCAGCGGCTTCACCGCAGCGCGACACTGACTTGGGGAGGTACAGCAGGCTTGGGGGTGAGAACACATAAGAGGTACTCTGGGACTATCAAACGGGTACCGCGGCACAGGCCACATTGCACTCATAGACTACACACCTTTACAAGCAAGGGGCAGCAACTGGGGAATGGTTGGGGTGGGATGATTGTTTTGGGGGGGAGGGCGGGCGGGAGAAAATGTTAAAAATGTTCTGATCCGCTCATTCATGCACAGAGCAAAACGCATCTGCCAACAGTGACTTTTTGCCTGAGTGATCCCGTCTGTAACTGGAGAGACACTATATGTGACCCTTGGTCTTCTCGTTCCGGGCTTAAGTAACTCAAGAGACACTTTGAAATAACACCGGCCCGAGATGGGATGTAGGCAAGCTGCTCAGTATGTTTTGTATTTGCTGTTTTGACAAATAAAATAATATACAGCAATGGGTTCTTATTAACAAAGACCTCTGTTGGGTCATCCAGATGGGCCTGCACCATTGACTCAGGGTTCTCTACGATTGCTCCACTTTGCGTACCATCTGTGGCCTTTGCAACACTGTAACGAGCAAACCCTTGATGAGTTAGCCAATCCTCTTCCGGCAATATTGTGGCTCGGCCAGGTGAGGGCAATGATACGGTTGCTGCTGGTGTCATTAACGGCTGTGAGGGAAGTGACTCCCTTCGGCCACAGATTCAGAAGTGGAACTTGACGCCGGATGGCCTACTGATTCAGTTGTACTTCTGCCAGCTCCTTGAATGTTCTGCCGCTTTTTTTCGAACCAACTGGCTGACACAGCTAGCCAATGTTTGTACTTTGAAACATCTGCTTCATCAAAAGGAATGAATGCTTTGCTGGCCACTGCCTTTTTATACCGTGGATCCAGAATAGTGGCACAAATGTAATGTTGTTCTGTATGTATGTTTTTAAGCCTTTCATTGTCAACTAGGCGGCTTAATAACCTCTCCGCCAAATGATATGCGTCTTGCTTTTGAGCATCATCTCCGAACGTTGAAGACACCGCCTTCAGTTGGTGCTCTAGCATGACCAACAATGGGATAGCTTTGCCCAAAGAACATTCCTCCCTGCTGACTTCACGCGTGAAGACCTCAAAAGGACAAAGCATGTCTGTCAGGCTTGCAACTAGCTTCCATTCCTCCAACTCTAGCCTTATGTCTTTCATAGTAGAACCCAGTTTATGGACATAATCATTTATTACCCCCCACTGCTCAGACAGACGCTCAAGCATGTAAAAGGTTGAGTTCTAACGTGCCACCTCCTGGATGAGTCCTTTGACTGGCATTCTACGTTCATGTTGAATGCTCCTTAGCTCCTTCCGGTCCTTAAAAGAATGGCTAAAATGTGTGCAGATTCTTCGGCAAGTGGTCAGTAACTTGCTGACTGTGTTTTCCTTTTTCAAGAAATCTTGCACCACGATGTTAATACTGTGCGCCAAACACGGCACTCTGAAAAAGTCACCTTGCTGCATGGCCTTAACTATATTACTGCCATTATCCGTGGAAACATAACCAACTATGCGATTTCTTGGATGCAGCCATTCAGAGACCTTCCTATCAAACTCGTCCAAAAGGTTAGGTGCAGTATGAGTTTTCTCCATGGCAAACATGGCTAATGTTGCATGTTTCTGAGTAGCTTGAAAAACTGTGTCCGGGTCAACACCTGCACTTGACTTGTCTCTTACCCCTGCAAAAGAGACCCAGTGTGCAGTGATGCACATGTAATCAAGGGCTTGGCAACTGGTCCACATGTCTGTTGTCAAGTGGATAGTGTGAACAGCACTCTTCTGCAAAGCTGCCCCAATCACCTCCAGTATATCGTGATGTAGTGCTGGAAACGCAACTCTGGCAAAATAGGACCGGCTAGGAACCTTCCATTTAGGGCAGACTGTTGCTACAAATTCTAGAAACCCCACCCCTTCCACGAAAGAAAAAGGGAGAAGGTCCAGCGCTAGCATTTTAGCCAGCTTTGCGTTTGGGTGGTTGCATTCAAATGGTGCCTCCGACCAAAATATGCTTCTAATGGTGGGCTGGGCCGTTTTACGTGATGATGATGATGATGATGATGATGATGCAGACTTCAATCCAGTTAGGCTCATTGATGTACTTTTTTGCATTGGTGTCTGTCCCAGACTCTTAGTGTGCCTCATACATGCTGCCGGGGTAGAGGGTGTGGGCGCTACCACTGCAGTGCTGCTGCCAGGGGTACTGGGTGCACCAGAAAAAATGTCGCTCGATTCTTGACTTCCCCCCTGCACAATCGGCCCTTCGTCAGCATCAGATGCAATTTGAATGGATACATTTGGAACAGTTCTACTTTGGACTTCCTGGATCTTACTTAGGTGCGCATACCGCTGGATAGGGTGGTGTTTTTTGAGATGACCTCTCTGGCCTCCGGTATCATATTTGGTACCAAGCTTACCCCGACTAACGAATACTTTACAAATCGAACAAACGAACATGTTTTCCGCCTTTTCGATAACAGTAAAGAAGTCCCAAACTGGGGACTGGAGATGTCTGCTGGTGGTGGAGATGCTACTTTGACTTTCAATGCCAGATGAAGTGGAGGATGGGCGTGTCTGTATTCATTTCTGTTGTTCACTTACAGCACCACTACTTGAGGTAATGGAGGTCGAGCTGGATGGAGGTCCCTGCCGGCCCTTCTGACTAAAAAAGATGGAAGCTGTAGGTCGTGTTGGTGTTGTAGTTAACTGCGTTGGTGGTGGTACCAGTGCCACGCCGCCCACATCCCGCTCAGCAGCCATTCGGGATAGGGTGAAAATGTCTGTCTGCTCCATGCCCGCTGGGGCTGGAGTGAAGTCTGTGATGACTGGGTCATCGTCAGACTGTTCATCAGCAGCAGAAGACACCACTTCTTGTTCGTCGTCATCACACATAAGTCGAAGCCTTGCGGGAACCTTCCTTTTAGGCTTAGCTACCTTTGTTGGCTCATGGCGTGCCTCACTCTCAAACAGCATTTGTGGGTTCCAATCAGGATCAAGGTCATCAGAATGAAGGGGGCTTGAAGAAGAACTTGTAGTAGTAGTATCCCTCCTTGACCTTTTTCTTGCTGGGGATCTGGAAGACAATGGATCCTCCTCAGGAGGAGTGGCTTCCTCGGATGATAATACCTCCGCTTGAATATCAATTTCCTGTTGTGCCCCTACTTCTGGAGGAACAAGCGTTGTAGGCAGTTGTGCCGCTCCATGAACCTCTAGTTACACCTCTCCATGCACCTGTCCATGCGCCTCATCTTGCACCTCTCCTTGCGCCTCTCCTTGCCCATGTACTTGCGCTTGTACTAGTTGCACCTGTGGTTGTCGTTGCGGCTGTGGTTGTTGAACACTCGTCAGCTGAGTTACACCCGGCGTTGATTGGATGGTACTTTCTTGTGATGAGCCAACATCACTGGTCGATGGTGATTGAACAACCAAAGTGGCTGCTGCAGCAGCACTCATGGTCTTGGACCTAACTTGCTGTGGTGGCACTGAGCCCTATGAAGCAGAGGTGCTGCTTCCAGCTTGGTCCCCGGCGGACACCGCTGCTGCTGCAGGCATAGTTTATTTTTTCCCAAAAAAGGTGTGGGTGAGCACACCAGTCTCCTTGGAAGGTAGTGCCACTTGCTTCTTCTGCTCCTTCTTACTGGCAGTGGCACTGGCAACTTTTTTTGCTGAGGCGCTACGGCCACCTTTCTTTGGGGCAATCTTCTTCAGATGTCAAAACAGCAGGCCACAGTTGCATGAGTTGCAGAGTTGTCTTGTCTGTGGCCAAACGTGACGTCACGTGATGTTGTGCTGCACACACCGCTGCAGGACTTCTTCCTGGCACTGGTGGTTCTCTTGTGCACCTAAAAGCAATGGAAGCCAGAGGAACATCGATTAAACACCCCAAAAAGTCGAAAAACACACAAAAATGACCACAATCCAATGCCATCCATGCCCTCAATGATGTTTAAATTCAAGACACCCCACAGAAAGACTAGGTCCATGCACCACTGAGTACCCCTGGGCATAATGGTTGAAAGCAAAGCAAACTGGGTGCAGGCCTGAGCACACTGCCTGGCTTCAAAATGGCCCCTTGACCCCCACCACATGGCCAGGCCCTGCCTGTACCAGGCCTCAAAATAGCCCCCACCCACATGGCCAGGCACCAACACCACCCCAAAAAGTCGAAAAACACACAACAATCACCACAATCCAATGCCATCCATGCCCTCAATGATGTTTAAATTCAAGACACCCCACAGAAAGACTAGGTCCATGCACCACTGAGTACCCCTGGGCATAATGGTTGAAAGCAAGGCAAACTGGGTGCAGGCCTGAGCACACTGCCTGGCTTCAAAATGGCCCCTTGACCCCCACCACATGGCCAGGCCCTGCCTGGGCCAGGCCTCAAAATGGTCCCCACCCACATGGCCAGGCCCCAACAACACCCCAAAAAGTCGAAAAACACACAAAAATCACCACAATCAAATGCTATCCATGCCCTCAATGATATTTAAATTTAAGACACCCCACAGAAAGACTAGGTCCATACACCAGTGAGTACCCCTGGGCATAATGGTTGAAAGCAAGGCAAACTGGGTGCAGGCCTGAGCACACTGCCTGGCTTCAAAATAGCCCCTTGACCCCCACCACATGGCCAGGCTCTGCCTGTACCAGGCCTCAAAATGGCCCGACCCACATGGCCACGCCCCAACAACACCCCAAAAAGTCGAAAAACACACAAAAATCACCACAATCCAATGCCATCCATGCCCTCAATGAAGTTTAAATTCAAGACACCCCACAGAAAGACTAAGTCCATGCACCACTGAGTACCCCTGGGCATAATGGTTGAAAGCAAGGCAAACTGGGTGCAGGCCTAAGCACACTGCCTGGCTTCAAAATCGCCCCTTGACCCCCACCACATGGCCAGGCCCTGCCTGTACCAGGCCTCAAAATGGCCGCCACTCATGTGGCCAGGCCCCAACAATACCCCAAAAAGTCGAAAAACACACAAAAATCACCACAATCCAATGCCATCCATGCCCTCAATGATGTTTAAATTCAAGACACACCACAGAAAGACTAGGTCCATGCACTACTCACTACACCTGGGCCTCCTGGCTAGTGAGGCTTTACAGGCACCCCAAAATAAAAAAAAAATCAACATATAACAGTGAGCTAAAATTCCATACCATAAATGACAATTAAGTTTACAAAAATCACAAAAACAGTTGTATCATGCACCCATGACTAACCCTGGGTCTACTGGTTACTGTGGCTACCCACAATATATATTTTATTAAAGTTGTGAAAAAAGTTTTAAAACTAGTTGCCTCAACTGCAATGCCCCAAACAAACAACACCAACTTACTTGTAAAATCCCAAGTCCAAAAGTGATCCAAACTCCAAAGTCCAAAAAATTCTCAAATACAAATATCCAGCAGCAGCCACAAAAAGTAATCCTTCCAGCTCCAGATCCAAATCAAAAGTGACCAGGACATGGACAAAGCGCTGGGAGGAGCCTGCTGGACAGGAACTGGAAGTTGGAGACTCTGGGGCACTTCCTTCCTCCCACCCCCCCCCCCAAAAATGGACTCCTTGCACCAAAAATTGCAGCCAAATGTCAATCTGAGGAGTTATTCTGTTCAGAATCATCATTTCAGAAGGTTTATGCTTCCTGCGGTGGATTTCTTGTGCAGAATTGCAATTTTTGCAATTTCGGGAAAGCGAGCTGTTCACATCTCCCGCCGGAAGTCAGCTGCGCGCCGCATCTACGTGTTCGGCATTGTTTACTCCCGCAATGCGTGATCGAGGCCCTTATGACGTACTCGCGTTGTTAAACTCTCGCTGTGCAAAATGGTGAGCTGCGATGACGTAAATGCGTTCGAAAAACTCTCGCGCGATCACGCAGCAAGATCGAAAATGGCGCAGCACACGCAAACCGGGAGAAAAACAACTCGGCGGACTCAGAAACACGGTAAGTCAACGCCGCGCGCGCGATATTGTATTTTTCAAGCGCGGCCAAGCAAAATAATTCGCAGCTTGCAAATTTGCAGATTTTTGGGCAAATTTGCGCAGTTCGCGAACTGCGAAATGGCCAAAAATCCGCAAATTCGCGAACGAAACGGATTTTATGCCCACGCTTACTTTTATGATACATATGTATCGAAATAAAGATTATGAAATGAAAATGAAATGAATTAGTTTTTTTAAAAGATTTATTTGAAAAATCTGACCATACTGTAAATAAATTATTTATTATGTATTCAAATACCTATATGTTATATATACAATGAATTTTAATGATGTGTTTTATTGTTTCAAAATACATTTACATTTATTTGTACATCTAAAAATGAAATAAAATATTTTTATAACATAACATTTATATTTTTCTTGATATACAATTTATAAAAATAAATTAAACTTACATATATTTCTAAAAAGTCATAAAAAATACTTGTATTTGACTTTTATTCTTCATGGTGTTCTATTTCATGTCCTTGCCTTCATTATGTTCTATATGAGAGTTTTGCAGTGTTAGTGGTTGGCCTTATGTGTACTAAACTTACTCCAGGTCTGAGATGGACTACATATATTACTCTTTGTAATCAATATTCCCCATTTTCAGCCACTATACCCGTTCCTCCTAAAGCCCATTACTAAAACGAATGTGTACATGCGCAGAGATCGCTGTAATTGGGATAGAAATCTCCACTCATAGGAGAGGGAGAGACCTTCGCATGTAGGTAAGCTAATAGTATTTAGTAGTCTATGAGTAGCACTAATGTATTTTTAGTAAACATATTTTTAATTTTAGTTAGGGTGACCCCCATTCACGTCTGACTATTCTGACAATGATATTCTGTTACCACGCTCGTAGTTTGAAATCCCTCCTATTTAGCAATAATCTCACTGACTTCCCAAAAATCAAAAGTGCGGTGCCACAACCTATTATCAGGTCCCATGTCCACACAGAAAAGGTTTTCTTGTTAGATATGTATGACTAAGGCAAGTAGATGTATTTTCATGTTTGCACAGTGTAATTCTTCAATCATACCTAATGTAGATTGATGTTTATACAGACAGAAAATATTTATAATGTATTTATTGGAGTTTGACTTTTGAATTTTCTACATTATTTGGGGGAAAGGATGTTTATCTCATGCACGTTGCTTGTGTTGTGTGTCGTGCGTGTTTGTATTTTTGTGACAAGTAATGTGTCATGTGTTACAGCAAACAAAAGATGGACGGAATGCTGACAATGCAAACATTCTCCCCCAGTCAAAAGATCTGAGTTAAATCCATCGATCTTTTGCCCACTACCCCACCCCAGTTTGGACCCAGCCATATGCAAATCAGTCTTGACCCTGTTCCCCATGGGAACAGTCCAGACCGAACTGCCAGGCCAGGTCCTCCCTGGACCGGAAACAAGCATCCTGGGACTGGTTTCAGAGTATGCCACCCTTCATCAGCCAGGCTAGCTTGAATCCAGTGGGACAGTGAGCAAGGGACCCACGTCTGGGCATACCCATCCCACTTAAGGCGAAAAGTGTTATGGCAAACAAATGATGGACGGAATGCTGACAATGCAAACATTCTCCCCCAGTCAAAAGATCTGGGTTAAATCCATCGTGGCACAGGGTCAAGACTGATTTGCATATGGCTGGGTTTTTGAAGTTTAAGGAAGACTGCAAAAAAGATAAAAAGAAAAGGTAAAAAAAAGGAATGAAAGAAGAAAAGAGGTTGAGAGGGAAAGGGGAAAAATAAGAAAGAAAATATAAAGTATTGAACACTAAACCCAAATTATAGTCCACCTATTTTTACATAAAACTGTTACAAGTGTGCTGCAAATGAAACACCATAAAGTTTGGTTTTATTCCTTGGCAATGTTTATTGAAGAACCATTGGTGAAACTGAGTCCAGGAATAGAATATGATATGCTGTGAAATAACAGCAGCCCACTTCAAAGGGAATTTACAACTGCATTGGAATGTGACAGTAGGATGCATTTGAAGAGAGCACTGGAATCTATCCATCTTTATCACTTCCTATCACATCAGGCAACACTAGCACCAAAGGGAACTCCTTGAGTGCAGATGTGCAACTTGTGAAAGATCAAAATGCAGTCACTCAAAGTGACGTTAATCAGAGGCTTGACTAGGCTGACCCATTGCTCCATGCTGTATGCTGCTATGGGTGGAGGCAAAATCAGAATGACACAACAGACCAGCGGGTGAAGAGAGGTGGCTGAAAGCTCCTTTTGATAAGTATATTATACATAGTATGTTTGTACACTTGTTCATCCTTTCTCGACACAAATTTGGGAGCAGGTCAATGCCATTTTTGCCATTAAAATCTTCATAGGTAGCGTATCTACCAATTGGAAACATATTTCATCTCGAAGAAAAATCATTGGCATTTCAACGACTCACCAAAACCTGGATGGATTTTTCTAAACTGTTTTTTCAAGCTTGGTGGTATGTTGTTTGTTACAACTACAGACTTGATACAGCATATTTGCAGCCTATTTCACTTGCGATTAAGCATACTTTTTTATGGAGTCCCACCACAAATATTATGGATAGACTTGATAAATCTTCACTCTATCATCAGCCTGTTAGGGATGAGGTTTCTAAACCTCCTTGATGTTTACTTATTGTGTTCACAGCTAATGTATTCATTTTTGGAATCTCACAATGTTTCACTTATTTATGAGCATGTATTTTATTAATATGATAACTCTACTCAAATTGGATCTCATACATTTCCTATCAAGTTATTGTATATGCTTTTCTTGCTCCTCCCCCTTCATTTACATCTGTATTAACTGTATTGCATTAGAATATCTGTATTTGCTTGAACCTAATAAAGTTCTTCTAAACAAAAAAAAAGTTGTGTAATAACAAAAATTAAAGTGAAATTGCATTAACGATAGTACAATCTTAAATTCAAAATAAGTGAAATGCATTCATTTTCTTCACATCTCATGAAAAATGCTCTGGCGCATATTGCGTCGATGTTGTGCTATTTAAAACTTCAAACAAAACAAACATGTAAATGCAGCAGATATAAAGCAACATTCAGTTTGTGGCATATCTGATCTGGTGCTAATACTACTTGCTGTTTCCTATCACACAAGCAACTCAACCCACGGCAAAGTTTCTGTAAGATGGCCGCAAATGTGTAGCATTATGTGTCACATGAAGTGAGGAAGCACATTTACAAACGTTTTGCATGAGTGCTTGCACGACGCCCAAGATAGCGTCAATTTACTTACCATTGTAAAGGCCCGCACACTCAACTCAAAATTGCATTGCAGCATGCCAGACCCCGCACAAGACATTTGTAATTTCAGGCTAAAATATTATACAGATACAATTGTTAACTACAATGGTTGTTTCTCTATTGAAAATATTGACATTATGGAGAATGAGGAAGTCTTTATAATGCTTAAAAGGAATTGTGTGGCCTCAGATCACCTCTCAAACAAGTTGTATTCCATATCAGTGCTTCAGCACAGCTCTTGGCACTGTATTAACCTTGAAAAGAACAAAGGCCACACTTGTCTCACTGAGCTGTAGTTATAGGAGTGTTTTGGTATTATAAAGCATGCTTTCTCACAGGGCTTATATTAATTATTAGTGGTCCTCAGCAGATTTGTTTGACTTCACATTTTTAGGTCAAGCATTCAAGACCTCTTGTATATACTTTAGTATATACTTATATGTGTATGTACTTTGCGGGCTCTGGAGATCAGCCGTAAGACAGGTCTGCTCCTGCCTAGGGACTTTATTTTCTGTTCAACTGCCTCTATTTAACTGACTTGATAGAAAACGACCAGTAGAGGTCAGCAAAATACCAGAATTGCTTTCTGCTTGTTAAATTGCCTCTATTTTACTGTCTTGATAGAAAACGACCAGTAGAGGTCAGTAAAATACCAGACTTGCTTTTTGCTGAGGGACTATTTTATTCTATTCTATTTTATTCTATTCTATTTTTAATTTTTCTGGCAACTGCCTCTAATTAACTTTCTTGATAGAAAACGACCAGCAGAGGTCAGTAAAATACCAGAATCACTTTAGCATTCTCTAGATTCCAGTCCATTGAAGTTGTCTTTCACGAACACCTGTAGACAAGAATATTTTTTCAAATCTTGTATTTTCAGTGATATGACCACGAAGGCCCTGATTTTATATTAAAAACAGAGAATTGGACTAAACCATTTCCTGGTGAAAGGCAATATTTCTCTCCTTGTGTTCCCATACCAGGTATGTCACGCAGTTTGGTGCTTACTTTCCCTCCATGTTAAAGAACAGTAGATATTTCAGCACCCTGGCTAATGTGCTGCATAGCTAAATACATATAAGGTCCCAAAGGTGAGACCAATTGCATTGCAAATGCTTGTTTTGTTTACAAGCGCCCCGTACGGCGCCTTCACTTTAATGTTAGCCAAGCCCCTTTTGTTAGACGAGCCTTATCTAAAGAAAGGTGCACAGCTGCTATTAAAGTGAAACCGCTGCATGGGGCACTTTTACAGAAGAAAGCATTTGTTTGTCAACTTGACAAAAAAATGCTTTTTTTAACTGCACTTTCATTTACAATGCCAATAGCTCAAACTCTCATAAATGCGAGACCTTTCGCATTGCAAATGCTTGTATGAATTTTTGTGTGATTTGTAGTTTGTGCGGTCTTATAGTACTTTGGCACGCAAGGACATAGCGCAAGAAAGGCATTGTAATGTGTTTTTGTCCTTTTTTAGCACCCCCAGAAGTAGTTACAATTGTATTAGTCAGGGTTTTGAAGAACAAAGAACTTCTTGTGCATACCCAGCTCGACTCACTGTGACATCCTTATTTTGAGGCCCATGTATGTTTCAGCCCAGAGGGGGGATGCACCCCTGAGATTATATACCTGGAGACCTTCAGGGATAGTGAAAGGATTTTGGACCATATCTGGAAACTAAGATTTTAATGCCTTAGGCAGAATGGCACCCCTTGCTGTTTACATAGGCAATTATTTAAACCCTGCTGGCGCTACTCTAGGAGGCAACCTAGTCTTATGTTGCAATGACACATGGTGGTAGAGGTTGTGCCAGACACTCCCTTCGCCACTCTAGCTAGAAGATTAGATCCAATTCTGGCTTCATAAGTATATAGAATTGGGCTGTGCTTTTTGCTGAAGCAAATACATTTAGAGCTGTTTATTTTTTATTTTGATTGAGCCTTGATCTATTTCTTTGTATGAAACTTGAGGAGAACATTTCTAAGCTGGTTTCCAATTCAATGTGGAAGGAAAACGTAGTATTTGTCTTAGCCTTTCAAGATAACAAGCTTATGTTGTGGGTAAATATTGTGTCTTAATAGTAAGAATAGAATTGTTCCATGTGAGCTGTCCTCTGTTTTGACTTCTAGATTTCTAATGTTTATTAAATGATATCAACTTGCGGAAGTAAAAGATAGTTAATAGCAATTCCATCGAGAGGCAACTTTAGGAGAAAGCATCCAGTCCAGATAAAATGCCGGCTTATTGTATAAATCTATTCCCATGCTTTGGGGGCGCTACATCACCTTTCTGAGAAACACTTCACCTTTCTCAGTAATGCTATACTAAACAAAGCACTTGTTCCTGCATTCTAGGAGCAGGAATAGCTCCTTTATAACTGCCACAATTTGCAAACATGAGCCACTTTTTTTTGCTTTGTAGTTCACTAGTGGACCTATTTTCGTTGTGGTGCCCTGGCCAATTATCTGTCCCAGTCTGACACTGCACCTCAGGACCAGTGGTTTGTGTGGTCTCACCTTTCCTGTCTGCTGGCAACTCAGGGAACAGTCCGCTTCTGATCAACTGTGATTTTGCACATCTTTCATGGGAAATATTTAATTATTTATTTGTAACAATATATATTGTGATATGATGGTAATTAATATTTGCTCACCAATAAATGTCTATAGTTTTTTTTGCATTACATATTGTAGGAAATTGGGCTACTGGCTGGGAGGGCGAAACCATATCAAACTGCAACCACAGCTGTCTTTGTTAGACTTGGCATCTTGTGTTGCTGTGTTTTCCCTGTCTTTTTGCTTTCTGACCTATCGGTTTTGACTCTGTGTTTGCTGGTTTAGTGTCTCTGTGCACTATTTCACTGCTGTTCAGTGTGAAAGTGCAAGTGCTTCTGTTGTAAATTGTTGTTATGGATTGGTGAGTCCATGATTGGTTATTTGATCTACTAGTCATTCCCTAGTGCATGCTCTGTGTGTGGTCAGGGCCTGTAAATCAAATGCTGCTAGTGGGCTTGTAGCACTGGTTGGGCCACCCACCCAAGCAGCCCTTCAAATGTAGCTCATATCTGCCACTACAGTATCTGTGTGCAGTCTAGTACTGCCATGTTGACTTGGCAAGTGCACCCAGGCCCTAACCTTCCCTTTTCGTACATGTGAGTCACCCCTAAGGGAGGCCCAGGGTACCCCTGTGGGCAGGGTGCAGTGTATCTGAAAGGGAGGACATGCCCTGGTGTGTGTGACATGTCCTGATAGTGAAATACTGCCAATTTAGTTTTACTATTGCAAGGCTGTCTGTTCTCATAGGATAGAATAGGGAGTTTGCTTATAACATCTTATAAACATAACTACACTAGGAACAAGTTAGGAAGATAACGTTTAGTATGCCTGAACTCAGAATGTTAAAATGCATCTTCTAGTGAGGGTGATTTTTACATTCTATGTTAGAAAATACCCCTTTTAGAAAGTAGGTATTTTCTCGCTTAGCCATCCAGTATGCCTTCTGCTTGGTTTATAGATTGACTGTCTGGCTTTGTAGTGGCAGGGGCTGGGGATGTGCAGTGGTTCCAGACAGTCTAGATGGGTCAGGGCTGGGCTGAATAGACCTGAGCTGCATTTAGAGGAGGGGGAGGAGATTTCCTTTCACCTGATTGGGCCTGGTCTGCCTCTGCTGACAATGCTGTCTCCACCTCCTGCCAGGAAGCTGCATCAGGGAGGACAGAACTAGTTCTAGCTAGGCAGAGACACTCTCCACCTCCAGAGTACAAAGGATTTGGGGTTATAAAACGTGAGGCTAAGAAATCCCTAAACTTTAGGACTCGCTGGAATCAAAGAACCAGCCAACAAGAAGACCTGGAAGAGCTGCCTGGGGGAGTACTGCCCCTTTGCTGTGTTTTTGCTATGTGAAGTTGGCCTGCAGTTGCTGCTTCTACATTGGGCAGTGAACGGACTGGACTAAACTTTCATTTACTTGTGCTGAGAATCTCCAAGGGTTCAAAGTAGAGCTTGCCTCCTGTTCTGAAGTCTCAGGGACTGCAAAGACTTCACCAGCCTCTGGGTACCGCTCCTGGAAGTGCTGTTTCAGTTGCCACAGAGAAGGGAAATGCAACCGACTCCGTCCTGACAGCACTGCAGAAGTCACCGTCCGGATCTTACACTGCAACCCTAGTCTCACCCACGACGACCGCCGTCGCCACCACTGAGCTACTGCTTGCACCTGTGGGCACTGGACTCCGCACCACCTCGCTTCACTTCGCCATCCTGGTCTCACCGACGCTGTTGCTGCTGCTGACTTCGACACCTGTGACTGCATTGTGGATTGGGGCACCACTTGTAGGTTTCACGATGCACCACCTCATCCCACACAGCAGTCTGGGCCGACTGACGCCAGCTCCCGCTAACCGGCTCTGTCGCTTGCACCACAACCTGACAGCACGGCATCGAGCACCACCTCGGCCTGCACCGTAAGCCTAGGTCTCACCGATGCAGTCTGAACCACATCAAGAAGGCATCGTACCCTGCACCGCTTCCACTTTGCAAAGCAACCACAATGGTTGCCACAACCGGCTCGTACCAACGTGCCAGTATCAACAAGAAAGGTACTGTTACTGAGTCTGTACACGTTCTTGCTGCCAGTACCGTCGCAGTCGGATGGAACTGTTAGACTCTATTGTTTTCAGCATCGTGGTGGCCCCGGACGGAGCTACCGACTCGTACGAACTGTGTTTTTGAGGTATATCTGCAATTTTAAGGATATCTTGCAAAGTATATATTTCTAAAGTACTGTATTTTATATTTTTATTGTTTTTGGTGTTGTTTTGTAGTGAGGGCTGGTCCTTACTTGCGCACATTGCTATGTTAGCATAGGCTTATTACAAATTTAAACCCATTTTAACTTTTGCTGCTTTTGCACACAACACTATATGTAACTGTTGTTGTAAGTTAGGCTGTGGGAATTGCTTCACATGAGAATGGCTTGTTTTTAATGTCCCTAGACTTACAGCTCGACCTTAGTCTGCACAGTGAGTGCTGAAGCCTCCAAGGTTATCAAAACAATGTTTGGTGTTGTTCAGGATAATCGTCTCATGCACTAGACATAACATACACACAGCTGTAGCTAACTGAAAATCCTGGCATCTTTAATATCACACTGCATTCATGATTTAGACACTCTGAAAGAAAGCCCGTTTCCAGAGAGACAGAGAGCTATTGCAGATCCTGATGTGATTCACTTCTGCTGATCTTGGAGGTATGGGGTCCCCTATTCAAGCCTAAGAGACCTTCTATATTTTATAAAACATAGTTCCTAGATAGGGAGGGTGGAATACTAGGTGCTATATAACCAGTTCCCACCATCATTATAATATGATTTCTCCTTTTGTGTTTTATGGAGTTGTAACAATGCTGATCGTATTATTTTTAATCATACGTCTGCTTATGCTTGCAAAAATACTGCATCTTAGAGCACGGCATTAAAATAAATATTTTAAACTTTATTGTGTCTCTTTCTTTACCCATGTTGTGGACTGGTATGAGAATATAACAAAAGAGTGTTCTTGATTCCCACCATTCCTGAGAGTAACCTAAGTTGCATGTTCTGGGTTGTCTAATCATTGGTACTTTTGCTATAGGACGAAGAGCTAATGTGACACTGATGCTAGTCGGTTAGGGGTTCTAGGTACTGAGGTGAGTTTTTTGGTCCACCACAATTCACTGATGCTCTGGTTCTCTGTGCGCAGTTCTGTTTAGGAGCAGAACCCCTGCAACAGTATAAAAATACTGGATATTTTTCTAAACTGGGCTGGTGTTCTTTTGTAGTGCTTTCACTGTATTACTGTTTTACACACTGCCTCTAATATAAGCCTGACCACTCGTGCCAAGCTACCAAAGGGGTTAGCAAGGGTTATTTTAGGACTGTAACTCCCTTATCATGACTAGAAGGAAGAGTCCCTACTTGAACAAAGGTGCAAATCCTGCCAACTAGAGACCCCCATTTCTAACAGCCTGATGAACAATTAAAAGTATATGGATGAGCTGAGAGAAGATCAGAGAAGGAAAGGCTGTAGGCCGCCACAGAGTATTGGAGCAGTGTAATGTGAGGGTCCTCGAGTGTACGGAACAAAACACAGTACAGAATGGCATACTTTTGGGGAACTACATTTCTTCATTTCCCAGCAGTCCCTAAACTCTCAAGGTGTTTGGAGACAGCAGCACCCATCTCGAGGTTCCAAGTATATCTTTACTCATGTCTCATGGCATCAGAACCAGGACCTTGAAACGTGGATTCAAGACTTACTTTGTGATGGATTAACTGTTTTCCTTGGAGGATGCTGAAGGACATTGGGAGTTGCAAGAATTATTCTGAAAAATTGAGTTGTGCTGAAAGGACACTTTGAATTTATATCTTTCCTAATATTTGACTTTTTGTTTTGCTAAATCCTAGAGTATTCTGTCATTTACTATTTCAGATTCTTTTCTATGCCATAATAGTAAGAATTTCAATGTCAAGCTTAATATGTACAATATGTATATGTTATTAGGCATACAGTAGTCAGATCTCTCAGTAGTTATATATGATTTGTCAATCTAGAAACTGCTTAACATTAATAACTGTTACCTATTTTTTCAGTTTATCTCTTTCAGATGCTATGTTTATTCGACAGACCTCCAAACAAGTGGAGGCATTAGTGTCTGCCTTAAAATTAGGTGGGACTATAAGGGCAACTGAATAAGTAGTCCGAAATATTTCACCTCAGCACTACATTTATGCAAAAGCAATTAGACACCTACAAGCCAAATGACACAGACAACCTGGAACAGATCAAGTGGTAGCCCGGTGCCAATTTTTTGTGGGCACAGTAGCTTTGAGATTTATCCACAGGAAAAAGTGCCTTGGGCAATACAAATACGTGAAGTGATAATAGCATAGACAACTACTGCAGTATCAGATTTTGGAGATATTTAGGATTGGTACAGGTTTCAAAAGTTCTGTGGTGGCTGAGGCCCCACCTCTGACAGCCCTACATCAACCTTCATAGTACTACCAGTTCATTAACTGCTCTGGTGGGTATTAGGCTAAAGTAAACCCAAAGGGTAAGTAAGTTGTCATGGTGGCCTTCATGACTCACTCCACATTATGTTTTTTATATAAACCGAAACAAATGATCCCTGACCCTCTGGGACTTAGAATTGCCCAGCATAGGTAGAATGGGGTGGCAACATTACAACATTTCAGATTTTGTTTTTGTGTTTGCCATCTCCATGATTGAAATGGTGGTCACGGACATGTTCATTTTGCATTAGTAGGCTTCCAATCCATTGTTTTCAGCTGCACTGTACTGGATGGGCTACCAGTAAAGGTTTTGAAAAACAGAGCATGCTGAGGCTTTGCCATCTGAAACCAGGTGATTTTCCCAGCTCCAAAATATGCCATGAGTTTATGAGAAGTGGACATCCACTCATTTAGGGCTGTTGTAGTCACTCCAGAGGTAGCAGATATTGAGTAGACTGCCCTGCAAATTCTGCATTACGAGTCTCATGGGTCGGTTTTTAGAAAATATTGCATGAAGGTATCTACCTATACCAATGTAGGTAACTTGTGATTGGTAATCTTTGAAATTACACAAGCCCAGATTCCAACTATTGTGTAGATTAGGGAAAGTTGGTCCTGACAAATTGCCACAAGATAATTAGCGACCCACTGAGCCATCATTGATGATTGTCTCTCTTGATAGCCACCATGTTTTAAATCTGACAAGTGGACTCGTCTATTAAAATCCCATTTGAGGGCTTCTTAGTCTATTTTAATATGAACTTTCATGCACACAAATTACCTACACCAATCTACAGTAGTAGTACCACACCCACGCTTCACATACGGCATTGGAAGAAAAGATCTCCAGCGTAGAGGCCCCTTGCGGGTGCCCGTCGGGCTTTGCAATGCCAGCCCGATGAGGAGCATGCCCTATAATGAAGCATGACACCCATCTGAGTGTGTGGGGGCACTTGCTCTTGAGGTATCAGACCCCCAGTCCGACTCCCCAGTTCATGACCGACCTCCCATTCTCTTTTGTTTTAATAAAAGGAACTGCATACCCATTGGTGAAATAAAAACTTATGCTGAACCCAAAATTGCCTTCTTAGCATTAAATGTGGGAAGTTAATGAATTGTCCAGTAGCTTTGAGCTGGAACACCATTGCTTGCAATACTGAATATTACTTCTTATCTGAGTTTTCCTGTGTTTCTGCTCACCCTGGTGTAGTGTCCTGCCAGTCTAGGTACTCACAAATAACCATGCCACACACAGAGTAGTTATACACGTCTTTATTCAGCTGTATGTAACTCAGAAGTAATCTTCAACTCATCTCCCCATCACTTACATCACAGGCCTACGATATATGTACAGTGAAAATGAGTTCCAGCATTCTTTTTTTTACAAACCACTACATCTCCTGCTTTGTTAAATCAAAAGTTATAACCTTTTAAAATAGATAAATAAATACATAAATAAATACAAAAAAATGAATACATACAAAGATATTCATGGAAATACAGGCAATTACAGTTCTTCAATTATGGCTCCTGAATCCCGCATCCTGATTGGGTCACTGGAAACCGGGAACTGTGTCAGTGATCTGCATAGGTAAGGTGGAATTATCAGCAGACACAAAGTCATCAGCCTTTGGGAAAAAATGAGTGTGTACTCCAAAGAAGATCTCGAGATCTTCTTTGGAGTACACACTCATTTTTTCCTAAAACTTGTTTCGCTATATGAAGCCCAAGAGGTCCAGAGCTTCGAGTGTGTCTCCATTCAACAATAATCATAGCTTATTCAAGCGTTGTTAAAGCCTTGGAATTCTTGGACCTTTGCTACTCTATCCACAAACAAAGTCATCAGCCATCTGTTGGGACCCAGTCTCTACATTGCCTTCGATGTTTGGTGAGTGATGGGCCACATGTGGGAAGTGAGAAGAATTCCTTGTAAGAGACTTCCCAGGACGCTGTGACCTTTGGTGTTAGTGATGATAAAGGGTTCAGCCTCAAAAGGAGCATCAGACTTTCTTTTTCTAT
This sequence comes from Lissotriton vulgaris, assembly GCF_964263255.1. NCBI lineage: Eukaryota > Metazoa > Chordata > Amphibia > Caudata > Salamandridae > Lissotriton > Lissotriton vulgaris. Next base: position 1,412,140,115 of record NC_141685.1, on the reverse strand, counting down.
GGTGTTTGACAAGCTCTCAATCTCCTCATTTATAGGTAACATGTTTTACATGATGTAGTCTGTCAGCATATATTTTCATTTGGGACTAAAGTCCGTAGCATCAATGTTAGAATTGGGGGTCTCTGGTTGGCGCAAGTATGCACTTGTGACAAGCAGGGACCCTCTCCTCTAAGTCAGGGCGAAGGATGACCCCTTTAGAATGACCCTTACTCACCCTCTAGGTGCGTGGCGTGAGCAGACAAGGCTATTCTCCAGGCGTTGTTTAGTTAAGCATTTGTAATCACACACACAGTAAAATACACCAATCCCCCCACAAATGGACACCAGGCTGTAAGAATATAAAAATACGCTTCTTTATGTAAAATATATATATCTCTATGCAGTTCAGACTTAGTACAAGACCAAATAACGTTTGTGTAGCACCACAGATTGTAAATAGGCAAGCTTCTTATGCTACAGTTTAAATGTGGATCTTCCGGTATTTTATTCACTTCAAACTGCTTTTCTCTCTAGTTCAATAGTTCCCTTAGTCTCTGGGGGCACTTGGGGGGTATCTTCACGCCTTCCCCCTTCTTTTAGGATAACCCAGGGTCTGCTCAGTACTTCCGGCCCGCTGTGACTCGAGCTACGAGCCCGGCCTGCCCAAGCTCACGCTTCCCGCGTGAGGCGCGTTCGGTACTGTCGGGTCTGGTGACACGTACGGGTCCCACCAACTATGCGGGACTCGCACTGAGGGGCGCGCCGGCCTCGGAACGGCCCAGGGGGGCCAGAGGGCACAGAGCGGCGTGAGGCTCGAGCAGGACGGCTCGCGCTGCGGCTCTTCTGCCACCCAGAGCGTCGCTCACGAGAGGGGGGGCTGCAGGGGCACACAGCGCGGTGCGAGTCTGGTTAGACGAGCGGCTCGCACCGCGGGGGATATTCACAGTACCTTAGTGCGCTGGCAACCAGAAACGGGGAAGGAAGGCGTTGCGGGCCCCGAGCCCGATGACGAGACGGTTCCTTATCTTGATGTCCCAGGGAAGCAGGGACGGCCCGCACTCTTCTAGTGCGCGGCGGGGGCACCTCCGGACTTCTAGGCGGCGGCGGCTTCAGGAGGCAGGTGCGGCCCGGCTCTGGCAGTACTACACGTACTGGGAGCACTTCAGGGGGCGGCACGGCCTCTCCTCAGGGCACAGGGCGAAGCGAGGCGGCCGGGTACGCTGTAGACGTACAGCGGCTGCCCGAGGCGTAAATCACCCTCAGCTGAGAGATTCCTGCGGGAGGGGCGAGAGGGAGCACACAACGCGCTCCAGTAGCAGGCGGGCAACAGGGGAGCAGGCGGCCAGGTCCACGGAGAAGAGAGCGACTCAAGGAAGAGCGAGGCTCTCACAAGACACGGGCTGCCAGGCTGGGTGTCACGGCCCTAGGAGGGGGCGAAGGGGCACAAGGTCTCAGCTCCAGCAGGGAAGCACACGGCCAAATAAAAGCGAGCGAAGGCACAATGAACCCACTGGTCCTGGGGTTCAGCTCAGGGGGCAAGCTCAATCAAGCCCTTGGAGAATGTTTAGAGCACAAAGCAGCAAAGTCTTTTCTCCTCAAGTCTTTTCCTCTCCTTTCTCAGCAAGGCAAGCAGCAGGCCAGTCCTTCCAGCGTCTCTTCTCCTTCTAGTCGGGTAGAGGTCCTTTGTGGTAAAACAGGATTCTGATTTACAAGGAGCAGGGCTCCTACTTTTATACACAGTTTCTTTTGTTCTTACAGGCCAGGGGGGCCTTTGCATAGCCCCTTTCAGTCTCTGAGTCCTTGATGGGTGTAATCTGGCTTCTGCTTTCAGTGTGAGGGGCAGGCACATCAGACGCTCCACAGGAGGTGGAGCCAGCATTGTGTGGACAGGGGCAGCCAGGAGTACCTTGATGATGGGGCTTCGCCCTTCCTGGGCCAGGTGCAGGCTGAGTCATCAGTCGCTCCCCAGGGGGGCGGAGCCAGCATTGTGGTGGCAGAGCACAGCCAGATGCATCATTCAGGGGAAACTCCCACCACCCACTAAGGTGTCATCCTGCTATTCACAACCTGTCAACTCCCAGCCCTGTCACTCACACACTCAGACAGTCAGATACACATACTGCAGAGGCGGGCTGAAATGGTTAGGCAAGCAAATGCTAACTTTCTAAAAGTAGCATTTGCAAACACAGGATATTAAAATAAACTTTACTAAAAGAAATATTTTATTATTCTGAGTTCAGGCATACTAAACATTATTTTCTACCATGCTCCCTGAGCCTGCTGGGATTATAGAGTGTAATAATTCCAGCAGCCCATCTGGCCTAAAGGGGACAGGTAGCCTTTCAATAGTGAAAAACGAATTTGGCTGTAATTCACTATTAGGACATGCCACACACATCAGGGCTTGTCCTACCTTACACTTACAATGCACCCTGCCCTAGGGCCTACCATAGGGGTGATTAATATGAAGTTACGGGAAGGTTTAGGGGCTGGCAAGTGTGTGCACTTGCCCAGCCAGCATGACAGTACCAGACTGCACACAAGTTCTGCAATGGCAGACCCTAGACACATTTTAAGGCTGCTTCTGTGGGTGGCGCAACCAGCGCTGCAGGCCCACTAGCAGTATTGGTATTTACAAGCCCTGGCACTCCTGGTGCACTTTACTGGGGACTGACAGTAAATCCAATGAACCAATCAGGGATACCAAACACAGTTATACTTTTCATAGGGAGAGCATATGCACTTTAGCACTGGTCAGCAGTGGTAAAGTGCCCAGAGTCATTAAACCAACAAAAACAGGTCAGAGAGAGTATTGGAGGAAGGCAAAAAGTTTAGGGATGACCCTGCCAAGAGGCCCAGGTCCAACACAACCCCCTTCCAGCCAAAACGCAGGGTAGACCAATCACCACTGTGATGGGCTTCCCTGCTTTGGGCGATAGAACCTGGACCTGGCCCGCAACAGCAGGGGCACATTCCAGTTCTACGCCAATCTGAACCTATTTCAAATCCTCTGTCCATACTCTCAGGGTTCACCCAGCTAATCCATGGGGCACCCTTCTCTTTCTCTGTGGACACCACCTGTGCAGCCTCTAACCTTAACTGGCTCACAGGTGTGTCCCAACAGACAGTCATCAAATCACAGTGGCCACTGACAGTAGTCAGGGCTGAGACCCAGGCCTCATGCCTCTCAGGGCTCTCAAACCTCTGTGGCCTCAGAGAGCGGGGGGCAGTAGCCCCAGGTGCTTGGCACCCTTTGTCCATTCTCTCTTCTGTCAGTCCAGGTATGATATACTGGCACTGACCCACCAGCCCCAGGCCTGTACCTGGCGACTGGACCAAAGACTTGGGTGGGCTCACCCACACCCGGTCCTCCTCCTTGGGGCTCTGTACCCTCCCACCTGGAGTGGTACCCCCTTCCAGAATTGTCAGGGCACCTGTGGCAGGTGACCTGCACAATTCGCCCACCAGTTCAGGGGTGCTATCCTGCAACTGGGGTACCAGGTCAGGGGGGACACCCTGCACCTGGCCCTCTATCCTAGGGTCTAAACCCTCAAACTGCACCAGGGTCAGAGGCAAGGACTTCCCCCCTCTGCACCCCCTTCCAGAGTACTGCCCACTCCCCACTGGAGTGGTACCCCTAGAAGTGACATGGGTCAGGACACTGATTACAGTGGTCCCACCCTCCAGGTCAGACAACACCTGAACCTGGCTCTCCAACTCAGGGACCCAACCCTGCAGTTGAACACTTGTCTGGCGCACCAGGACTTCCCGGGGAGCACGCATGCCCCCCCTGAGGGTGGCACATAGCTCATGTGCCGTGCGACAGTCTGCCTGGCGCAGATCTCCCAGCCTCTGTCCCTCTGACAGTGCGGGAAGATCCCCCAGGACAGAAGTGGTGTCCCCCTGGTCATTCACTGGGGACGCAGCCCTGCTGGTTGGCCCCTGACCCACTGGTTCTTCCACTGGGGACTCTTTCCCCCTCTCGCCCCTCCATCTGGACCTCTGCACCCTCCCAACTGGAGCGGTACTGCCAGATACCAGAAGTACTGGACCTCTGTTTACAGAGCCTCCACGTTCTCTAGCCACTGGGGGATGCCCCTCAGGGGGTAACTCCTCCGGACAGCCTAGGCTCCCCACCTGGTGTTCCCTTAAAGAACCATCCAGGCTCTGAGACTGAGGTTGGGCACTACCGGGACAAAACCCATTCTCACTCCTTCCCCTTAAGGACAGGACGTGAGGCCCCACACCCCTCTCACTACTACAGGACCTAGCTGGGCTACTCTGCGCCACTTCCACCACTCTGGGCTGGAAGTTACCTGAGCCACTCCCCACAGGATCACACCCCAATGTCTCTCTAGACCCTCTGGAATCCACCACAAGGTCTGCCTCCAATGTGAGCTCCCTGGGGTCAGAGAACTCACTCTCAAACAGGTGTTGGCATAGCTCTGGAAAACTGGGACTTGAAGTATGCTCTCCCACAATTGGATTACACAGCCCCCTAGCAGGGTTAACCAAACTATCCTTCACCTCACCATCCAGCGCCTCACACACATACTCCACACCATTCTTCTGAGACTGGCCAGACAGTACTGGACTGTCTCTGTCACACAACCCACACTCTTCTGGGCGGTCTTTACACTCACCCACCAGGACCTCAACCATGGGGGAATCCCTCCCACCACTAGGACCATGAACTCCTACGCCAGCCACCCTATTCCCTTCAGGGACGCTGCGCACTACTGGAGCTACCTCATGCCCTTGAACCTCCTGGTGTAAGTTAACCCCCTCCAAGTCAGGTGCCATATCTCTAGGTGCGCGCGCTATGCTGTCAGCACTAGATACCTGAATGTTGCTGCCACCAGCTGAGCTGGACTCCACCTCCAACTCAGCAAAGCTCCATCTGCGAGCTACACAAATCTCTGGATGTTGGGCGGAAGCCCTCCTGGCTTCAAGCTCCAAATCAAGTTCTCTCATCCTCAAGTAGTGAGCTCTTTGGCGTTCTTGCGCTTCCATTGCCAATTTCTGCTTCTCCATTTCCAATTGTCCTTTTAATCTCGCCATCTCCATTTCATGTGCCCTGGTTGCTGCCCTGTCTGCCAACTCCTCTGGTGACAGGCATCTGGTTGCTGCCTTTTCCATCCTCACTGATCCAGGCATGACGTTTCACCAGCACATGGAGATCTCCCAGCAAAATTAAACAAAATGGAAATCTGTGGCTGCGTTATAGGTCTGCTCTCACTATGTGGTGATCAGCAATTCACTGTATGTCAACTACAAATGCAAATTCGCAAATCCTCACCGCTGCGTCCAATGTTAGAATTGGGGGTCTCTGGTTGGCGCAAGTATGCACTTGTGACAAGCAGGGACCCTCTCCTCTAAGTCAGGGCGAAGGATGACCCCTTTAGTATGACCCTTACTCACCCTCTAGGTGCGTGGCGTGAGCAGACAAGGCTATTCTCCAGGCGTTGTTTAGTTAAGCATTTGTAATCACACACGCAGTAAAATACACCAATCCCCCCACAAATGGACACCAGGCTGTAAGTATATAAAAATACGCTTCTTTATGTAAAATATATATATCTCTATGCAGTTCAGACTTAGTACAAGACCAAATAACGTTTGTGTAGCACCACAGATTGTAAATAGGCAAGCTTCTTATGCTACAGTTTAAATGTGGATCTTCCGGTATTTTATTCACTTCAAACTGCTTTTCTCTCCAGTTCAATAGTTCTCTTAGTCTCTGGGGGCACTTGGGGGGTATCTTCACGCCTTCCCCCTTCTTTTAGGATAACCCAGGGTCTGCTCAGTACTTCCGGCCCGCTGTGACTCGAGCTACGAGCCCGACCTGCCCAAGCTCACGCTTCCCGCGTGAGGCGCGTTCGGTACTGTCGGGTCTGGTGACACGTACGGGTCCCACCAACTATGCGGGACTCGCACTGAGGGGCGCGCCGGCCTCGGAACGGCCCAGGGGGGCCAGAGGGCACAGAGCGGCGTGAGGCTCGAGCAGGACGGCTCGCGCTGCGGCTCTTCTGCCACCCAGAGCGGCGCTCACGAGAGGGGGGGCTGCAGGGGCACACAGCGCGGTGCGAGTCTGGTTAGACGAGCGGCTCGCACCGCGGGGGATATTCACAGTACCTTAGTGCGCTGGCAGCCAGAAACGGGGAAGGAAGGCGTTGCGGGCCCCGAGCCGGATGACGAGACGGTTCCTTATCTTGATGTCCCAGGGAAGCAGGGACGGCCCGCACTCTTCTAGTGCGCGGCGGGGGCACCTCCGGACTTCTAGGCGGCGGCGGCTTCAGGAGGCAGGTGCGGCCCGGCTCTGGCAGTACTACACGTACTGGGAGCACTTCAGGGGGCGGCACGGCCTCTCCTCAGGGCACAGGGCGAAGCGAGGCGGCCGGGTACGCTGTAGACGTACAGCGGCTGCCCGAGGCGTAAATCACCCTCAGCTGAGAGATTCCTGCGGGAGGGGCGAGAGGGAGCACACAACGCGCTCCAGTAGCAGGCGGGCAACAGGGGAGCAGGCGGCCAGGTCCACGGAGAAGAGAGCGACTCAAGGAAGAGCGAGGCTCTCACAAGACACGGGCTGCCAGGCTCCTGGGTGTCACGGCCCTAGGAGGGGGCGAAGGGGCACAAGGTCTCAGCTCCAGCAGGGAAGCACACGGCCAAATAAAAGCGAGCGAAGGCACAATGAACCCACTGGTCCTGGGGTTCAGCTCAGGGGGCAAGCTCAATCAAGCCCTTGGAGAATGTTTAGAGCACAAAGCAGCAAAGTCTTTTCTCCTCAAGTCTTTTCCTCTCCTTTCTCAGCAAGGCAAGCAGCAGGCCAGTCCTTCCAGCGTCTCTTCTCCTTCTAGTCGGGTAGAGGTCCTTTGTGGTAAAACAGGATTCTGATTTACAAGGAGCAGGGCTCCTACTTTTATACACAGTTTCTTTTGTTCTTACAGGCCAGGGGGGCCTTTGCATAGCCCCTTTCAGTCTCTGAGTCCTTGATGGGTGTAATCTGGCTTCTGCTTTCAGTGTGAGGGGCAGGCACATCAGACGCTCCACAGGAGGTGGAGCCAGCATTGTGTGGACAGGGGCAGCCAGGAGTACCTTGATGATGGGGCTTCGCCCTTCCTGGGCCAGGTGCAGGCTGAGTCATCAGTCACTCCCCAGGGGGGCGGAGCCAGCATTGTGGTGGCAGAGCACAGCCAGATGCATAATTCAGGGGAAACTCCCACCACCCACTAAGGTGTCATTCTGCTATTCACAACCTGTCAACTCCCAGCCCTGTCACTCACACACTCAGACAGTCAGATACACATACTGCAGAGGTGGGCTGAAATGGTTAGGCAAGCAAATGCTAACTTTCTAAAAGTAGCATTTGCAAACACAGGATATTAAAATAAACTTTACTAAAAGAAATATTTTATTATTCTGAGTTCAGGCATACTAAACATTATTTTCTACCATGCTCCCTGAGCCTGCTGGGATTATAGAGTGTAATAATTCCAGCAGCCCATCTGGCCTAAAGGGGACAGGTAGCCTTTCAATAGTGAAAAACGAATTTGGCTGTAATTCACTATTAGGACATGCCACACACATCAGGGCTTGTCCTACCTTACACTTACAATGCAGTATGAAGTTAAGGGAAGGTTTAGGGGCTGGCAAGTGTGTGCACTTGCCCAGCCAGCATGACAGTACCAGACTGCACACAGGTTCTGCAATGGCAGACCCTAGACACATTTTAAGGCTGCTTCTGTGGGTGGCGCAACCAGCGCTGCAGGCCCACTAGCAGTATTGGTATTTACAAGCCCTGGCACTCCTGGTGCACTTTACTGGGGACTGACAGTAAATCCAATGAACCAATCAGGGATACCAAACACAGTTATACTTTTCATAGGGAGAGCATATGCACTTTAGCACTGGTCAGCAGTGGTAAAGTGCCCAGAGTCATTAAACCAACAAAAACAGGTCAGAGAGAGTATTGGAGGAAGGCAAAAAGTTTAGGGATGACCCTGCCAAGAGGCCCAGGTCCAACAATCAATATGTACGTCATTCTTGGATCTGTAGTTTGTTTATTGGGGCAGCTTGGTCGTCATGGCTCTTCCAAACATAAGAGTTGCAGGGCTTTCCCTGTCTTCGAGTGACGGGTCAAACGGTAAGCTGGAAAAGTAGTGTTCAAAATAACTTTGAGGTCGAGCTTCTCTAGTGCACCATGCTGAATGGTTTTCATTAGAGTACCCGGGAATCGTTCTATCAGGCCATTGGCATGGAAACCAGAGGAGTGCTTTTTTGGTGCTTTATACTGAGGTTCTTTAAGAAAGTCTTTGACTTCTCGACTATTAAAAGGTGTACCTGAGTCAGATTTTAAGATTGTAGGTACATCCCATGCAGCAAAGATGCCATCTAACTTTTGAATAACCTTTTCATATGTAGCGGATAAAAGGTCTTCTATCAATGGAAAACAGGAGTATTCGTCAACAATGCCTAGAAAGAAGATGATTTCCATTTCCAAGAGGACCAAGAAATCAAAAGCAATTTACTCTAAAGCATGATGTGGCAGTTTTAATATGTTCAAAGGGTGCTGAATAACTGGAGACAAAAGGCAGTTGCACATGTGACAAGTTTTCAATTCTTTTCTGACCCTTTCGTCAACATACAGAAACCAGACTTGATCAAGGCGAGCTCTCTTAGTGGCAACTATTCCTCGATGTCCCTCATGGGCAGCGTTGATGACTTGTTGTCAGGGACTCACAGGAATAACAATTAGTATACCTCACCGAATAAGGCCTTCTTGAGTCACTGAAAGATCATATTTTAAAAGTTTTAACTTTGCATACGAGCTGGCATTAGTGGGAGGTTTAGTGTGCTGGTTCCACGATTGATGAGCAATGTCTTTCAATTTTAGCATGCCACTTTCTTGGCTAGCGGCAGTGACAATTTGTGCTGAAGACTGTCAGCTTGTGTGCTCGATATGACTATAAAATTGATGTAAACCTCCGCTGCACCTCATTTTTCAGCCTAAGCCTCGCAAGGCTCACTCCTCAGTACCCCTGACCTTCTCGTTGTGACTATTAATCTCTAGCACCATCACAGTGTTGTACCATGCTAGTTGCACTTACCCTCACCTTTAAACAAGCACTTGTGTAAAGCTTATAACCTGGTCCTGATGATGGCCTGAAGTCTGTACAGGTTGAAACGCTGTCTGCTTTGCAGAGCAATTTAAGGCGACATCCTCGTGGTCCCCGAAAAATTAGATTTTGTTCATAATGTATCAAATGTATGCGTACCAATAAGAGTTCACTGTATATATCATTGTTTTTTGTGCACCGTTTTCCACTGTATATATCTCTTCACTTGTCACTTGTGCCGTTCATCTTCTTCATGAGCACTTGTGCACAGTCTTGTACAGGTTACATGACATTTAATGGAACCTAGTGCTTTTGTTTTGATCTTTCAATAAAATATATGAGAAAGATTTGTGTGCATTCAGTGTTTCCTGGTTTCTTGTCTCCCTTCCCTCTTTATTGCCCCTTTCCTTGCAACATGTAATGTGCATAATCTTTTATAATCGTCAACTAAATAATACCTGTTGAGACATTGTTGAACCCTATATACCATCCACCCTAGCCTCAATTGGGTTTATGGGTATCCTCCTGTAGTTTGTTACTACAAACATTCTTGTTCAGGCAGCCATCAAGCACCTTCCATTTGGGAAAGGCTTGTACTGGTGAATGACTCAATATGTCTCTGGGCATTAGGTTGTCCGTTGTGCTGTGCAAAGATGGCACCTATCCCGGCAGGGCTAGCATTAACTACAACCTCTGTGTGAAGTTGGGGATCAAAGTAGGTAATTTCAGTGGCACTCTCCATAGCTTGCTTGATCCTTTGAAAGCTCTTCTCACATTCACATGACCTATGATAAGACATATTCATTTTCTTTATTTCTCATAAGGGTGCAGTGACCATAGCACTGTCTTGTATCATGTGGGAGTAAGAAACAAGCTACTGGCGCTAAACCCTGGGCGGCTAATAAATCTAAATTGGGAGCTAAACTTTCTAGTAATGGAACAATTTAAGCAGTCATCACTACAGAGGCAAAGAGAAATCACTCAATTGAGGCAGTGAGAATGAGATGAAGGTGTCGGAACATAGAGGAGCGGATGATCAGAAATGGATTAGGATGAGTGAGGCTGCACTTTCTGGGCTCTCGCGTAAAGATCGGGCAGTAATAGCCAAATATTGTGACTGTTGAATTAAGGCTGAAGCCATTTTAATCTCCAACGCATAGTGGATCCAACATATCTTGGAACTATATTCATCAAATTCTAGTTGTGCGTTTCAGTTGGAGTTGATTGGTGAGTCTCCCTTAATGAATGTATATGGCCCTCCTTCCTTTGAGGAGATAGAGAGTTTTATTAAGGGTGCAAGGTATTCGAGGGTGATGGGGCCGATCATCTCCTGATATCTCTAATTAAACAAGATATTTCCAGTTGGGCCCTTTTTCTCCATCTGGTGGTTCAATACTGTAATTTGCATGGGACTATACAGTCCTCTTAGAAAGGAAGCATAGTGATAACTTTATATAAAACGTGTCCTAAAACTTCTCCTGCCAGCTTTAGGCAGATTGCATTATTGGATGCGATTGGGAAGCTGTTCGTCAAGAGTATTCTTCTTCACCTTCAGGACTGGGCTTTTGATAATTATCTTGTCCTTGTGGAGCAGGCTGGCTTTCGTAAGCATTGTGGCACCCTAAACAATATCACAACCCTCCAAATTGTCAAGGTAAGTGTATGGCCTCATATGCTGCCTTTATAGATTTCTCCACAGCATTAAAAAGGGTTGATCATAGGACGCTGTGGAGGAGATTGGTTGTAATGGGGATCCCCGCGCACTTGCTTAGGCTAGATATTGCTTTGCACTCTTCTTCTTGGACTCAGGTCCTGATGAGAGGGAGCCAGGACTTGTCAAGCAAAGTAAAAACCCACAATGGGTTGAAGCAAGGGTGCTTACAAGTGCCTCTCTTCTCTTTATATCCATGACTTGACTAGCAGAATGGGGCAGTGTAAGTGGGACCCACCAAAACTGGGAGCAATGAAACATGGTTGTCTACAATATGCGGATAATGCTATTTTGCTAGACTTAAACCTAATAGGTTTACAGAGGCGTCTTTTTGAGTTAGGCAACTATGCTTACCAACATTGTCTAAAAATAAACATTTCAAGAGCAAAGCTACGGGCTTTACGTCTCTGGGTGTAGGTTTAGGAGAGATTTGCATTCCTTTTCCGGGAAAGACAAGTTAGAAGTGGGGAAGTTGTACCTGTATTTTGTAACATTTTTTCCAGTAACTGTTCTAATAGTGATCACATTAGTCTGTGCAGAAGTAAAGAAATATCCTAGGCTTCCATAATTGGCAGGTTAATGCTGGGCGTTCAAAGACACTTTGCCCATGTCTTGGTGGTATATAAGATAAAGATTCCACCTTCTTTGAGTTTTGCCTGTGAATCAATGGATGAGCAGTACTGGGACTTCCTTGAGAAGGTGGAAGGGCGCATTTGACACCAAATATGTAACTTGAATTGTGCAGCTGCTCCATCAGCACTCTGATTTGAATTTGGGCTTCTCTCCACTAATGAGTTTGCTATGGAAGCACGGTTAAGGTGGGGGAATAGCTTATTGAATAGTGATATGTGTTCCCTTCGACAATCCGGCTTGAATTTGGGCTTCTCTCAACTAATGTGTTTGTTATGGCAGCATGTTTAAGGTGGGGAAAAGCTTATTGAATAGTGATCTGGTCTCGCTACGGGGTGCATTAAAGCATGAAATCTTTCTCTGTCTGAAGGAGAGAAGCGCTGGTTTCTCAAATTATGTGAAAGCTATAGATATGTTTGGAATTAGGCAAAGTGAAGTGAAGCAGGTCCGCTCCCAAAGTCGATTTTGAAAAATCTAATTAAAAAAACGAATTATGAATGTAGTCGTAAAAGAGATATTGTTAGAAATGATATAATAGTGGAGAGTATCACATGCATTGTGTGCGTAGAAGAATTTGCTCCTAAGTCTGTACATGCTCCCCCGATGAATTATAACAGGAGAATTGGAGGGATCTGAGGGATTATCGAAGGAAGAGAGGATTTGTGACCTATGCAGGAACCATGTTCAAGATTTAAAGTAGGTTTTATTTGTTTGTCCTTTGTTACATTCATTACGACGTCGATTATTAACACCATTGTTCCTAAAGTATAATATTTCCTCTGCAGTGTATGCCTGGAACTTTCTATTTGTTTCACCGTCAGAAATAGTCTGTTCAAAATGTTGTATCTTTTTTTAATTAATTCTTATTTTTTTTAAGATTGTGTTATATTAATTGTATTTGCTCTCACATTTGATGAATGTAGTCTTTTAGGTTAATACGATGTGCACAGTCTAAGTGGATTTACAGTAGTTACATTGCTTTATAAAGCTGATTGCACTGAAATATATTGAGGTACTGTACTAGATTTGCACTATTGTTCCTGCTGCATTTTTTAGGCTGGATAGGTTTTGTATCGCTCACTAATTCAATAGCGCATTTGCACTGTATAAGTCCAACGGCTCCTTATTTACGTGGACTGTGTTTGTAAATTGAATGTCTCTATCATGTATTTTATTTTGCATATTACCAATCGTGAGATCTGTTTTTGTAGATAGTTGTGTGTTTTATATGTGGACCTCTTGGAGTTCCAAATCATAATACATTTTTTTTGCTTTTTGGGCAACATCTTGTATGTATCTAAAACAGCAGCAGTCCATTCCAAGAAATGATCGTAACATAGAATCGTCTTGTGGGGGATTTGCAGTAGACAACGATTGTATGTTTGCAGGATCAGGTTTCATTCCCCCCTCAGAAAAGACACAGCCAAATAATTCCAAGCTTTTCTTGTGGAATTCACATTTGTCAGCATTTAGAGTTAGACCTGCATCATTCAACAAATGACATACTTGCATGAGAGCTTTGTCATGCTCTTTCTGTGTATCTCCGAAAACCAATATGTCATCACTATAGTTATATGCAATTACTACAGGCTGTATGATACATCAAATGATGTCTTGGAAACGTTTGGGAGCAGAGGATATACCAAAACTCAATTGCGTGTAGGGAAGCAAACCAATATGCGTAGAAAAGGCTGTTATATACCTGGAGATTTCTTCAAGCTCCAATTGGCAACATCCTTCATTTAGGTCGAGCCGAGAGAAGAACTTTGCATCATTTAATTGAGTTATCATATCAGCAGTGTGCCTACCAGAAAGTATCTCTCACTCAATTGCCTTGTTGGCCTGACGTATGTCGACACATATGTGTTCACCTCCCTCACTGTCTCTTTTAGGGACTATTACAATGGGGGAAACCCATGGTGGCAGTCCTGTGGAGCATTCAATGATGTGATGTTTAAACAACTAATTGAGTACCTTTTCGACAGCTTCTTGCAAGTGAAACACAACTCGTCTGTTACTTTGAGCAATGGGACACACATCCTGATTTATGTGTAGTTTACTTTCATTGTTTCAAATTTTCCTAGCTCATCAAATAATGAAGGAAATTAAATTACAATTTCATGATGAGCATTCATATTATAGTTCACTGATATCCGTCCCATATTAAAAGCAGTGTTGAAATTCAGCAAACAGGCTCTTAAATCCGTTCCTTGAAGTACATGAATAGCCTCATGTAACAAAGTTTTCAGCCCATGTGTATACTATAGTCTTTGACTTCGCAAGTTGTGGTAAGAGAGATAATTCTTGAAACTTTTCCTCAGTCATGATATTAATTGATGCTGGACAGTGGGGGCGTGGCTTGGACGCCAATCGGGATGGCGGCGTGAGCTCGCAGCTCCGCGCGGAATCCCGCTAATTCTCCTGTTTTCGGTACCCTGGGCGACCCGGAGACGACGCTCCTGCTCTCTGAAGTGTAAGGGGACAGTCGTGCGCGATCGGAGAGTGGTTGGGGGACTGCTGGCCCCGAGGAGACCGGGTCGAGGGGACGACAGAGGTGTTGCCGAAAGTGCGAAGAAAATGGCGGCGAGGAGGTCGGGCGGCCCCGAACTTCAGCTTTGAGCCGAGTTGTCGCCGACTGGCAGGAGATCCTGCAATCGGCTGTTCGAGGCACTAGGATCGGCGGTGCTGTGTCCAGAGACCAGGGGACGCTGACTTGCCTCGCCAGGACTTTGGGGGACCCTCGCTGGCTGCCGTCCCGAGACCCATCCTTCCCCCCTCGGGTTCCCGAGGGGGTCAGCTGAACGGAGTTCGTCAAGCTGGTCATTGCTCCCGAGGGCATCGGTGGCGACATTGAACACTGCCCGGTGCCAGGGGGCTGGCATTGAACCACGAGCGCGCAGACGTCAAACGGGCTCCTGGGCCTGTGACGCAGCACCCTGACATGGCGGCGACCGGGGGGCCGATGGCCGAGGAGCGTGCTGAGGGGGCCCCGGCGACATCAACTCGGCTGGGCGAGATTCCCTCCCCGGAGCTGGACCAGGAACAGCGGCTGAACCGGCGCTTGGATGCCATACTCGATGCGATCACCTCGACCAAGGAGGCGCTGCACCAAGACATCGCCCAAGTGGCCACGGGCCTGGGGCTGCTACGAGCGGACCACGCGAAGCTGGCGGACAGGGTCAAGGACCATGACCAACTGTTGCTGGACCTGAAGCCATCGGTGGTGACCGCGGAACACAGGATCACGGATATATTGGCCCGGCTGGACTCGCTGGAGCGACGGGCGGAGGATGCCAAAGGCCGCAATAGACGGAACAACGTGCGGGTCGTAGGCCTGCCGGAAAGGATTGAGGGGGAGGATGCGGTGGCCTATATGGAGAACTGGTTCCGCACTGTGGTGGCGCCGGAGGGGCTTACTCCTTTTTTCACTCTGGAGCGAGCTCACCGGGTACCTGCTCGTCCGCCGGGGCTTGGCCGCCCCCCCCCCGACCGATGGTGGTGCGGCTCCTCCACTATAAGGACCGGGATCTCCTCATCCAGCGGGCCAGGATGTCGGGCCCATATGAGGTGGAGAACAGTAAGGTCACAATATTCCCGGACTACACCCAAGCGGTCCAGAAGAACAGGGCATCGTTCTTAGCGGTGAAGAAGGAGCTCAGGGAGGAAGGCATCCAGTACTCCTTGCTCTACCCGGCCAAGCTGCGGATCATAATGGATGGCACTACGCACTTTTTTCAGACTCCGGATGAAGTTTGGCAATGGCTGGAGTCGTATAGAGCGGGGACGGACAGGTCGCATAAAAGTAGGCGAGACCAGCCTAAGCCGCCCCGGGTGAGGCAATCACAGCGCATCAGATCCCGCAACAGGCGCCAGCGGGAGAAACGGGAGGCTCAAATGGCGGCGGAGAAGAGGGACGCACTTGCAGCGACGGCGGCCATTACGGGGTCGCAACAGACTAGTGAACTGGCAGAATCGGACTCAGGCGGGGAAGGCAGCAGGACGGGAGAAGAACTCTCAGAGGCGGAAAGCTCGAAGGGGCCGATAGTGACCCCACAGACATCGGATGGCATATTTTGCGGCTGAGACTGTTTTGGGACTTGATCGAGGCTTCATGGTAGGGTGGTATCCTGTTGGTGGAGGGCGGGTTGCCGGGTGGGGGGGCTGAGCGCTTAGTAGGGGATGAAGGCGCGGGGCGCGGGCTCCGCTAGCTGGGGTCGGCGGTGACTCACCCCCCTTGGGCCCTTAAGGCCGACTGTGGTGGAGACCACAGGGTAAGAGTGTGAGTAGTTGGTTCAAGGTTTGGATGGGGGCTGACATTGGGTTCGTGTGCTCTATCCTGGGGAGTGGGGTTTGGGGAGTTTTTCTGTTCTGGGTATGTTCGGGGGGGGGCAACTGCATTGGGGGGGCTGTGAACCTTCGTTATTTGAATCGGACTGCTCGAAGTTGGAATGGGGACATTACCTAATTTGAAATGCCTGACGTGGAATGTCCGGGGGCTGCGAACTATGGTGAAACGTCACAAAGTCCATGCATTCCTAGTGCGTAGGGGGGTTCAGATCGCTATGCTACAGGAGACCCATCTCACCAAAAAAGAGTGCGCTGCTTTGCAGAAAAGATGGCGGGGCCAGGTGTTTGGCACCACTTACTCAGCGTATGCCAGGGGGGTGCTGATCTGGGTGAGGGCGGGGATACCCTTTCAAGTGCTGAATCAAGCGGTAGATCCAGATGGCCGGTTTGTGGCGGTGGAGGGGAGGTTATATGGAAGGGATGTGGTTTTCTGCTGTGTGTATGCGCCGAACACTGATCAAGCTCGATACTTTGATGGCCTCTCGGGGTCCTTGGCCTCTTTCCTGGCGGGCCCGATAGTGTTAGGGGGGGGCTTCAATTCGATCACGGATGTGGCTCTGGATAGGTCCCATCCCCCCCTGGTGGACTCCCCGGTGCGCAGGTTGGCCGCGCACAGGAAGGACTGGCAGGATAGATGGGGGTTGCTGGATGTCTGGCGGGAGCGGCACAGGGAAGCCAGGGACTATTCCTTTTACTCTGCTCTCCATGATCTGCATGTCAGGATTGATTCGGTGCTCTGTGGTGGGTCCCTAGCCCCATTGATTTCTCATACGGAGTACCTGGCTAGGACCATCTCAGATCATAACCCCCTATTGGTACACATTCAGTGGCAGCGGGAGCGCTCAGTGATACCAATATGGCGGCTTCGGCCGGAGACGCTTGAGGATTCTGTGTTCAGCGACGCGGTCCAGCAAGGCATTGATGGCTATTTCGGAGTGAATGAGGGCACGGCCACAAGTAGGTCCACTGAATGGGATGCAATGAAAGTGGTGGTGAGAGGGGTGTGTCTGGGTAGGTTTTCGAATGCTCGCACGACTGTGTTGAATGCACTCATGAAAGCGGAAGAGACTTTGAGGGACTTGGAGCGCCGCAGGCCGGCTAGGCCGGACTTGCAGACTCAGTTATTGGAAGCGAAGGAAGTGGTTGCCACTGAGACGGAACGCTTAAGGTGTTACGACTACAGGTAGTATATCATCAGAGCACATGCAGAAAGGGACAAGGTGGGCACCCTCTTGGCCAGACTAGCTAACCCGGAACTTAGGGGCTGCCCGGTCCTCAGCATTAGTAATGCGCGGGGGGAGATGGTGTACTCCCAGGCAGCGGTATTGGAATGTTTTAGGGGGTACTATGAGGAATTGTACCAGAGCCAGCTGGGAGTGGGGGTTCAGGACATTGCGGAATACCTGGGGGAGAGGCAGCTTCCGGTCCTGGACGAAGAGGATGCGAAGGAGCTGGGTGGCCCGATCACGCTCACGGAAATACGGGTGGCCATCAAACATATGGCCCGAAATAAAACGCCCGGGGTGGACGGACTGCCGATTGAATTTTGCCAACAGTATGTGGACAGCTTGGCTCCCAGGCTTCTGGTGGTGTATACGGAAGCTTTTGAGGCTGGGGAATTGCCTGGGTCCATGCGAGAGGCCTTGATTGTACCGCTCCTAAAGCCTGGCCGGGACGCAACGGATGTAAGGTCCAACCGCCCGCTATCCATGTTGACGGTGGATTACAAGATTCTGAGCCGAATCCTGGCCACCAGGCTGGCCCCACACATGACAGGCTTGGTACACAGGGACCAGGCCGGGTTTATACCCACAAGGAGCACGGCGCTGAATATTCGCCGCCTAGTGGGGATAATGGACGCCATCTTGGACGGGGAGGGAGCTCCGGCGGTCCTGTCCGTGGACATCGAGAAGGCCTTTGATAGTTTAGAGTGGTCTTTCCTGGATGGAGTGTTAGAGAGGTTTGGCATGGGCGAGGGGTTCCGCAGGTGGACGAGGGTCTTATATACCTCGGCGACGGCGAGGGTGCGTTTGGGCGGCCTGGTGTCTGCGGCGTACCCAGTGGGTAGGGGCACGCGACAGGGGTGCTCCCTATCCCCCTATTGTTTGCTCTGGCGATGGAACCTTTGGCGGTCCATGCGAGGTCGGGTGACAGGTACGCGGGGATAGCCAGCGGCGGGCAGTGGCATTATATATCGCTATATGTGGATGACCTGCTCCTGTACCTCGCTGACACGGCGCGGGCATTGGAAGGAGCGATGGAACTGTTGTCGGAGTTTGGCCGGCTATCGGGCCTTAAGGTCAATTGGCCGAAGACTTGTGTGTTTCCGCTGAGAGCGGGATCGCCCGACCCCGGCGGCGATTTGGGAGTGGTCTGGGAGCCATCTTGTTTCACCTATCTGGGAGTCCGCATCTACCACGCGACTGCGGACCTATTGGAGGGCAGCGTTGGTCGATGTGTCCGGGCACTGAGGGGCAGCTTGTCCTTCTGGTCGACCCTCCCGCTGACGGTTCTGGGTAGGATCGCACTTTTAAAAATGGTGGCGCTCCCCCGCTTCCTCTACTATTTCCGGACGCTGCCTGTCTGGATTCCTCAGGGGGTCTTTAGAGACCTGAGGTCAATGATTATCGGCTTCCTATGGGGGCATGGCCGCCGTAGAGTGGCCCTGAGCACGCTACTTCGCCCCAAGATCGAAGGGGGCATGGCTGTGCCCGATTTCGAGCTGTATTATCTGGCGGCGCAGTTGCAGGTCCTTACGCAGAACGTGGCTAGGGTGTTTCGGGGTCCAGAGGAGGACCGGGATCGGGGGATACAACGCCACGTACTGTCCTATATTATCATGCAACAGAGGCTCGAGTTGCGGGGCCTCACTATGGAGGAACGGACACTCCGGCTGTGCTGGCAGAGGAGCCTTCGGAGAGCGAAGGCGTCGCGGCCTTATGCACCGGAGATCCCGATCGGCATGCTGACGGCCTTGCCGCACGGGGGAGATTGGTCCCCATTGCTGGATTGGGAAGAGGCGGGACTACAGGTAGTAGGCGACCTATACATAGACGGGGCTTTGGCACCGTTCGAAGCGCTCCGGGACCAGTTTGGGCTGCCCGACGGGGGGTTCCTCCTGCACGCGGCGGTGGTGGCTGCCATACAGAAGCACTGGAAAGGGGGGCTCATGGAACCGACGACGACTATGGCGTGCCAGTATGTGGTGATGGCGGCAGGTACGTTCAAAGCTGTGACGTGCCTCCATAATAGGATGCTGAATGAGGGACTGGAACCGCTCCAGGGGCTTAAGACTAAATGGGAGGAGAGTGTGGGCCGGCCCATACCGGACACGGCATGGGGCCACATCCTGCGGCGCACGTGGAAGGGCACGAGAAATGCGCGCTTTCAGCAAGTACATTTCTATGTGCTCCATAGGGCCTACTTAACCCCTGAGAAATTACAGCGGTACTTTCAGGTACCGGATGCCCGATGCCCACGGTGTTCGTCTCTGGGAGCGGACATGGACCATTTGTTTTGGGGGTGCTCGCACTTGGAGGCCTACTGGGCGGAGGTGGGGGACCTCCTGAACGAAGTGACTGACAGGGAGGTGGAATTCGATATGGCGGCATGCCTGCTGCTCTGGTTCCCGCACACCAAACACACCAAGGTGACGAGCAAATTCATTGATCTGGGCCTGATATTGGCGCAAAGGGAAATATCGTGGCATTGGAAGTCCAGGGGGGGGCCCTCACTGCGTAGATGGAAGAATGAATTGCTGCGGTGGTCTGACTGCGAGAGTGTGCTACGGATGAAGCAGGCCGTCAAGATGGGGACTGAGAAGGCATTGGATGCGGCGCGTGCATGGGAGTTAGTGGTGCAGGCCTTGCGTGATTCTTTGGTGGAGGATGAGGACGGTGAGAATTAGGCCAATGGACACCGCGGGGCGAACACAAAAAGTATCATAACGCGCACTGTAGTGGATCCATCCAACTCGTCAGGACGGGGCATACACCTTAGCAGTTGCCAGGGGGGGGGTTGGTTAATGGGAGTTTGGGGTGGGTCGGAAGCCAATAGATGGTGGCCCGCCAGGGCACCTTGGAATCTAATAGGATGGTGGGGTACTGTGTGGAGTGAGGAATGGCTGGGGGGAGCGGCCAGGCATGATAGACTTACAGCACCTGGGGCAGGTCCCAACATGGGCGGTACCACTGATTACCACTAGAATGGCTGACGGGAGCGATGTTGAGGGTGGGGGGGTAAAAGCAGATACGTAAAGCGACATATCAACCATGGTCCCTATGGGACGTGCACCGTGATGTTTTCCTATCGAGTGGAATATTATGCCGCCCGGCCTCCGGGATGCGGGCTGAATGGCTGTGTACGATTTGTGTTTTATTATTGAACGAGGGGATGTCACGAGTGAACTGGCTGACTAATTGTATCCTGTGGTTTATAACTCTGCAATAAAAATATATTTAAAAAAAAAAAAATGATATTAATTGATGCTCCGCTATCAATTATGAATAGTATCGAACCCCCGTTTATCTTTAGAGTGATCTTCAGACAATGCTTAAATGTTTGTGGTTCTTTTTCAAGTCAATTTTTCTTCACTTTGGATTTTTCCTGTAGCTTCCTCATCATTAAACTCATTGAACTTACAGTACCTCACCAGAATATCCAGTTTCTCAACAAACTCATTGATGGTTTCATTTTGTCTCTGGCATTCTTGACCTAAGATGTATCTTTCATAGTCCACATTCGTTACTGGGTTACATTCGACATTCAAGGCTGTTTTGATTCTATCGTACGTCACTTCACCTTCGTTTGGTATCGTTTTCATGGCTTCTTTCACTCCTTTACCAGCCATGTTGCTCAGATGCTTTATAATCTTTTTGTCATCTTTTTCATCTAGTGCATCTATGAAATTCCTATCCACGCAGTCCATCTATGGCAAATACTGTGTTTTTTAGCAGAATTAAATGTAAAGGGCAATTTTAAGAATGCAACAGCCGTATATGCATTAGTGGACAGAAGTTGTATCTCAGTCGCTTCTTGTGGAACTGGATGAAGCAGAGTCTCTCTAGCGCCGTTTGACATACTGGAATTGAAAAAAATTAGTAGTTCTTCTTTTAATTGCCATTGTGAGCTGGAAGCCTCCTATATTTCTTATCAGGTCCGCCTAGCCGCAATCTTGTTATAGCATTTGATTTGGCAAAGGGAGTTAGTTTATCTTACACAACTTATTATCAAAGACTGTTTATCTCTTGATAATGCATATACAATCCCCTGGATCTCTTATATTCGAAATACCATCACTATTTTGGGTTTACAATAGCTGTTTCAGAACCCGGCCACATGTATGACCATTTAAAAAAAACGAATTAAAAAACGTTTTTCAAGCAAAATTGATACGGAAAGATACAACATCAATTGTTGTAGTGTAGTTCCTATTTTCCCAATAGGCTCTGCGCATTGGAATAACATAAACAGCAGTGTAGACGTAGGACTGAGGTCATCTAGGTCTCTACTGACTATGTTAAACTTAATTTAGGTCACTGGAAACTTTCTTGAATGAAGAGGGATGGATAACCATCCCTGGCTCAGACAAGAAGGGATTCAGTTTCCGACAACCGCATGAACATGACAACTTTGCTCCCTCAGAATAAGAGTATATCTCTACAGTCGTGTGAAAACAATAGACAGATATTTCACTCAGTCAGCAGTGCATACTTAGTTTCACCAGAGTGCAGAGAAACAGAGAGACGGGCGTTTTCAATAAAAATGTGTTATTTATCGAGCAGTCTTCTGTCTCATTCAAGAGAAGTGAATTGCCACAATTGCAATACTTAGAGTAAAGTAAAGTGCGTACAGTAAAAGTAGTATTATGAAAGAATACTGTAAAAGCATTGATACGGTTTCTTAGCCAAAAGATACTTTAAAATGGATAAAATATACACATACATAAATACATTGACTAAAAGGCTCAACTGGTGCTTCTAACTACGCCTACCCCGGTGTACCTGACCTAAGCCTAATACTTGGGAAGGGACAAGAAAGTAGCGATGTTAAGTTAAATTGGTTAAGATAATTTTGCGAGAATCTGCATCAAGAATTCTCCTAAGGGTTTAGTCAGCTCCGTACCTTGGTAATAGAATGTGGGAGGTCTGGTATCTCTTTCCTCAGGACTCGCTATTCCAGGAACCCGCAAGGGTAGGCTGGAAACACCGGAGCTGGATTTTCTCGGCTGGAGAAAAAGACAGTGTCTCTCTCAGTGCGTCAAACAGGAGGGGCGGCATCCGCGGGCACTCGCATCAGCTGGGCTCTCGGGCAAGTAGATGGCCGCTCTGCTCCAAACCACTGTGTCTTTGCTTAAGGCAACTGTTGGTATTTTATACCTGAAAGGTGCCGGGTTTGACGTAAGGTTGGACATAAGACGTCACCAAGAACTGACAGTTCTTGCAGGACTTCAGGAGATCTTGTTCAAATCAAAACAAAAGCAGGGGGGGGGGGGTTCCTGGCTGCTGGAGGCTTGGTTTGTTTAAAGAACGCGTTGTGCTTTCTAGGAGTCGATGGGAGTAGCCGTGCTGTGCTTTGGATTGCATGGGCTATTACTGAATATGAATCTGATTCTTATGCCTTTGTCAAGACATTATTGATTATAACCTCACAAGGGCATAAATCGGGATTATCGAATTAGGGTCCTAGATAAGAAAACAACACCCACTCCACGAATTGATGTCCATCATTACTAAAACTAAGCAATATTAAACATTCAAAGGTGCATGTGTTTTTTTCCGACCTACCCCAAAATACACATTTTGCATTTGAAATGGTATACGGAAAATACACGGAAATGAGTATTTGTACTGTACGCTTTTCAAGCAGTGTTATCATTCAGAGAAATGCATATATATATCAGCTGAATGATTTGCAAAAAATTACACATGAAATGGCTCTAAATACAGAAAAGAAGGTCGAGACCATTTCATCATATATTTATACAAATTTCTGTAGATGTGCTAGAGGCTGAGGTAAAATATTGTCTCTAGTATCCTAAAATAGAAGCTCTGTTCTCTAAGAATAGTTCTACTTTAAGCAGAGTACCATGTGCCAAAAAAAGGTAAATATTTTAAAAATATGGGCAAAAATAATTTTGCTTTCAGGGGAAAAGTTCCAAATATTTTCTGTAGCTTTGTTTATCAAAAACTGAAGGCCGAATTCAGAGTTCAGGGAACGCAGTGTGCTCATTGTTTTTATTAAGAGGTATTCTAGTTGGTTGGAGAGAACATTATTTCAGACAGACCTGCAAAAAATTGGTCTATCACATCAGGCGAAAGTTCGGCTAAGTTCGAAAATATTGCTACTGCGCAGTTCTCTGTGTGAGTGCTATCATCGATGGTTGGATCAGCAATGCTCACAGAAGGCTGTACCTGTTCGGTGCTGCTTTCCTCTCTTACCTCACCACCACATACTCGTAGTGGTGAAGTCTCAACAAATGCCGTCATCAGAATCGGTAGCCGCTGGGGACAACACGATGCATGAGTCGTTACCGGACCTAGCAAAGTATCGGTATCCATTGGTACTGCTGATTGTAGTGTAAGACAGATGTCCAACACGCATTCTTCTCCGCATAGCAGACATCGAAGCACAGGTATGATGCGATCTTGCCAGATCGGTCTGAATGAAAGAAACCAGGTTGTACTTAGATCTCTTAGCCGGGCCAATCCGAGGACCTTAGTGATACGGTCTCGGTATCGTATTGCTAGGATCGTTTCTTCCATCGTTGCTAGAGTCTTGCCTGTGGATTGGCTTGCCATATCGGTGCAGAAGAAGCAAAAATAAAATTCCTGCCACGAGTCCCAAGATTAAGGATAGGCCGCCAAAGACAAAATAGACAAAATTCGGGAGGATGCCCAGAACTGTTTCAAAGGGTGCTAATAGTCCCGAAAAAATTGTCTTAAATACATGTGCGATGCCACTGGTATCAGACATGTTTAAGATTTGGCTTAACACTTCTACGAAATGTACGGGGCAATTTGTTTATAAAAGGGTATGTATCTCTGCTGCTGTCCTTGCAACTTGCAGATCATATGTTTCTTTTGATGACATTAGAGGCACAGTTGTTTGTAAAAGAATAGACTTAATTCTGCTTAAAGTATCAATTCGAATAGAAGAGATATTCAACCGAGGCCATAACGCAGCCCCCATATCTGGATTGCTGTGTGGATACAATACTTGCATACAGCAAATGGCCCTGGAAGTTACAGTTGTCAGATAGGCTTTTCCTGGCAGCATGCCACAACAGCTGTGGTCACTTATTTAAAAGTGGTCTAAAAAATGGCTCTATCTGTTTTGCAGGCGTGCCATGCAGGTGACACGAAAGGTTATTTGAAGACCCTTTGTAGGCTCCATGCAAATTAATTCCTTGACACAGAAGTGTACCGCTTAGTGATTTTTTACAATTTTTACCACTAAAAATACCTCTCTGTTTCCTTCACTATAATATCTGTGTGTATAAGGTAAATCCCAGGTTGATTTGATGTATTCTTTACCCAACCTTTCATACTGGCCTGCTGGTATATACTATATGTAATCGTTCCATGTATTATCCATTCAATGACAGGTCTTTCTGACATTGTCAATGGTAATCTCTTGAGTTTGTCAATGCTCAGGATTGTATAATCTGCTCCTTTTTGTGCCAAACTGATTTGTTTATCAGTAAAGTTAAAGAGACCGAATAATGACGTTGTGTCGATTAAACGCCATGGTACTTAGCCTGAACGCAGATTTTGCAACGTCCATCCAAGCTGTACAATAGAACGTAATTGAGACTGACCATGTTGTAGAATTAGTAAGTCCTGCTCTATTATATCAAAGGCAGACAATACAATCCTGTCCAGTGAATATATTCTGGAAGACAGAGTCGTTATCCCATTGTCCACAACAGAAAGTGATTTTTCCAAATTAATATGATCAATTTCTCGTATTTTTTCTACTGTCTCAATTTGCATTACTTTCCATGCTTCTTTGTAAGCAGCGTATATACCGGCCGCTATGAAACGTTTTTGACGCTGTTTGCGTGGTCCCATTAAGAAATCACGCAACTCAGCACCGTCTTTAAGTAAAGTCAAGTGTTGCTTAATTTCAGCCAGTGTGGATTTCTGTAGCCACTCAAGGCATAGTTTCCCTACACTGTATGTTGTAACTATCTCTGGATGTTGTCTCTGGGAATATCTAGGGTCTGATCTGGTCATTTTGATTCCCTATGTTTTGTTCAGGAATCTATCTTGACAGTTATTCGTGTCTGTTGGCCAGATTAACCACTTTTTCCAATCAGTATGTGTTCTGTTTTGGTATAAAATATTAGAAACGTCTATCTCCACATCAGTAGTGCTGTCACTATCAGGCATGGGTTTTGGAATAGACGGTGTGTTCATGTCTTTTATCTTAGCAAGGCCAAGACAAGTAGTTTGTTGAATTGTGTCATTCAAGAAAACAATTTGTTCTGGGGTCATGCAGGCCCTAAACAGTGCTTCTAGGCCTTGTACCTGCCAATCTTTGGAACCCCAGATTGTTTTTGTTTCAATGGTGTTTTTCCAAATTTCGAAACCTAATGTAGACATTTTGTCATAAAATTTTTCTGAATAAATAAATTTAGTATTTGTAAACATTGTTTTAATTCCTGTTCTATTTGACATTTTAAAATAAAACGTTTTGGGTCACTGGTATTAAGTCCTGAGAAGTATTGGAATTTATCAAAAAACTTTTTTGAACTGCCTTTTGGTGGAGTAGGACAGTGTTCCCACTTGTTAAAAGATAAAACATTTCTAGGCTGAGCACTTTTATGCAAATAGTGATCACCATAATGGTTGTAGCAGTAAAGCTCCTCATAATTGGACAAACCCTGCAAGTAATCTTGTTCTGTAAATTTTGCTGACATTACTAAATCTGACATCATATTATGAATGTTTTCAAAGTCCCAGTCATCAGAGAAGGTACTAGGTGTTACAAAATCACTTAATGAAATCTTGAGCTGGTGGGGATACTTTAAAAGCTCGACCGGGCCCAAAATGTCATAATCAGTTCTGTCCCATGCTACCCCACCGGGTATTGGAATGGCTGTGATGTTCACTGATGACAGTTCTCTTTTCTCGATGTGAGAAGATGTGTGTGGCTTTAGGACCAAGTTGATGTTCTGACTTGCTGTGTCCATTGTACTATATTTTCCTTCAATGACTCTTCCCAAACATATAACCATGGTGAGCCAAAGCAGGAGGAAAAGTACACCTAACACAATCCAAAATTCGATCCATGGTGAAATTAGATAAGTCTTTTTCAGTTGTTGGAAAAGTTCAATTAGTTTGTTTTTAAAACTTTGTGTTGGAGGCGTTTCTTCATGTTCGCTTGGGTATTCAGAGAAATTGTCGAAATTGATGAAGTAGCCTGATGCAGTTCTGTCAATTGTTGGAATTGCTTCCGGATTTTCATTTGCTTTTGCATTTTTCTTTGTTTCATTAGAATAGTCTGAGGCTACATCATTGTAGATTGGTGTTTCTTGATGAACTGTTAATATTTGGGTTTCAAGAGGCACAAGTTCCATGGCATTATTGCATAGTCCTTTTTTATTCATTGCAGATTTTTCAATTTTGCTTAGTCTCTCAGCATGAGCCTCTTGGATTGTAGCAAACTTTGGTATTCTGCTATTTCTTGGGAGTCCACTGGGCCTACTACTTATTATTGGCCACATGATTGTGGTTTTACCAGGTCGATGGATACAACTCGTTTCTCCTTTTTACCAGCAAGGGGGGGTAGTACTACTGATCTTGTTCCGTTGATAGCTAAGACAGGTACTGCTTTTCTGTATGAAGGCCCAAATTCCTTCTTTACAGCGATCTTTTCTCTGACCAGATCCCCAATCTTTGGAATCCAGACAGGTCTTGCTGGGACAGGTGGTTTTTCTTCAGTGGATATCGACTGTTGTTTCAACTTTATGCTACTCAGGTTTTTTCTTGTTTCATTTAAATCCTGTAAAACAGCCAAATGATCTTTGATATCAAAGTTCTCTTCTTCTACCACTGAAGTGTGACTATCTAAGTCCTGAATTTGCATTCTAGTTCCGAACAATAGTTCGTATGGAATGAGACCTTTTAGAGAGTTTCTTGGCAGATTATTAAGACTACGTTGGACACTTGTTAAATGTTTGACCCACCCATCACCCGAACCGAATACCCTCGCCGTTATAGATTACTTTATTTCCCGTTTTTTTATTTCCACAACCGCATTTCCCTCAGGATGGAAGGGAGAAGAATACCGCAATGCGATGCCCATACTGTTCATGGCATCTTTGTAAGCTCAAGAGCTAAACGCAGGACCCTGATCAGAATGTAGTATGCCAATTGCGTATGTGCCGATAGAGACTCGCAATTTTTTTATAACAGTTCTGGTGTCACCGAGTGCTGGGGTCTACATTTTTAAGTGAATTTAGTCTTAATTATTATGGGGACGCGTTGCTCTGACTGGATTTCTGTGATATAGATAGCCTGATGCTCTCTAATAGTGGTATCTGGGCTACAGGCTGGACCGGTTCACAACTGCGATCTCTGTTGCAGCCCTTGCAATTCTTTGCAAAATAGTAGATATCTACGCTCATTACCGGCCACCAGTACTCTGATTGTAGGTCCATCAGAGATTTCAGGATCTCTTGGTGCCTCAGACCCAACCCCATATATGCTTCTTGTAGTAAGAAGATTCTCTGGTTCGTGTTTGGAATTACCCTATCCCGCACTCCAGGGATTTGAGCAAACGGAACGGAGTTTGCATCAATTATGTATGTATTACTGAGTGGATAGTTGAGAGGTAATGCTGAATAATCACTTTTTAATGAGGCTTTTAGCGCTAGCATGGTTTCCCCATCTATGTGTTTTTCTGAACGCTTTTCAGTGGCTACGGAAGCCGGGCGAGCCGCTTCCGCTGTGGCTGTGCTAGCCAATGAATTCCCTGCAACGTGAACGCCATCACGTCGATGACTCAATGCGTGTATCATGTGAGTCTTTCGTAGTTCTTTCTGCAAAAGAACTACTTGTTCCCAAAGCCTTTTATGCTTTATTGTAGCACCTGTGTCATCTTTGTAACCATGTTTGATCCATGTCTGCATGTCACTGTTATAGGTTTTGACGCAGAAATACAAATCGCACACTATTAGTGTGGTGAATTCGCGATCTGCATTTTCAAGCGCCATCTTTAAGGTTCTTATTTCAGCTTGTTCAGCTGAACAGTTTCTGATTGATTCGGTTTTGGTAATCATCGGTCTGAATTTACCAGAGCGCCAGCGACCTTTAAGAATCGCGCACGCTGCTGTGTACTATTTTTCCACTTCATTGTAGTGTTGTGCAAATCTGTCCATGTACATTACACAAGTGTACTTTTCCAGAGGCAGAATTTCAGCTGGCAGAGGATATTCGCGTTCATATACTAGATCATCTAGTTTTTTCAGGTTTGGGTCAAAATAGTATTTTACGTCTTCTGTAGCAAAAGAAGTTTCCCATTCTATCCATTTTGGATCTAATACCCCTTTAACCAGGTTACGAGGACTTGTTAACACCTCAAGGGCTGATTCTGCTGAAAAAACAGCTATTCTTCTGCCTTGGGCTAGGTCTCGTTCTTTTGCTACAGCAGTTCTAACAGCAGTTAGAATTTTTTCTGTGGAACTGAATTTCATTTCAGCTTCAGTGTACAAATGTGATTTGTAAGCTATAGGTACCGTTTCTCCCTCATTAGAGGTCAGGTATGTGAATCCGCATCTTCCTGGGATGACTCGGATTACAAGACTGCGTGTGTTCTCACGTGTTTGCAATTTTGTTTTAGTTAACATGTCTGTTTGTAGTGATCTCAAAATTTCTGTGTGTTTCTGAGTCCAATTGGTTTGTTTGAAATCTGGTTTTATTAATTCATAGAGAGGTTTAACCCTCTCAGCATAATTTAGAATGTATGTTCTTCCGAAATTCAGGAAACCTAGTAGTGATTGCAAATTCTTCAGCGTTTTTTAGTGCTTGGAGTACAGCACATTTCTCTAAGAAATTGTCTGCCAGGCTTTTGCCTTCACTTGATAATTCATAACCTAAAAATAGGACAGTTAGATGGGCAATTCATGACTTTTTAAAGTTGAATTTGTAACCCTCTGAGGCGAGTCCAAGTATTATGGTGTTCACCCTTTTTAAGTGAGTCTCCAAGTCATCGTCTGTGAGATAGATGTCATCGACATATGATAATGCTTCATCATCATATATTTGTAGTAACTCTGTTACCCTTAATGAGAATAATCCTGGGCTATTCTTGAATCCCTGTGGGAGTCGGCAAAATTGTTTCTGCGATCCAAATATTGAGAAAGCGGTCAAATACCTGCTTTCAGGTGCTATGTTTTTACAGAAGAATCCATTAGAGAAGTCTAATGTCGTTTTATATTTTTTGCGCACAATATTATTCATTAGTGCTGCACTATGTGAGTTTTGTACTGCAAATGTTTTACAACAGGAGTTAAGGTGTCTGTAGTCCAAAACTAGACGATATGAATCGTCTGGCTTAGAGACAGGAAACAAAGGATTGTTCATTTGAGAGGTGCATGTTTCGATCACCCCTTGATATTCAAGTTGATCTAAGATCTCCTGACTTGTTTTTTAGCTTCTTGTTTAACTGGGTACTGCCTTTGTGCAGTGGGCTGATTTTTTAACTGGATCTTGTGGTGAGGTGAGTCCTCATCCCATCCTACATGATTTTTGTACAAAGCAGGAGCTTGGGCTACTGCCCATTTTCTTGTAAAAGTATATTTTTTATGAATCGGATATGATTCGAGAAGGCAGGCATAATCATTTCTTCGCCATGAGGGCACACCCTGACAAACTCTGGTAGCCAGTCTTTCTCAGCTAACAGAATGTCATAGCCTTTTGAAAGTTTTTCCCAAAAGAGACTTTTTATTTTCCTGGTTTTATCTCCCTCTATACGGGATATATGACGTTACAACGCATACTTTTACTCCGCATACCATTACAATGCGGTATTTACAACGCATACCGTTACAACGCATAGCGCTTTGGGGTGCTGGATAGTGGTAAGTATAATTTACTATTCTAACTCCAGTCCCCGTGGACCCTAGGGAAGGTGTTGGATAGTAAATTAAACTTACCTCTTATCCTAGAGCGCCCCCCAGCGCAATGCGTTGTAATGGTTATGCGTTGTAATGCCTGCGTTGTAGTGGTAGTGCGTTGTAAAAATTGCGTTGTAACAGGTGAATACCCTCTATACGTAATGGTATTTCATATAGCTTATGGGGCACACTAACTCGTGTGTCTACAGTTTCCACTTGAATGTATTCGTTCGTGTCCACTGTCTCCAGAAGATTCATCAGGGTCTTGTGACTTATGGTCACTTCTGCTCCACTGTCTAGCATTGTCTGTGCCCACTCTCCGTTTTTCAGCTGTGTCCTCAGTATCCTCGGCATGTTTAATCTTAATACTTGCTACCTTCTTTCTGGGAAGTTGTAATTTTTTACTTTGATGAGCAGGTTCCTTGTCTATGGACTTGGCGTGCTCTTCTCTGTGTTCTGACCGTCCTCTTCTTTCCGATTTCTGTGAGGAAGATCGGGAAGGATTCAGTGAGAATGATCTAGAGGGACGTGTATCTGCATCTTGATATCTGTCTCGTTTTCTTATTTTATCCCTATCTCTAAGGTTGTATCTTTTTTCAGAGGGTTCCCTTTGAGGATACTTGTCTTCTCGGCCTGGAGATCTCTCTCTACGCTGAGGAGACCTTCCTCTGGACTGGAAACGTTTTTCACTGTGAGTGGATTGTTTATTACCATCCCAGCTCTTTTTTGGAGTCTTTAAATTATTTTTAATAAATGTTTTTTCAGGATTTTCAGTTAGTTGGGGTTTTATCGGTTTCCCACCCATAACTATCTCTTCCTAGCTCTTCATAGGATTTTTCTATGATTCTGACAAGTTCCAATGGTTGGGCTGCTATATCTGTTTCCTTCAGTTTCTGGCGGATCGCCACAGATGCTGCTTCACCTTTTATGTTGGCTAGTAATATAGCCAAGACCAGCTTGAAGTCTTTTAGTAATTTCATACCCAGAGTTAAAGCTGGTTCTGGACCATATTCGTTTTGAATCTGTCTTAGTACGTCTGGTATTACCGCCATAGACGGGACACCATGTGTTTTTGTGTAGATGAAAGCAAAGACCGTGCCCCAAGTGTCACAGTCCTCCACATGTGGTGCGATCCCCATTGGGAGACAGATAGTCAGAATTCTGTGTTTATCAGTAGGCGTCGCATCAGGAAATACTGCCTCTATTTGAGTAATTTTCTGTACTAACCAGAATGGAATTTGTTCCCGTTTTATGGGTACTTTAACAAGACATGATTGTATGTTCTGTGGTGTGATTTTGTTTATGGTCCCCTGGTGAGGGGTCTGCTGTGGAATTTTGAATGTCGGTTGGACTATTGAGGTCCGCATGACATATTGGACTAATTGTCTATGTATTTTATTTAAGAGTTTTAGCTGAGCTAAAAGTTCAGGAACTGACATTTTATCAATGTCTGGATGTGGTGTGTAGCTGGCTAGAACCGGCCACATTGCTCCTGGTCTACCTAGTGGACCGAGCCTGGTGATATGATTATTATGTTTTAGGGCGCCTTTAAACCAGAGCAGGTGCTCTTGGTATTTTAGTGGAATCTCAATCTCCTCGAAAGGAAGGTATTCATCCGGATGTTCTCTATTTTGTAATAGTGGAAGTCTTTTGTCGTAGCGTGTGCTGCTGGAAAGTGTATCCATGAATAGAATACCTCTGTCTGCCAATATTCGTGTGCCTCTATCACGAATATGACTGTACCACCTCGCGGTGTCAGGCCATTTTCTATAAGTTTTAGAGTTATAGTTCTTCTTACATTGACCGGAATGAGTATTGCATTCGGTTCAGTTTCATAAAGACTTGTGTCTTCCTCTAAGAGTCGAGCTGCTATTCTTGCTCGCTCCCTTTCTTCGTCACTTTCTGTCATTTTACTGACCGAATATTTTCTGTTGCAGATCGAGTTTCAAGGAAACAAAGATTAGGTGCACAATATTTTGGAACACTGTATCCTTCAACGTTGATCAAACCAAAAACGAATACATAGGATTCTCATCCTACTAAGTTCCGGCGGATATTAACCTTTCACCCACTCCAGACGTCTATTGGAATTTTTACGGGAAAAGGGTTCTGTGTGAAAAAGCACGACTGAGTTACTCTATTGTCTTGCGTTAGATTATCGCCTTACCAAACGTTGGGCGACATGTAGTGTAGTTCCTATTTTCCCAATAGGCTCTGCGCATTGGAATAACATAAACAGCAGTGTAGACGTAGGACTGAGGTCATCTAGGTCTCTACTGACTATGTTAAACTTAATTTAGGTTTGCGCCAGCTAGCTCAGAGGTCACTGGAAACTTTCTTAAATGAAGAGGGATGGATAACCTTCCCTGGCTCAGACAAGAAGGGATTCAGTTTCCGACAACCACATAAACATGACAACTTTGCTCCCTCAGAATAAGAGTATATCTCTAAAGTCGTGTGAAAACAATAGACAGATATTTCACTCAGTCAGCAGTGCATACTTAGTTTCACCAGAGTGCAGAGAAATAGAGAGACGGGAGTTTTTAAAAAAAAGGTGTTATTTAATGAGCAGTCTTCTTTCTCATACAAGAGAAGTGAATTGCCACAATTGCAATACTTAGAGTAAAGTAAAGTGGGTACAGTAAAAGTAGTATTATGGAATAATACTGTAAAAGCATTGATATGGTTTCTTAGACATATGATACTTTAAAATGGATAAAATATATACATACATACATACATTACTAAAAGGCTCAACTGGTGCTTCTAACTACGCCTACCCCGGTGTACCTGACCTAAGCCTAAAACGTGGGAAGGGACAAGAAAGTAGCGATGTTAAGTTAAGTTGGTTAAGATAATTTTGCCAAAATTCTGCATCAAGAATTCTCCTAAGGGTTTAGTCAGCTCCGTACCTTGGTAATAGAATATGGGAGGTCTGGTATCTCTTTCCTCAGGACTCGATATTCCAGCAACCCGCAAGGGTAGGCTGGAAACACGGGAGCTGGATTTTCTCGGCTGGAGAAAAAGACAGCGTCTCTCTCAGTGCATCAACCAGGAGGGGCGGCTTCCGCGGGCACTTGCATCAGCTGGGATCTCGGGCAAGTAGATGGCCGCTCTGGTCCAAACCACTGTGTCTTTGCTTAAGGCAACTGTTGGTATTTTATACCTGAAAGGTGCCGGGTTTGATGTAAGGTTCGACATAAGACGTCACCAAGAACTAACAGTTCTTGCAGGACTTCAGGAGTTCTTGTTCAAATCAAAACAAAAGCAGGGGGGGTTTTCCCGGGCTGCTGGAGGCTTGGTTTGTTTAAAGAATGCATTGAGCTTTCTAGGAGTCGATGGGAGTAGCCGTGCTGTGCTTTGGATTGCATGGGCTATTACTGAATATGAATCTGATTCTTATGCCTTTGTCGGGACATTATTGATTATAACCTCACAAGGGCATACATCGGGAATATAGAATTAGGGTCCTAGATAAGAACACGACATTGTAATAAATCTACTGTCTCAATCTATTTGAAAGTACACACTATCTCCAGGGGGTCCGGCCTCCTATTTGTCATTTGTTACAAATCCCCGCCATCGCTTTGTAATATTAAGGTTCAGACTAAATCTCATCCCCTGTATGCTGGGCTACCCTTCTGGTATTTATTCTCAGCAACTCCTGCCTCACTGTCCATGCGATGGAGTATCTAGTCAATCAACCCTTCATATTTTTTTTTTCTGTAACTTTTACACAGTATATCGTAAAACATATATTTTTCCCATCATGTGCGAATATAAACTCAGGTAATGCCGACCAGGATTTTATTTTCTACAAATGCTCCTTGACCACTATATCTGTTCCTGTGTAGCAACCTTTTTATGTTTTTCACTTAAACTAGGAGTTTACAACAGTAGTTAAGATCAAAAGGTTTTAATTTATTCCTGTTTTTTGCTGTTTTATGGATTTTCAATATATTTTAAAATATTTATTCATGATATTTTATTATTTGTACTTTTATGATCCATGTGGTTTTAGATCAAAAAAAGTGGTTTGCATGCTGGCTTTGGGGCCAGACTTAACAGCTCTCGAAGCTTGGATCTCGCCCTGGCTCTATTTTGGACACCTTCGGTCTCCATGTCAGTCCCTTTACGATCAGATTCTCTTTGCTTGATAGTGGTGTAGGGAGTTGTTCTGAGCCTCTGCCTGAAAGCTTTAGTGGTGGGGCCACTTAGATCAGGAACAACTCCGCTAGCACATCCCCTTACCCTCTTCCTGGGGTTGCTCCACAGTACGTTATAGAGTCATTGGTGCTTTCGATAAATAGATGAACCTTATTCAGTACCAGTCCATGAAAGCAGATAACTTTATGATATTTGGTCGGCTTTATACTTAAATGTTTCTTTACAAACACCTGGATATTCTCTGTTCCATAGCACATGAATTTCAGTTTAACTTCTCTACCCTTGCACCAGGTATTTTGAAGTGACTCCAGACTTTATCAAATGCTGCGACTCGTTTCCTCTTCAAAATTCCCAAATATGAATCATCCAGAAGTGTCATCAGGAATTTACACTGGTTGCCAGTGAGATAACGCTGTAAATTCAAGGCCCTCTGTCTGGTATTTAAATCCCTTGGGCCGACCATTTTAAGAGAAAACTCAAAAGGTATGTACCAGCAAGGACTCTTCGCTCAGGCTCTGCTAGGAACCTGAGGGTCCCTCCATTTAGAAAGGCCACTGGGGGGGGAGAGTTTTTTCAGGGCTACTGCGATACTCTGGAAATGTCTGCCACTGATTCTAAAAACTGCCCCCTCCTTATTCACCCATAGAAAAGCCTTAAAAACCTTGCTCTTCACACATGATCAGAAGGCCCCTTGTGCACCTGTTCATTCCGTTGTTGACACTGCCGCTACCTTAGTCGGATTTCTATAGCGCCAAAAACGCCCCCGGGCATGCGTTGCGCTTTATAAATTACATTTACATTTACATTACATTGAACTATGGCTGTGCGCTGCTTTCGTAACCTGGTAGCATTCGCTTCCTACTCTGCATAGAGTATGTCATTAATTTGTGTACTGGCACAGTACCTTTATTCGTGGCTGTTTCACTGACACAAACTTTCAATGTCTCTTGCTCTTCTTTAAGCTTTTCTTATTGGCTGACGTTGCGCTGAAACTCCATCATTGTCAGTATTGATTCTACACTTCGAATGTGGCACACGTGGTACGCACAAGCAGTTTTCTGGACCATGGCAAACTCTGGAAGGATACTTTTACT
The DNA here is from genome assembly GCF_964263255.1 of Lissotriton vulgaris. Classification (NCBI taxonomy): domain Eukaryota; kingdom Metazoa; phylum Chordata; class Amphibia; order Caudata; family Salamandridae; genus Lissotriton; species Lissotriton vulgaris. The sequence continues at coordinate 1,412,104,949 of NC_141685.1, read as the reverse complement.
GTACGGGCTATATATCCCTATCTCATCGCTAGTTGTTGCATCCTGCCAGCTTAAGTACTGGCCAATAACCACACCACGCTCAGAGAGTAGTTGTACATGTCTTTATTCTGTTCCATGTAAGTCAAAACTCAACAATTCAAGCCTACCTTCAACTCATATCTCCAATGCTTAAGTCACAGGGCTACAGTGTACATTGGGAACCAAAAGAGTTCCAGCATTTTTTATTTACAACACACTACCACTGGCATATAAGACTACTGCCTGAAACTAAGTTCTAACACAGTACAAAGAGTGACACAACATGGTCTGAAAAGCAACATTCATTTTAAATTATTATTGGTTGAACCTCATTAACCTAAACCTATTTTATCTTCATTCAACTGTTAGAGCTCCTTCCTCATTGGCATTATGATGAAACTGCAGATGTTTTGTGAGAGATTGTGGAAAGCAGTATTTCATCTCTGTAGTGGAAGATGAAACCTACACATTAATCAAACAGTAGGAAAGTCTAAAGATTTAACTAGTAGTCATCAAAATAAAAACTAAACATTTAAAAAAACTGTAATCTCAGATATATTCTATTTGTTCCAGACATAGATGAATCTCTACATCAGCAAATCTCCAACTAAAACCAGAAACCAGGGAATAGGAGGTTCAGCTTGGAAACTGTTCACATAATTCATCCCTGTTGTGGAGCATGTCTATTGTCACACTTTGCTAGGCCTTTTTTCATTGATGGAACACACATTCACTTTGGCATTGGTTCTCAATTAAAGATGAGGTGCTTAGAGACCTGAGTTGTAGGTTAAGGGGTGAAGACCCTTTTCAAGCAAAAACCACAATCCCCGTCAAGAGTAAAACACAAAAAGTCAGTCAATTAACCAGTGCTTAACCCTCTGCATTAACTTAGAGGCCATGTGTGAAGTATTTATGCAGCAAACAAACAGTAATAAAGTAAAATCACAACACAAGAAAAATCATACACCTATTTAGGTGTATGAGTGGAGAAGTGTGGCTCAATGGTTAGAGCAGGCAGACCTCGATGCAGAGTTCTGGCCAGGGACCAGGGTTCGATTCCTGCCCCGGCGGGCCACTGGCTCATTAATTCCCCTGACCGGATATTCTCGCCTCAGTGCCTATTCTGATCATGGGTCCCACGCTGCATCTCTGGGCAATAGCTTACTTAGTCTCCATAACGGCCCCCACAATGTGAGGGATGCCTGGTCTGCACCATGGGGGTGCCCAGGAGTGGACACTTCACAGGGAAAGCCAGGAAGGGTTCCCTTGTGGTATTCGTACAAGCGCCGGGAAACCCACTGCAGGTAGCTGTGCGCTATACAAGCACAAAAACATTTACATTTACATTTAGCCCGCAACAACTTCTGAACCGCCACCACTGCCCACCACCAACTCATCAGGAATACAAAAAAGAAAGCAATCGAAGACAGAATCTCCACGCACTCGCTCAACAGCAAAGAACTCTTTAGCATTATCAAGGAGTTCGCCCAACCCATAAGCGAGTTTACAGACATCCCTCCCTCACAAGACCTCTGCGACAAACTCAGCACCTTCTTTCACCACAAAATCAAGAACATTTACAACAATTACGGCAAAGACAGCCAGCACACAGAACCCACATCTACCACCCCGACACTTTGAAGCCAACGATTGACATCTGGACAGCCATCACCACCAAATACACACTGAAGACGATGAAGTCAGTCCACTTTGGGTCCCTCACAGACCCCTGCCCCCCCACACATCTTCAAAAGAACCGCCAACACCATTGCCCCCATTTTTCCTCACACCATCAACCGCTCCATCGAAAACCCCTCCTTCTCCTATGACTGAAGCATGCTTAGATCAACCCTCTCCTGAAGATACCATTGGCGGACCCCACCAATCTAAAAAATTACAGACCCATCTTCCTGCTCCCGGTCCCCCGTGAAAGTCATTGAGAAAGCCATCAACAGTCAACTCGCCACCTTCATCGAATAGCACAACATCCTTGCATTCTCCCAATACGGCTTCAGAAAGACCACAGCACGGAAACTGCCCTCCTTGCTGCAACAAATGACATCCGCTCCCTCCTGGACAGAGAAGATACAGAAGCCCTCATACTCCACGACCTTTCAGCTGCCTTCGACACAGTCTCTCACAGCATCCTAACACATGGGCTGTATGATGCAGGGATCCAGAACAAGGTCCTCGACTGGACCCGCTCATTCCTCTCCAGCAGAAGGCAGCGAGTCAGACTCCCTCCCTTCCTCTTGGACCCCACATCAACCACCTGCGGAGTCCCCCAAGGATCCTCCCTTAGTCCCACATTGATCAACATATACATGACTCCTCTCGCCCCCCCTTTAGAACCCACAGACTCAACATTGTTTCACATGCAGATGACACCCAACTCCTCCTCTCTCTATCCAACGAACACAACATAGCCAAAGACAACTTTCAAGAAGGCATGGAAGCAGTCGCCAAATGGATGAAGAGCAGTTGTCTACAACTCAACACGGACAAAATGGAAGTACGCATCATTGGCCCACACCCCAACACCTGGAATGACAACTGGTGGCCCCTCGCCCACCCCCAAGGACCACGCACACAACCTTGGAATCATCCTGGACTCTGGACTCAAAATGGACCGCCAGATCAACTCCTTCACAGAAAGACCGTCACACACGCCCTTGTCACCAGCAGACTCGACTACGGCAACGCACTCTACGCTGGAATCAACAAAAACCTCAACCGCAAACTTCAAAACATCCAGAACGCCGGCGTTCTGGTAGGACGAAAATCTCATGTATGAGATTTCAGTTTTTCAACGTTGAAGGATACAGTGTTCCAAAATATTGTGCACCTTATCTTTGTTTCCTTGAAACTTGCTTTGCAAACTTTCAGTCAACAAAATGTCCCTCGTGATAATCACAGGACCAGTGGAGCTTCAGGCGACATCATCATACAAACTTTAAACTTTACAGGTTTCCAAGAGATCGACGAGGATGCTTTAAGCATTCCAGGAAATTTAAGGAAAGCCATCACTATAAAACTCATACAAAATGGCCTATCATTAAAAGGTGGCAGGGTAGTTTTTGTGATAGAGGAACATGAATATCACCCGACAGAGGTATTCTATTCATGGATAGTCTTCCCTGAAGCAGATCCAAGAACAAAAGTGTTTCACTTCTACAAAGAAGATGAACCACCAGAGGAATACATTCCTTTCGAGGATATAGAAATTCCACTAACATTCCAAGAGCATGCGCTCTGGTTTAAAGGCACCCTAAAACATATAAAATACATTACCAGGCTCGGTCCACTAGGTAGACCAGGAGCAACATGGCCGGTATTAGCCAGCTATACACCACATCCTCCCATTGAAGAAATGTCAGATGCTGAACTATTAGTTCAACTCAAAGAGCTAATCAAAATCTATGGACAATTGGTTCAATAGGTCATGCAAACTTTCACGGTCCAAACGGCAATAAGGATTCCACAACACACCCCTTACCAGGGGAACATAATTAAAATTACACCACAGACTCCACATTCAGTTGTTGGTAAATTACCAGCAAAACGGGAACAAATTCCATTCTGGATAGCTCAAAAAATTACTCAAATAGAGGCAGTATTTCCTCATACTACCCCTCATGAGAAACACAGAATTCTAACAATCTGTTTACCAATGGGAATCGCACCACACCTGGAGGACTATGACACTTGGGGCACAGTCTTTGCTGCAATCTACACTAAAACACATGGTGTTCCATCTATGGTGGTAAAACCAGACTTCCTGAAACAGATTCAAAATGAATACGGGGCAGAGCCTGCTCTAAATCTAGGTATGAAATTGCTGAAAGATTTCAAACAGGTCTCAACAATAATATTAGCTAATATTAAAGGTGAAGCAGCATCCGTGGCGATCCGCCAAAAGCTAAGAGAATTTGATGTAATTGAGCAACTACATGAACTGGCCAGAATAATTGAAAAATCCTATGCAGAATTAGGCAAAGACAACTTGGTGGGAAACCAGTTAAATCTGAACTCCTACTCCTCCTAAAAAGAAGTGGGAGAACACTAAACAAACTTCTAAAGAGAAGCGTTCTCAATCCCGAGGTAGGTCTCCTCAAAAGGAGCCCTCTGAAAGGAGGTATGACCTCAGGAATAGGGATAAATTGAGTATCAAGATATTGATACACGTTCCTCTCGTACCTTTTAGACTTTGTCACAGAAATCTGAGGCTGGTCAGAAAACAAAGAAGAATGTGTGAAGTCCAAAGACGATCAACACGTTCCAAAAAATAAGAAAACTCAATTCACCAAAAATCAGACATGCCGAGGATCTTGAGGACACAACTCAAGAACGGGGAATGGGCTCAAACGATGTTGGACAGTGCAGTAGAAGTCACCATAGCTCGCAAGAACTTGAACAATCATCTGGAGACAGTGGACTTGAATGAGTACATCCAAGTTGAAACTGCAGATACCATGGTTAGTGTACCACATAAGTTATACGAAGTAACACTCCTGATGGAGGGCGACTCTCCCAGGGTTATGACATTCTTGTAGCTGAACAAGACTAGCCACCTGAATTTGTCAGGGAGTGCCCACATGGCGAAGTTAATCATTATGCCAGCTTTCTCCAACCACATTCCAATTAATTTAAAGTATACTTATGCCAGGAAATGGGCAGTCGCCCAGGCTCCTGCATTATACAAAAATCATGTAGGATAGGATGAGGATTCTTCTCACCATAAAATCCAGTTACAAAATCAACCGACTGCACAAAGGCGGTATCCAGTTAAGCAAGAAGCTAAAAAACAAGTCAGGGAGATCTTAGATCAACTTGAATAGCAAGGGGTTATTGAAACATGCACCTCTTCAAGGAACAATCCTTTGTTTCCTGTCTCCAAACCAGACAATACAATCAATCAAAGACATTTATAGAGCGCACTACTTACCCGTAGGGTCTCAAGGCGCTGGGGGGAGGGGGGTGCCGCTACTGCTCGAACAGCCAGGTCTTCAGCTTCTTCCTGAAGGAGAGGTGGTCTTGGGTCAGGCACAGGTCGGTCGGGAGGGAGTATCGTCTAGTTTTGGATTACAGACATCTAAACTCTTGTTGCAAAATGTTAGCAGTACAAAATGCACACAGTGCAGCAATAATGAATAACATTGTGCGTAAAAAATACAAAACCACATTAGATATTTCTAACGGTTTTCTTCTGTCAAAACATTGCACCAGGAAGTAGGTACTTGACTGCTTAATACATTATTGGGACAAGGGGTCAATTCTGTAATTTCACCCAGGGATTCAAGAATAGTCCAGGGTTATTCTCAGCCAGAGTAACAGAGTTAATACAAACCTACGATGATGATGCATATGTCGATGACATCTATCTAACAGACGATGACTTTGATAGGCACTTGAACAGGGTGAACACCATAATATTGGGCTTCGCCTCTGGAGGTTACAAATTCGATTTTAAGAAATCACGAATTGCCCATTTAATTGTCCTTTTCTGAGGATATGAACTTTCAAGTGAAGGCAAAAGCCTGGCAGCAAACTTTCTGGAGAAATGTGCACTGCTCCAACCTCCAAAAACGCTGAAAAACTTATAGTCGATTCTATGTTTCCTGAATTTCGGAAGAACTTACATTCTAAATTACGCAGAAAGGCTTAAACCTCTCTACAAATTAATCAAACCTGATTTCAAAACAGTTAATTAGACTCAGAAACACACAGAAATTTAGCGTTCATTGCAAACAGACATGTTAGCAACAAAACATTGCAAACACGCATAAATGTACGCAACTTAGTGATCCGAATCATTCCAGGACAATGTGGATTCACATACTGAACCTTTAATGAAGGAGAAAAAGTACCAACAGCTTGCAAATCACATTTGTACACACAAGCAAAATGAAATTCACTTCAACAGAAAAAATTCTGACAGCGGTTCAAACTGCAGTAGCAAAAGAGAAAGCCCTCGCACATGGTACGCGCATTATGGTTGTTACACCTGTACCTGCCTTAGAGGCAGTGACAAAAGCGAGCATTCTGAATGCTAAAGCTTTACATCCAAGATTGATACAATGGGTTAATTCTTTTGCTGCAACAGACGTTGAATACATTTTTGACCCTTATTTGAAAACACAAGAATTTCTACAGTACGAACAAGAATGTCCTCTGCTTAATGAGATTCTGCCTCCAAAACAGTATGAATGTATAATTTACAGACCAACCCGCTATGGAGGGTAAACAAGCTTATAGTGCTGCATGCGCGATTGTTAAAGGTCGCTGGCGTGATGGTAAATTCCGACAAATGGTCACTAAAACGCAATCTCTTGGAGATTGTACAGCTCTGCGAGCTGAACTACAAGCATTCAAGATGGCGCTTGAAAATACAGATCGCGAATTCCCCACACTCATAGTGTGCGATTCATATTATTGTGTTCAATCTTTCAAAGAATACTTGCAAAACTGGATTCAAAAAGGTTACAAAGATATAAAAGGTGGCACAATTAAGCATAAATTGCTTTGGGAACAAGTAGTTCAGTTATGACAAGAACTACAAAAGGCTCACGTGATACATACACTGAGTCATCAACGTGATGGCGTTCACGTTGCAGGGAATTCATTGGCTGATGAAGCTGCGAAGGCAGCTGTGCAAACGGCTTCCGTAGGTGCAATCACTTGTTCAAAAATGATAATAGACAGCGAAATAATGCAAGCTGTCAATGCTTCAAGCAAAGACAGTGGTAAAACGTTACCTCAAAACTATCCACTCAAATACTCATATATAACTGCTGAAAATAATGTTCTGTTTGCTCGAATCCCTGAAGTGGGGGATAGAGTAATTCCAAACATAGAACATAGATTAGGACTAATCTAAGGAGCACATGAAGGGCTCGCCTCTTCAAATGCAGGTATTTTCACCACAGTATCATTATTAAAACAGAGATACTGGTGGCCGCACATGAGGAAACAAACCAAAAACTATGTTTTGGAATGTGAAATCTGCCAAAAGATGAAAGTCTCTACAGTGAAATGTCCTGTGCAGATGCCCCTGTTAATCTCAGATAAGCCATTAGCTTGCGTTTACCTAGATCACTGCGGTCCCTTACAGAGAGATGGTAACTATAAATATATTATGGTCGCAGTGGATTCGTGTTCAAGATTTATTTGGATGTGGCCTCAGCGCTCGGCTGACGTTCGAACTGTTATAAAAGATTTTGCGAGTCTTTATCGGCACAAAGCAGTTGGCATGCTACATTCTGACCAGGATCCTGTGTTTAGCTCTCGATCTTACAAGGAGGCCATGGCCAAATTGGGCGTTGCATTGCGGTACTCTAGTCCATTCCATCCTGAGGGAAATTCGGTAGTGGAGAGAAAAAACTGGGACATAAAGCAATCTATGACAGCTAGGGTACTAGGCTCGGGTGATGGGTGGGTCAAACATCTAATAAGTGTTCAATGTAGTCTTAATAATTTGCCAAGAAGTTCTCTAGGGGGAATCACTCCATATGAAACCATTTTTGGAACAAGAATGATTATTTCGGATCTCGATTGTCAGACTTCCGTGGTAGAACAAAAATCCTTTGATATCAAAGATCGTTTGGCTGTTTTGCAGGACTTAAATGAGATAAGGAAAAGCCAAAGTAACGTGTTCCTGAAGTCAACAACCACTGAAGAGAAACCGACTGTCCTAGCAAGACCTGTCTGGATTCCAAAGATTGGGGATGTAGTCAGGGAAAAGATCACGGACAAGAAGGAATTTGGGCCTTCTTACAGACAACCAGTACCTGTCTTAGCAAACCACAGATGAAGAACAGTATTACTGCCGCCCCTTCCTGGTAAGAAGGAGAACAGGTTCGACCTGGTAAAACCACATCATGTGGCCAATCATAAGCAGTAGGCCAAGTGGACTCCAAAGATGTAGCAGATGCCCTAAACTGGCTACTATCCAAGAGGTTCAAACTGAGAGACTCATCACCTTTGAAGTATCTGGAGTGCGAAAAGAAGGACTATGCAACAAAGCAATGAAACTTGTACCTCTTGAGACCCAAATAACAGTTCGTCAAGAAACGCCTGTCTGCAATGAAATAGCATCTGACTATACAAATGTAACAAATGATCAAGTGGTTCCAGCGATTTCAACAAATTCTGTTGCAATCCCTCCAATTGACAGAACTGCCTCCGGCTATTTCATTAACTTTGATACGTTTTCCGAGGATCCCAGCGAACCTCAAACAACTCCAGTAAAAATAACTTTGAAAGAACAAGCAACAGACCTTTTTCATCATTTGGAAAAGACTTATCTGGTTTCACCATTGATTGAACTTTGGATTGTGTTGGGTGTACTTTTTCTTCTACTTTGGTTGACTCCTGTAATAAATTTGGGAATGTTGATAAATGCAATACATGTTAAAAAGGACACAGCAAGTAAAAACATCAACTTACTCCTCATGCCACACAAATCATCTCATCGTGAACAAAGAGACGTGTCATCAGTGAACATCACAGCTGTTCCCATACCTGGTGGTATAGCTTGGGACAGAACTGATTATGACATTTCCGGTCCGGCGGAGCTGTTGAAGATTCTACACCAGTTCAAGATTTCCTTGAATGACTTTGTTTCATCTAGTACCTTTTCTGATGATTGGGACTTTGGGACTGTTAATAATATGATGTCAGACTTAGAAATGCCTGCTGTATTTACAAATCATGAATACTTAGAGGGTTCATCAGATTACGAACAAATGTATTGTTATAATCATTATGGTCATCATTTCTTGCACAAATCTGCAAATCCTAGAAATGTATTGTGATATTACCAATGAAAACATTGTCACATTTTATGGCAAATTTCCATACTTTTCAGGTTTTAACGTTTCAAATCCAGAATCATTCTACTTTAAAATTGTTAATAGGACAGGAATGAAACGTATATTGACAAATACCAAGCAAATTTATTCTGCAGCCTTTTGTGCTCAGCTGTCTTCGTTTGGTTTCGACTTTTGGAAAGACAACATTGAGACAAAAACGGTCTGGGGCACAAAAGAATGGCAGGTGCAGGGTTTAAAAGCTTTATTTAGAGCCTGCAACATCCCAGAGCAAATAATGTTTTTTGATGACACTGTCCAACAGACATCTTGTCTTGGGTTAGCCAAGATAAAAGATTTAAACAAACCGTCAATACCTACACTTACACCTGATAGCAGTAACACTTCAGAGGGGGTGGTCGACGTGCATACTATTTTGCTTTACAACAGAACAGATCCAGATTCGAAAAAATGGTTAATCTGGCCCACAGACACAAACAACTGTCAAGATAGATTCCTGAATAAGACACAAGGCTTTACATTCACTAGGCCAGATCCAAGATATGTTCAGAGACAGCATCCAGGAATAGGAACAACATACAGTGTAGGGAAACTGGGCCTTGAATGGCTAACAAGTCTACACTAAAGGTAGTAAAACAACACTTATCTTCACTTAAAGATGGCGCTGATCTGAGGGACTTCTTACAAAGACCTACTAAACCGAGTCATAAACGTTTTATATACACCAGTATCTACGCTGCTTATAATGAAGCATAGAAGATTACGCAAGCAGAGACTGCAGAACGAATACGAGAAATTGATTGTATTAATTTAGAGAAATCTCTCTCTGTAGTTGGCAATGGGTTAACGACTCTGTCGTCCAGGATATATTCTTTGGACAGCATAGTATCCTCTGCTGTAGACATAATGGAACAGGACTTGGTCATGTTGCAACATGGTCAGTCGCAATTACGTTCTATTCTATTAGGCTGGATGTTACAATGCCTTTGTTCAGGCTATGTCCCTTGGCGCTTAATCAATACCACGTCACTGTTTTCAGAATTCAATCTCACTGATAAACGGATCAAACTGGCACAGAGCGGAGCAGACTATACAGTGCTGAGCATTGAAAAACAGGAAAGATTGCCATTTAGTGTCGCTGAAAAGACAGCAATTGAATGGATAATACATGGAACAATCACTCTGCCTTTTACAATTTTCCATTTTCAGTATTGCTTAAAACAAATACCAGCAGGCATATATGAAAGGTTGGGTAAAGAATACATCAAGACATCTTGATAATTACCATACACACACAAATGTTGGAGTGGGGGAAAGAAGTGTTTCTTAGTGGTAAAAATTGTGAAAACACACTAAGCAGTTCTCTCCTTTGTCAGGGTATTAATTTACACGGGGCCTGTGAAGGTTCCTCTAAAAACTTATCCTGACACCTGGAAGGTTCACCAGCTGCAGTGATTGATCCAATTTTTAGGCTACTTTCTAATGGGAGTTACATTATGTTGAATGATCACAGCATGTTGCCAGGTTTAGCCTATCTCGTAACTGTGTCAGCCAGGGTAGCTTGCTGTATGCAAGTATTGTTTCCAAAAACCAAGACAGACCGGGAGTCGCCGTTATGGCCTTCACTGAACATCTCTTCTATACAAATCGATACTTTAAGCAGAATGAAAGCCATTCTTTTACAGAAAAATGTGCCACTGACCTCGGCCAAAGAGACCTATGATCTGCAAGTCGCAAGGACTACTTCTGCCACCGCACCCTAGTGCAGCGCCTCAGCAACGTCGGAATCCAGGAGAAGGCACTGGAATGGATCATCTCCTTCCTCGACGGAAGAACACAGAGAGTCCGCCTACCACCGTACAAGTCAGAGGCCACCGAAGTCATCTGCAGCGTCCCTCAAGGATCCTCGCTGAGCCCCACCCTCTTCAACGTCTACATAAGCCCCCTTGCGGCCATCGCACGCCAACACAACCTCAACATCATCTCCTACGCTGACGACACCCAGCTGATCCTCTCCCTGACCAACGACCCCGCCGCCGCCAGAGCCAACCTTCACGAAGGGATGAAAGACGTAGCCGAGTGGATGACAACCAGCCGCCTGAAACTGAACTCAGACAAGACGGAAGTCCTCATCCTGGGCTCCTCACCCTCTGCCTGGGACGACTCCTGGTGGCCCCCCGCCCTGGGCACCGCACCCAAACCGACAGACCACGCACGCAACCTGGGCTTCATCCTGGACTCCTCCCTCTCCAGGACCAGACAAGTCAACGCAGTCTCCTCGTCGTGCTTCAACATCCTGCGCATGCTACGGAAGATCTTCCGGTGGATCCCCACCGAGACCAGGAAGACGGTCACCCAGGCCCTCGTCACCAGCCGACTGGACTACGGCAACGCCCTCTACGCCGGAACCACCGCCAAGCTCCAGAAGAGACTCCAGCGGATCCAGAACACCTCAGCCAGACTCATCCTCGACATCCCACGACACAGCCACATCTCCGGACATCTGAGAGACATGCATTGGCTCCCCGTCAACAAAAGAATCACCTTCCGTCTCCTCACCCACGCACACAAAGCCCTACACGATCAAGGCCCGAGCTACCTCAACAACCGCATCAACTTCTACGCTCCCAAACGCCATCTCCGATCAACCAGTCACACCCTCGCCGCCGTCCCCCGCATCCGAAGAACGACAACAGGAGGAAGGTCCTTCTCCTACCTGGCCGCCAATACCTGGAACTCCCTCCCGACCGACCTGCGCCTGACCCAAGACCACCTCTCCTTCAGGAAGAAGCTCAAGACCTGGATGTTCGAGCAGTAGCAGCACCCCCCCCCCCAAGTGCCTTGAGACCCTCCGGGTAAGTAGTGCGCTCTATAAATGTCTTTGATTGATTGATTGATAGATACACACCCTATTAACTACAAATTGCCCTGTACATTTCTCAGAAATGTTAGGTCGTATCTTAAACATGTCTGATTCGAGTGGTATTGTACATGTATTTAAGACAATTTTTGGGGCGGACTGTTCACACCTTTTAAAGCAGTCCTAGGCATATTTCCAAACTTTGTGCACTCTTGCCCACATGCATCAAAGTACTTTTTTGCGATTCCTAATTTGCGAAAATTACCGAATCGCAAATTACGAATCGCAAAATGGTATGCATCATTATTTTCGCAATTTTATAGCGATTCGGTAAAAATCGCAATTTTTACCGAATCGCAAGATTTTTTACATTGCGAATTCGCAGTTTGCGAAATCGCAAATTGCGAATTCGCAATTTGATGCATACCAATGAGGACACACCCAGGAAGCCAGTACACTGATTACACACAGCTGAAGCCCAGTTCAAACTGCAGGATTGGCTGTTGGCAGTTGGAGCTCTGCTTGCAGCTACAGGAGGAGTGTGTTTGGTGTGCTCTTGAAGGAGTAATGGCTACTGAAAGTGCTGTGGAAGACCTGCATGCCAGAAAACGAAAATTAAAGTTTAGTGACCAGGAACTTGAAATATTAATTGAAGAGGTCACTCTGAGGCATGATCAGCTTTTTGACAAGGATTCCTTGAAGGTCCCCGAAGGAGTGAAGAGAAGAATGTGGCTGGCCATTCAATCGAAAGTGAATGCTGTGGGGGTTGCCCACAGAGACATCACAAATTTACAAAAACGCTGGTATGACTTACGCAGCCGTGCTAAGGACAAAATTGCGACCAGGAATAAAAGTGCTAACAAGACAGGTGGAGGACCCCCAAAGGATAAACCAAACACCCCACTGGAGGAGATGGTTGAGGGGACCCTGCTCACTGAAGCAGTGGTAGGAGTGACCAACATAGACACCTCTGAACAGCCTGGCACTTCACAAGGTAAGTGTGTAATTGTAAATTTTATTTCTGTAAATATGTCACAGACACTTGCCTTTTGATTCAAACTCAAATGATATAAGTAATCCCCAGCATCTACTCTGAAACACACACAAAAAGAGTCATAGTAATTAATGGGAGTCTGCATTGAAGCATTGCATTGTGGGAGATGTAATTTTCATGAACATTAGTTTTATAAATTTTATGAAGTGAATGATTCCTAAATACTTAAGAAGTCATAGCATATGAGAATACACAAATTTCTTCTTACACAACATGTTTATTTTGAATCACAAATGTAATTTTTCAAAATTAGAAGGTAATTCACATACATTTCAAAAAGTAAACTATACATATATTTTCCATTTGTAGATTTTCTGAAAGAGAGTGAAAGCATGGATTTGGACAACACAGTAAATACAGACATAGAGGAAATGCAAGTCCAAACTCAAAATATATCATCACCAACAGTTGGAAAAAATAAAAAAAATAAAAGGGTTCAGCAACTGCAAGACTCTGATACTGATGAACAGATAAATACACATGCACATTTGCAACAAGCAGTTGGAAGTAAAGCAAAAAAAAATGTAAATCAACGCAGCAGACTGCAACAATTTTACAGGAGAAGGTCACGTCCTGCAAGCCAGGCAATGTCCTCACAAGATGAGTGCCAGGCCAGTGTGGTGGAGAAGAAGCTCCTCAAAGTACAAAGGCTGCAAGGCAAAGACATCAGGGTCATGAAGGGCCAACTTAACCACATTAATAACAACATTAGCACCATGAGTGACAGCCTTGTGAGAATGACTTCTGTGATGGAAAATGCACATATGGCCACAAGTACTAAACTTGAGCGCATGGCAACAGCCATGGAAAGAATGTGTGATGCAATAGAGGCACAGAACATTGCTAATGCCAATAGGCACTTGAGATTATTTTCTAGCATACACACTTACACCAGAGCAATACATCGCTTGTGCAATACCAATGGCAAAGTTATTACTACTACACTGTGTATGCAAAAGGATTTAAGGAAATGTTGCAAGGCCCTGTCTGAAAGAATGCTTGCCAACACTACCTCCAAGGAGGTCATGCAGGAAGACATGAGTGTGCTTCCATCAACACATGGGGGCAATGCAAATGAAGGCGCAGAAGCAACTACTGCATCAAAAACAGAAACAGTGGTTGGACGACGCAGTACAAGACATGTCACACTGCAGGGCAACACATCTACAGCTATGAGGAATACTAAAAGCAAATCTTTAGGTGTGAGAGGGAGAAAATAAATTGATAGACTAATGAAGGATTGACAACTTGCCAATACTGGCCTGACACAGCTGAAAATTAAAGGCTACATGTTGTTTTCTTTTCTACATCTTTTGCTTTCATGTTACCTTGGTTTATCATTATTCCTCTCTTCATTTTGAATTAAAGTCAATCTGAATTCATGAAAATAACCTGGCTTCTTACCTGTTTTTAAAAATAATGCTCTTTGATTTCTGCTCGTCTTCGCCTTCCTTCAGCGGCATCTGGTCCGCACATTCTTGCATGTGGTTGTTGTGGCTGGTTGTCATTATTTGGTAGAATGTCATCTACATCCAGTTCCAAGCCTCTCCGTGTGGCAATGTTGTGCAGGATGGCACATGTTGCTACTATTTTGCAGCATACATCAGGGCGATATTGCAATGCTCCACCGGTTTTGTGCAGTATCCTGAACCTAGAATTCATGACCCCAAAGGTCCGCTCTACTACATTTCTAGTTGAAATATGGGCATGGTTGTAGTTTTGCTGCTTAAGGGTTGTTGGATTGAGGTATGGTGTAAGTATATATGATCTCACACCATATGCACTGTCTCCTATGGGTGTTTAAAAAATAGAATGGCAGTTCAGTTATCATGCAACAGAATGTGAATGAAATGTACTTTGAGCAATAGAGCATGATTTACCAAGCAAATATCCATCTCCAAATTCACCAGACAACAGTCGCCCATGGATGGCACCATGTTTGAAAATATAGGAGTCGGTATACAGACAAAATATCGACTCCAAAATATCGACTGGACATAATATCGAGTTTTAAATATAGACTGGACAAAATATCGACAGGACATAATATCGACTACAAAAATATCGTTTTTCAGGTAAGTGAAGTAATATCGACTGTATAAAATATAGATAGCAAAAATATCGAATTTTTAATAATATATAATATTTTATAGTGTATTTTTATGTAATAATATGTGTGAATAGTGTGTATTAATGTTATAAAATATTTTATTAAATGAATTTTGTTTTTATAATAATTGCGTAATGTAATTCTGTAGCGGGTTGTGGGTTTATAGGGGAATAGGGTGGGAAGTAATTTAATAATAATTAATTAATTAATATATGTTTGTTAATATTTTTAATTAATAATTAATTGATAATCAATTAATATTAATTAGTTAATTAATTAATATAATTTTGAACATATTTTGTATTAGTAATTAATTGTTCATTAATTATTTGTAATTAGTTAATTACATTAATTAGAGTAAATTTTTAATATATTTAATTTTGTGTTATTTTTAAGTAATTAATTTGGAAAAAATAATATTAATTATTAAAATAATTACAGCTAATGTTCTAATATATTTACTTTATTGTTATTGTTAATTAATAATTAATTGGTAATTAAATAATATTGATACATTTTGGGTAAAGGAGCATTTTTAGGGTTCAGGGTCAGTTTTCAGTTTTAGGGTAAAGGGGTATTTTTGGGGTTCAGGGTCAGTTTTCAGTTTTTGGGTAAAGGGGCATTTTTAGGGTTCAGGGTCAGTTTTCAGTTCATGGGTAAAGGGGTATTTTTAGGGTTCAGGGTCAGTTTTCAGTTCATGGGTAAAGGGGTATTTTTGGGGTTCAGGGTCAGTTTTCAGTTCTTGGGTAAAGGGGTATTTTTAGGGTTCAGGGTCAGTTTTCAGTTCATGGGTAAAGGGGTATTTTTAGGGTTCAGGGTCAGTTTTCAGTTCATGGGTAAAGGGGTATTTTTAGGGTTCAGGGTCAGTTTTCAGTTCTTGGGTAAAGGGGTATTTTTAGGGTTCAGGGTCAGTTTTCAGTTTTTGGGTAAAGGGGCATTTTTAGGGTTCAGGGTCAGTTTTCAGTTTTTGGGTAAAGGGGTATTTTTAGGGTTCAGGGTCAGTTTTGGGTTTTTGGGTAAAGGGGTATTTTTAGGGTTCAGGGTCAGTTTGGGGTTTTTGGGTAAAGGGGTATTTTTAGGGTTCAGGGTCAACTAATAAGATTGTAAAAAATTATTTTTATTATTTTCATTTATTATTTAATTATTATAATTTAATTTAAGTAGTATAAAGTATATTTTAGTAATTTAAATTTAATATTAATTTAATTTAACACTGTTTTTAATAAAGTCGATATTTTTTACATCTATATTATTGTTAACGATATTTTGTATTCGATATTTTTGTACTTACCTGTTTGTAGATACAAACTCGATATTTTGACTGTCGATATTTTGTCCACGATATTTTGGCAAGTCGATATTTTGTCCGTCGATATTATTTCAGTGATCCATAGGAGTCATGGGCACTCCCAGGGAAACTTGCAACTAGGTCTGTGATTATTGTTTTGGAATTGCAAATTACTTGGATGTTTAAAGAGTGATAGTTTTTTCTGTTGCAAAAAATATACTCATTTGTAGATGGGGGACAGATTTGAATATGGGTTCCATCTATGCAACCTATGACATGAGGGAAATAAGCCATGTTGTAGAAGTCCAACTTTGTTTCCAACAACTCTTGTGGATTTCTAGGGAAATGAATGTGATGCTGTATCCTTATCAGCATTGCATTAAGGAAATCTTGGAAAAATCTAGAAAGAGCACTCTGTGAAACCCCCCCAGCAATTGCTATTACTCCCTGGAAGGAACCTGAGGCTAAAAGGTGTAGACAACATAAGACCTGCACATGGGTGGGTATGGCTAGGGTCCTACGTGTTTCTCTGCGTAAAATTGGGTCTAATTCAGCAATGAGATCTATTATGGAGTCAGCATTCAGCCTATACTTGTCATATATTTCTGCCTGTGTCTGACCGAACAAAGTGATGCGCAATCTAAATATCCTTTCACTAAGCATCCTCCTTCTCCTTCCTGCTGCTCTCAACCTCCAGCGACGTGCAAGAAAAATGACTGCTGCCATCCTCAAAGAGGTCTACTGCAAATGAACAACCCCTTAAGTACCCAACTAATTGATTTCACATGTTTCCCTTACAATAAAAAAGTTTACCACCTGCTCCCAGTACTTCTAAATTTAGGAATTCCTAAATGCGATTCCTTGAAAAATCGCAATTAGCGATTTTTGATGCATACACTTTTTTGAGATTTTTTTGCGATTCCTTAAAATTGCGATTTTTTAAGGAATCGCAAACACAATTGCGAATTCGCAAAATGAGAAAAATACAATTTTTCATGATGCATCTCAAAAACAGGAATTGCATTCGCAAACGGCCGAATTTTGCGATTCGCACCGTTTGTGAATGCAATTCTGCTTGATGCACGTGGCCGTCTGTGTTTGGCGGATTACCTCTCATTTTGGGACATTGCTGCAGGGATACTATTTGTGCTCCTACTGCTTCAATACGGCAAGCCAGTCCATAGCAGACAGCCAGATCACCTTGGAAAATACTCTACTGGCGATGAAGTGTTGTGAGCGCATAATCCAAATTTTGTGTTTAACTCGCTAAAGAGAATTGAATACCACATGGTTTGTGTCATTCAGACCAATCTGGCAAGATTGCATCTTACCTGTTCTACGATGCCTGCTATGTGGAGAAGAATGCATGTTAGACATCTGTCTCACACTCCCTTCAGTCCTGCCAACGGACGTTGATACTTTCCTTGGACCAGTGACGGCTCATGTACTGTGTTGTCCCCAGTGGCTACCAATTCTGATGACGGCATTCGTTGAGATCTCACAGACGCAAAATGCTGACAGTGAGGTACGAGAGAAGAGCAACACACAGGTACCATCCAATTCAAACATTGCTAATGCGACCAACGCTGACGGCGATGCTTCACATCTATGTGCGGTTGATCTTCTTAACAAGGTAATCCAACTTTCATCTACAATGGTAGACAAATTATTTACAGACTTAGAAGATTTGATGTTTTCACCAAACAATAACACTGACTTTTGATTTGGCACGCAGTGTTCTGAGAGACTCTGAATTCGACCTTCATTTTTTCAAAACAAAGTCCTACCTTTTTTTTCTATGATCAAACTTTTGCTTTTCTAAATTTGTATTTTTTCATATTTTTATTTTGGGCACAAAGTGATCTGCTTAACACCTTGGCTGCTAGGCGTTTTCCCCTCCAGTGCTGACTTTTTTAAAATCCCATTTATCCATGACGAGCTCAGCTCGTCATCAGCACAGCTCAACTGTGCATCATGACGAGCTGAGCTCGTCATGAGCATCGAAAGGGTTAAAGTAGAACTATTCATAGAGAACTAGAATTCTTTGAAAACTTTCAAGAGACAATATATGACCTTGTCCACACTCAAACAGTTTATATAATCTGCCATGGAATGGTCTTGACTTTTTCTTCTGTAATTAAGAGCCATTTCATAAATGTGTTTTTGTGATTCATTCAGACAGCATTTTCAAATGTCATCTATATGCTTTGAATGAAACATTGCTTTAAATGCGTACATCACAAATGCTTTTCATGTACAACCAGTACCAATGCATTTTTATGTATTTTGGGTGTGTTTTAACACATCATGTTTTTATGCGTTTAGAACTAAGTAATGTGGTACATAAGAAAGTGGAGTGGCTGTTGTGTGGCGTTTTAAGCTCCGAGTGAATTGCCCATGCTACCCAAAAACAGGCATGGCTACTTCAACCCGTACCAAATGTCACAACGACTTCTTTGAAAACCAGCTTAAGCAGTCAGGGACTTCCCCTTGCTTGAATATTGATTTGTCCAAGAACTCAGTTACTTTACATAGAACAACTATTCCCTAGGGTTTTTTTCCTGACGTTCATATACCTGACTTTACGTCAAACTATGGCATTCCTAAACACCTTCAAGGTACAAATATACCTTCACTTGCTCTAGCAAGATACGGTGGTTCGGAGCAGTTCAAAGACCTACTTGCCCGACGCAGCTCGCTACAGAAAGTGCAGAAGGAAGCAGACTCTCCAGCTGACGCACTGATCAGGAAGCTGCCCTTCTTCTGCCGAGAATCCAGCTCCCGTGTTTCCAGCTCCCCTTGCAGGGTGTTGGGAAATCGAGTCCCAGAGATACCAGTCCCCTTCATTCTATCAAGGTATGGAGCTGATTAGAAGAACCTAGAGGAACCTTTCGTAGATTCTTGGCAAAAACTAAACCTATACTACACAATACTTACTTCTTCCCTCATACTAGACTTAGGTTAGGTACATTGGGGTAGGTGTATTTTAGAAGCACCAGGTGAGTATTTTAGTCAATGTTATTTATGTATGTATTTTTGTATGGCTTAGAAACCATACAATGCTCTTACAGTATTATTTCATATTACGGTTCACACTGTCCGCATTATACTTTGCAGTCTGCATAACAATTGTAGGAGTTCACCTATATTGCATGAGAAAGAAGAATGTTCAATAAACCCTTTTTATTGAAAACGTCCGTCTCACTATTTCTCTGCAACTCTGTAGAAACAAAGCATGCACAATTGTCTGAGTGAAATACTTATCTATTGTTTCCGCGACTCTGAGAGATATATTCTTATTCTTGGGAAACAAAGTTGTCATGATTATGCGGTTGTCAGAAACTAATCCCTTCTTGTGTATTCGAGACCTTTTCTACTGACCTCTGAGTTAGCTGGCACACACACAATTACGTTTAGTGTATTCGATAGAGACCTAGTTGACCTCAGTCCTACGTCAAATCGACAGTGTGAGAAGTTGGCCTGATATATAGTGCTCACTATTCTAGTGATCACTTTGTATCATACCAAACTGTGGTATTGGGTTCCCAAGGCCTACATGCTCCGCAGAATACCCACTTACACCAAAAGAACTGTTGGCATGGAAACTGAAAAGTACAAAAGACAAGTTTATTAAGACCCCATGGGGTGGTGGTACATTCCTACAGCACCCTTCGGCAATGCAAGAAGTATCACCCCGAACGTCGGTGCGAGTCCTTCTTTTATACAGATTTACAGTAATAAAAAGGTAGGCGTACATGGTTACAGAGTTTTAGGTACATATATGGTCATTTTTTGGAACACAGCCAACTCATGGGAGGGGTTACAACACCACTGGTCAGTTTGGCGGAACATTCCTAAGGGGTGACTGGTCAGTCGGAACTGCGCATGTACAGGCTTGACCGTTACTAAAAATAGCCTGTTGCTGGGCAAACTTGAGTGGTCAGTGGCACGGACAAAGGACTAAAGGGCATGCTGACCACGAGGCCGCTCATTCCCTAAAATGGCCGCCGTAACATACAAAATGGCGTTTTTGAATAAGGCCAAGTTAAGGGAAATAACGTGTAGCAAAGCTAAGCGCTAACCCAGCCATCGTCAAATTACGACAGACGACCCTTTTAGCGTTTAGCTGAAGCTACCTCATAGTGGACATAGTCGGGATACTCATCTTCTATATCAATTTACATAATTTGAGCCACTTCTTTATGAAGCATCAATTCATTTTGGGCAAGAGCTCGTCTAGATGGAATACAAGCTGATAAACACATGGAACATAATGCAGGGCCACATTGTATACATAAACACAAGAAGAATAAGATCCCAACCATGATACATAAGATTGTCAATAGCTTCCAGCCCCATGTACTAAGCATAGACCAGAGCCACCCCGAAAAGGTCCATGCACCATTGTCCGGATGTATTTCAGCAGCAATTTAATGTAATTTAGATATGGCATCATATACAGATGGTGAGTTGTCAGGAACGTAAACACAACAGCTACTTCCGATAATTCTACATGCCCCCCCTCGATCAGCTAGAACTACATCTAGAACCATCCGGTTCTGGAGCGTAACAATTCTAGATATTTGAAGCTCTTCAGTTATATTCCCCAATGCAAAAGCAGTATCATTAGCTGCAGCCTCAACAACACGGGTCAGTCGTCGTATCTTTCGACTGTTCAGAGCAGCTCCCACAAAGGAAAACAAACCCAGATTAAAATCCACATATTGTTGTAGTGCAGTATCGGTCTGATCAATGTCTTCCAGGACTACAGCACGTTTGACTCTATTTAACACAAAGTCATGATATAAAATATAGTCATTATGGTACATTGGTGGGGCAATGAATACAGGGGGCAATACAAAAGAGATATAACATGTACCTAAACATCCTAACGGGAGACGATGATAACCTTTATTGCCACAGATGAAGTATGTATTTCGAGATGCCACAAAGGATATGCCATTCGGACTATCAAATGTAAGTGTGGTGTTACATTCACTTTTTCCAACAGGGATTGTACCTTTATTTCGTATACAAAGATCAGCTTTAGTATCTATAACATTAATGACATGAGAGCTGGACATATTAATGTTCCGTTGATTACTGTAGATTCGGGGTGCAGACACGTTGTCTGGCGGTACTCTTCCCATTCGAATCGAGTACCCTCAGCTTGTGGATAGCCGTCCCGATCATGATAGCATATCTTGTTTAAACGGAAAAGCACCCCCCCCCCCTTTTGTTGGCCAGCGCAGAGTGAATAGAAGAGTATACCAAGCATTGCAGGAACCATTATGGGAAAACGGGAGTGGGATAAGTGGTGTGCCTCCTTTCTTCTGATGTCCAGGCAACATCCCACACACCCAACAGTTAGAAGTGTTCGTCATATTGTGAGTATGATGCAAGATTTGAATGAAGCTATTGTTCAAGTAAGTCTGTCGGTGCCGTTCTTCATGGTAGGGTAAGGTGAAATGAAAATGTTCAGATGGAGCCGGGGTAGTCGGCAGCAAATGTTCTCGTATAGGCACCACAAGTTCTACTACCCAGGCTATCACTGCTATTACCACAATTGTCAATACAAACAATATAGCACCAAGAATTCTTTTGTCTCGTGATGCAGAAGATGCCATAGTTCAAAAGAGTTCACAATGTCTCAAATATACAACAAAAAAAATAAAAAATATGAGTGCTGAGCTCCGAGGTAGCCGTTGTTTTCTTCTCCGGGGTCAAGACGGGTGTCGCTACTCTTGGCAGAACTGATCCCCCCCCCTTGAGATTCCCGGCTTCCGTTTCACAAACCCCAGAGCGGTAACCAACCAGTCTCGCACCAAAAAAAAATCTTCTTCCTATTGTGGCCGCAAATTATAACGCTGTTGTCCAGAAACGGTGTGGTCCGGGAAGGCTCCCTCCGATTCGGCCGACGTCACAGCTGGGCTCTTTTCCTCGTCCAAGATGTCTCTGTAGTCAGACAGCACAGTAGGATTCACCAGGTCCGGAGAGACGCGACGGCAGTGAGTTGAATGCACCCACCGCTTCCTGTTGGTCATCGCACAGCCGTTCGAGACGCAAGCCGGACCCTGATCGGGGCCACGCCACCTCGGTTCCAAGCTGTTCGCTCTCTCAAACGATTTTACCATAACGAAATCACCAGGACGAAGATTGTGAGCCTCTCCAATGGACTTGTCAGGGAGCGCTTCTCGAACCTGTTGGTGAATGGAAAGTAAATCATTTGTTAATCGTGCCAAATAATCGTTCATCATTATACAAGGCACATCATGTAACAATCGCGGCTTAGGAACTCCCCATATATTCATTGGCCTTCCAAACACCACTTCATATGGTGTGAGGCCAGTTCGAGAGTGGGGCGCTGATCTAATAGAGAGTAATGCTAACGGCAAGGCATCCGGCCACTTCAAAGACGTGGACGCCACAATCTTAGCCAGTTTTAGTTTCAACGTGGCATTGTACCGTTCGACAAGACCTGCTGATTGAGGATGGAACACAGCGTGAAACTTTTGCTGAATCCCCAATCCCTTCAGCACATATTCTACAATTTTCCCAACAAAATGAGGACCATTATCGCTCCACAAAAATTTGCAAACTCCATATCGAGGAAAGTACTCTTTGAGCAAAACCTTGGCCGTTGTCAAAGCCGTATTATCTTTCGTGGGGAAAGCCTCAACCCATTTGCTAAAGGCACATACCACCACTAAGACATACTTAAGGTTATTGCAACGCTCAAGCCGGATATAATCCATCTGAAGTACCTCGAATGGTGCAGAAGGTGGAACGAACCCTCCTTTCGGAGTATGCGTCCCTTTTGCAGGATTGTGCTGTAAACATATCAAACAGGTCTGCACTACTCTCTTGGCAGTGTTGGCAATCTCAGGATGCTCCCAAACTCGTGTTAACAATAGAGTGATTGCAAGAGCTCCAACATGTGCCAACCCATGTGTCATCTGGACCATCGCTTGCAAGTAAGCTGCAGGCAATTTCCATCGTTCCATATCCTTGCTCCTCCAACAACCCTCATCATCCAGCACCCCCTCTGCTGCCCATGTTACAAGTTCTGCTTCAGTCGCTGATTTCTGGATGTCTAATATCTCTGCTCTAGCATCATGCCATCGCTCGGCCTGCGACTTCACTACATACATGGGGGAGTCATTTCGTGACATAGTGGTTTGTCTTGCTATACTGTCTGCAAAGGCATTGCCTTGTCCCACTTTGTCAGTGACCTTTTTATGTGCACTGCATTTGATTATCGCCACTTTCTTTGGACAAAGTAACGCGTTTAGGAGATCACGCAAAAGTTCTCCGTGCATAATGTGTACTCCATGCGAAGTCAAAAACCCACGCTCTCTCCAGAGTAGGCCGAAGTCATGCGCTACTCCGAAGGCGTACCGGCTATCTGTGTAGATGTTCACACATAAGCCAGCACTCAATTCGCAGGCTCTTGTCAAAGCTATCAGCTCCGCTGCTTGGGCTGATTTCTGGGGTATTCGTGCTGTTTCTACCACCGTCTTAAGTGTCGTGATCGCATATGCTGCAGAAGTTGTGCCATCTGGCAGCCTCAAACACGATCCATCAACCCACAGTTCCCCATCCACATCTGGAAGTGGCATATCCTGTAAGTCGACACGACCCTTTGTTTGTTCCTCGGTCAGGAAAACACAATCATGGTGTTTTTCCTCCTGACCCTCTTCAACCGGATATGGCAATAAAGTGGCAGGGTTCAGGGTAGCGCATCTTTTCAGTGTGATATGTGGCGCCAAAAGTGTGAGCTCATATCCTGTTAAACGTGCACTCGTGAGATACTGCGTCTTCGTTTGATTTAACAGGGCATCTACTGCATGGGGAACTAACACCAACAATTTGTGTGACAAAACTATTCCCTCACTTTGCCGTATAGCTACTGCTGTCGCTGCGACTGCTCGGAAACACCCAGGTAACCCTCACGCTACAGGATCAAGAATGGCTGAGAAATACGCACATGGCCTCTGCTTATCCCCGTGTGCCTGCACTAACACTGATAACGCGCACCCATCTTTCTCGTGCACATACAACGTGAAAATCTTTGTGTAATCTGGTGTACCTAACACGGGTGCAGAGCAAAGGGCCTGTCTCAATTGATCAAAAGCATTTTGACATTAATCTGTCCGTTCAAGGGGCATTGGTGTAGTTTTGGACAATAACGCTAACAAAGGTTTGATAATGTGCGAAAACCCCATGATCCACTGTCTACAAAAGGACGTTAGTCCTATGAAGGCGCGTACATCTCTCTGAGTGCGGGGGACTGGCGTATCTAAAATCGCTTGAATTCGATCTGATGTTAATGCACGCCCCTCCTTAGACAAAAGATGACCGAGGCAGGTCACCTTGGGTCTACAGTATTGTAGCTTTTTCTTAGAGACTTTGTGATTGTTCTGAGCCAAAAAGGAAAGCAAAGCAAGTGTACTCTCCTCACATTGTGCATAGGTGTCTGCTGCCAACAGGAGATCATCAACATACTGTATAAGTGCTACTCCGGATTGCAATTCAAAAGAGTCAAGCTGTCTTTTTATGTATTAAATCTTTTATTGAGCACAGGCAAACAATATGCACCTCCGAGAAATGATAGGGGCCGGCACCACGCCGGAAAGCCAAAGTCAAAGCCCCCACTGATACCCATGACATGGCCAGCGGGGCACAATGTTCATTAACACAGCAAGCCGCCTACAACCCAACCGGGCCGGCCGCGTCATGAGAGGTGCTACAGCGGTGCAAGCTATGTAGTACTAGTGCAACCTGAGAGAAAACACAGAACTGTAAACAACCCCCCTACCCCGCCCACCCGTACCCACCCCTCTTCTTGTCCAATTCCGGCCATAATCAGTTGGCTACTGTCTTCCATTAACGGTCAGGTGGTGCTGCGCTCGTCGGGCCTGTACGTTTGTGGGAGCGTGTCTTGGGTTCTGGGAGAGGCGTTTCCGCAAGGCGCAGCAGACGCAAGTAACGTGGGCAGCTTACCTCACGAAATTCCCCGGTGAGCAGGGCAAGGAATGGTCGCCAGAGCTCTGCAAATTCCGCTCCCCTCCCAGCTGCTGCCAGTGACAATTTCTCCATTCCCAGGATCGCTCAGAGCCGGTGGAGCCACCCCAGTTGTTGCGGAGCCTGTACTGCTCTCCAATGGGCCACAATGTTTTGGACCGCTGCCCCCAGCGCAAGCGCGATCAGCCGCCCCCTCCAGGACTTCAGAGGATACATGAGGGGGTTCGGGAGGCCTAGAATAATGTATGCTGGGAAGCGCGGCAGCTGTGTATCTAGATGTGCGTCTATGAGGTCCAGGATAGGGTTCCAGTAGGGGCGAAGCGCCTCGCAGCTCCACAGCAAGTGTTCCAGTGTCCCTAGTTCCCCGCACCCCCTCCAGCATCTATCGCTTACTCGGGCATCCCAGTGGTGTAATCTCTCAGGGGTGTGGTACCAGTACGTGGCTACTTTGGTTAGTGTCTCGGTGAGCCCGGTGTGGTGTGCTGAATGTCTGGCCCTGTGGTACACCCCCTCCCATTCTTTCCTTGTAAGCTGCAGCCCCAGATCCCTTTCCCACCTGGCCTGTCCCGCGTTGTATGTGTGTGCCTGAGTGAGGAGCAGTTGTTGATAGAGGTCCGAAATCAATTTTCTATCCGAGGTGCGCGTCAGCAACCACTTTTCATAGGGCGTGAGTTGTCTTTGGGCCCCAAGTTGGATCGAAGGGTGGAGCACCCAATGTCGCACCTGTAGGTACTGCAGGCGTTCCGATTCGGCCACACCGTAGTCCGCCTTGACCTGCTGGAACGGGAGGATCCCCTTGAGGTCGAACATGTGGCCTGCCGCCCTACAGGGCGTCGTCCGCCATGTCGTAAATGCTCCGATGTCCAAGCCGGGCGTGAAGTCAGGATTTTCGAAAATGGGGGTCATAGGCGAGGGAAAGGTGGTCAGTCCCTTGGCCACAGCCACTCTATCCCACACTCTCAGGGCGGTGCTTGTGATTTCAGAGGCGTACAGGTTAGGGGGCCGGTGTTGGCGCGGTAGGAAAGGCACGCCTTGAAGGGTACGACCCGCCACTGCCTGGTCCTGGAAGAGCCAGTGCTTGCCGGACTCCAGTTGAAACCACTCCACGAAGGTGCGCAGTTGCGCCGCCTGGAAGTACAGGGTGAGGTCGGGCACCCCGACCCCCCCGTTCGCTGGGGGCAGAGTGGCGAGGGTATGCTTAAACCGCGGTCGACGGCCGTTCCAAATGAATCGCGACAGCTCCGCTTGGGTCTGCTGGAGCCAGCCAGCCGGGGGATTCAAGGGGAGCGTCTGGAAGAGATATAAGATCTGCGGTAGCAGTGTCATTTTGACTGCGGCAATTCTGCCTAGCCACGACAATGTAAGCGGCTTCCATCGCCGGAGCTGCTCCCGGAGTTTGATTGTGAGCGCCTCATAGTTAACACGCGCAGTGCCCCGGACAGTAGGAGCCAGGCGGACGCCCAGGTAAGGGACGGCTGCGTCCGACCACTGTATTTTGAATTCGGACTTAATCTCGGTCACCACGTCCGGGCTCAGGGAGATATTCAGGGCTTCGGACTTCGCTTCATTGATTTTAAAACCCGAGGCCAGGGCAAAGGTGTGTAGCTCCACAAAGAGAGCCCGAAGGGATTGCATCGGGTCAGTGAGGGACAGCAAAACGTCGTCAGCGTATAGGCTGATTTTGTGCGTGTCGGCACCAAATTTGATGCCTGATATGAGCGCATGGTGCCGCACCCTCTGAGCCATCGGTTCCATGTACAGTGCGAAGAGGAGCGGCGATAGTGGGCAGCCCTGGCGCGTGCCTCTGCCAATATCGAATCTCGGGGAGGTATGTCCGTTCACCCTCACAGTGGCGTTGGGCCGGCGGTAGCAATTGAAGATGCGATGGCGGAGTTTCTCCCCAAACCCGAAGTGGCGAAGAACCTGGTCGAGGTATGGCCAATGCACTCTGTCGAATGCTTTCTCCGCATCGATGGTGAGGAGCATGCAGCCCGGTTTAGTGCGCGACCCGGCCTCAATAAGGTGCAACACTCGCCTGGTGTTGTCGCTGGTCTGCCGCTGGGGGATAAAGCCCGCTTGGTCAGGGTCTATCAGCTGCTGCATGTACGGTGCAATGCGACCTGCGAGTATGCCAGTGTAGAGTTTCAAGTCTACATTCAGCAGCGAAATGGGCCTGTATGAGCCGCATACCGCCGGGTCCCGGCCCGGTTTGGGAATTACAGAGATAGACGCCTCCAGCAGGTCCGAGGGTATGGCTCCAGGAGTGTCAAAGGTGTTAAACAGGTCGCGCAAGAGGGGGGCAAGCTGCTGACAGAAGGTCTTGTAGAAGGCCGCAGTATAGCCGTCGGGTCCTGGGGATTTCCCCACTTTGAGGCGGGCAATGGCAGAGATGACTTCCTCCAGGCCTATGGGCCGCTCCAGAAAGTCTGCCTGGGCTTGGGTGAGGGCGGGGAGCTCCGCACCCTGCAGATAGGTCAGACCGGCAGCAGGGTCGAGGTGGTCTGCGTCGTACAGCACCGCATAGAAGTTGCCGAAGGCCGCTGCTATCGCCGCGTCCTCCGTAATCTGGCCGCCACTAGCCGACAGGAGAGAGCGCACCTGCAATCGTTGGGTTTGCGCCCGTAGTCTGCTTGCCAGGAGCTTCCCGCAGCGGTCGCCTCCGGTGTAATAGACGTGCTTTAGGCGCATAGCGGCGTATTCCGCCACATCCTGATCCAAAGCTGCCAACATTTTCCGCTCGGCGCATAATTGGCGCCATGCCCGCGCCGCCCCTTTGCGCTGGTGCATTTGTTCCAGTTCCGCCACCCGTTGGGTAAGCTCGGCACGCTTTTGAGCCCTTTCTCTGTTGTTGGCGGCGGCTGTAGAGATAAGTTCCCCGCGTAGGACCGCCTTGAGTGCTGCCCACTGAGTGGCCTTCGTGGTGTCGTCGTTGGCGTTGTGTTCCAAAAAGTGGTCAATCGCGGTTTTGAGCCGCATTTGGGTGTCGGGCAGCTGCAAGAGGCCATCTCGCAGCCTCCAGTGTCGTTGTGGAGCTGTCATAGCCCCTACACGAAATGTCGCTACTACCGGGGAGTGATCCGATAGTGCAGCTGGCATTATCTCCACCTCCTTGACCTGCAGCACCAGTTGAGAGGAGCACAGAAAATAATCTAGCCTCGCATACGTTTTGTGCGCCGCCGAGTAATACGTATAGGCCGTCGTCTGGGGGTGGGTGTGGCGCCATAAGTCTATGAGGCCCAAGTCTGCTATGTGTGCGTGTCCTGCAGCCGTGAGTGCCCCTACTTGCCCGGATCTCTGGCCTGAGCGGTCTGCCGTGTTATGAAATACAATGTTGAGGTCTCCACCTAGCAATAAGTGTGTGTGCGTGGTGGACGTTGCAGCCTCTAGTGCCGTATGTATGAATCTTTCCTGCCCCTCATTCGGGCCATAGACTGAACCCACAAGCAAAGTATGGCCTGCAATCTGGAAGCTATAAAGTAGAAGCCGCCCTTTAATTTCAGCTTCTTTCTGGAGGACCCTCCCTTCGAATGATTTAGCTACTAGAATTGCTACCCCAGCCGCTTTCTTCAGGGATGAGGAGAAGAACTGCCAGGGAAAGGCGCGCGATTTGAGTCTGTGCTGGTCGCTGCGGACAAGGTGTGTTTCCTGGAGGAGGCAGATGTCCGCCCCGGAACGCCCGAGGAAGGACAGTATCGCCTGCGCTTGTTCGGACTGTTGAGACCCCGCACATTAAGCGAGAGCACTGTTAGGTGTCGTGTCATGTCTGAGGTAATAGGGAAGATGCCAATTCCCACCCGGTGGCGGTGGTCGCGGGCAGATGGACCGTGGAAGACGCTGCGCAGGGAGTCCTACCGACTCCGTCCGTGATGGTAGAATCCCCTGGACAAGGAGAGCCCTCCCGCCCCACCCTCTCTTCTCCCAACTCCCCCCCAGTCCCAACTCCAACGACCCCCCCTATCCCCACCCCAACTGGAGCAACTCCCCCCTCCCGGGTCCCCCTCTCCCCTGGTGCAACCCCCTCCCACCCCGTACCCCCTTCCCGCCCCACCCCCCAGCCCTCCTCCCCAACTGTGAAAGAAACTTGATCCAACATAGTCCCAGGTCCAGTCAAGAGACCACTGGACCCGTGGTAAAGGAAGTCCGTAGAATGGGAGCAGTGGTGACAATGCGAGCGGGTCGGCCCACCCCTAGCCCTCCACTGTAGGCGAAGAGTCAGTGTCTCCATCGGGGAAGGCCAACAAGCACTCCGCTTTCGCCCCCGCCGCCGGTCTAGACTAGCCCGGCCCAACCATGTTCTGTAGACCTAGTGTGTCGTTCCCCCAGCGGTCAGCCATTGCTCGCCTGCACCAGGCCCTGCGCCACGGTCTCCACCGCAGCCCGCTGGCCCTCCTCTATCTCAGTAGCTGCGGGGCGCCTCGGCTTGCCTCGGCGCCGCTGTTGCTGCCATCGTCCTGGGGCTGCCTCGCTGGAGGCCCCTTCCCCCGGTGATCCGTCGTCGACCACAGGCTCTTCTAGGCCCAGTAAGCGGCAGGCGTCCCTGAGGGAACGCGGCTGATGAAGTACATTGCCAAGCCGGAACACCAGACGGAAGGGGTGACCCCAGCTGTAGGAGATGTTGCGTTTTCTTAGTTCCGCTGTCACCGGTCGAATGATGCGTCGTTTCTCCAGGGTGATCGCGGCCAGGTCTTGGTACAAAGTCGGGGAGTGGTCACCATAGGTGATCCGCACCAACTGGCGCGCCTTGCTCAGGATCTCTTCCTTTGTCCTAAAGTCCTGCACACACACCAGGATGTCTGCTGGGTGGGCTGCGTCGGCTCTAGGCGGACCCGTCCGGTGGGCCCTGTCCAGTCGCAATGGGGCGTCCGCCGGCCGGCCCAGTACGTGGTTGAAGAGTCCCTGCGTAAACTGAAAAAGGTCCTCCGTGTCCGGTGACAGTTTCACACCCCTGATCCTGATGTTATGCCGCCGGGAGCGGTTCTCTAGGTCCTCGGCGTGAGTCTGGAGGTCCACCTGCTGGTCATGTATGCGGGCTAGTTCCTGCCGCAGGGCCTCTATTTCGGTGTCTCTTGCGTCGCTTTTCGTCTCCAGGTCTGCCACTCTCTCCCCTATGGCATCGGTGTCGCGGCGGACTTCCTTGATCTCGTCCTGAAGCTCCTTCTTTAAGGTGTGGATGTCCTCCCTCAGACCGGTGAACAGGGACTCCAGGAAAGACCGTGTGACCGGGCCCTCGGGGTCCGACCCTCCAGAGGGCAATGTGGCCACCGTTTTCTTCTCTGCTTCTCCCCGGGGGCTGGACACCACTGGGCCATTCCGCTTCCCCATGGTAGTGGGGGTGAAAAGATCCTTTATGGTGCGGTCCTTCTTGGGCCTCCCGCCAGACATGCCCCCCCTAGGACCCCCAGCCGCGTCCGTCCATCGCCTCCTTTGCTAGCCGCGGACTGGTCTCCGGGTCTCGCGGGTGTGCCGTCCCTCCGGGCTCGGGCCGGCCAGTGCTTCCCGTGTGGCGCGTGGGCGCCGCGCTCGGGCGGGTTCCAGGCCCAATGCGATGGATCGCCCCAGGGGACCTAGGCAACCCCCAACGAGGCCGCCGGAGCGGGAGGTCTCACCGGGCCGGGACCACGGGGCTGCGTCACTTTATATTCTCCAAGCAGGCCGCCTCTCCGTGGATCAATGCGTCGTCGCTGCCCTCCGTCGGGTCCTCTGCTCTGAAGCCGCAGCAGCGCTCGGCGGGGGCCGCGTGATGGGGGCAGGATCGCCAGAGCCAGCGGCGAGGGAGGGGGCGCAAGGCCAGGCCCAGGGTGGATTGCCGTCCAAGATGGCGCCCTTGGTTCACGGGGTCGCACTGACCAGGGGGCGAGGGAGTCGGCAGGCCTGCAGAGGCTACGCCCAGACGTCTCAGGGGGCCTCGCTCACCCCCTTGCGAGCCAAGGTTGCTGGGCTCGTAGCTGTCGGCGCTGGTTGCTCCCGAGGAAGCGCCGCTGATTCGGACAGTGCGGAAGGCCTCCCTAGGCCCACACCCGCGGGTCACCCAGCTGTCCCTCAGGTCGATGGGCCGCTGCAGCCCCCACCGGGCCCGCCGTTGTCGCTGTCCTGTGTGTTGATGGGGCAGTGCGGCCAGCGGGGGTCGGTGGCTAAGGAGGACCACGAGGCCAGGCCCAATCCGGGCGTGCTGCAACCTCCGTCGACAGTCCCACCACACCACCAGTGTTCCCGCTCGCGGGGGGGTCCGTTCTGCTCCCTCCGCCTCCCGATGGTCCCACGCCGAAAGGTAGGTCCGCTGGGCCCGGGGGGGGGGGCCCGCTCACACCCGCTCCTTACCTCCGCCCGCAGGGCTCCTTTGCATGCCCCTCCGGTCGGCCCCGCCACTGCCTGCAGCCGTTAGGGCACTCCGCTGGGCGGCCAGGTGGTGCAGCAAGCCCGCAGAAGCCCCCGACCAGGGACCATGGGGGCCTCGCGCTCGGCAGCGCGGGCCGGGCTCGCTGTCGCTGGAATCGCCGAGGTCAGCAGCACCCGAGTCGGCGCGCGGGCTCCGCCCACCGCGGCCTCGATTCCCCGCACCGCTCTCCTTAGGCCACCGGAGCCGCCAATACTCCGGACCGGGTCAGCCGGGGCTCCACGCCGGGAACCGGCAGCGCTTTTGCCCTGCACACCCCCGCGGTGACGCCGACCTCAGGACCACCAGGGAAGCGCTCGGGCCGGGACAGTTGCTGTGGAAGTGCTGAAAAATAACGGCCGGCGGCGGGAGCTCGACAAAGCACGTCCGCTCACTCCGCATCTTGGCCACGCCCCCCAAGCTGTCTTTTTAAAGCCTGGCTATAAATGCTAGGACTCTCTGTGTAACCTTGGGGAACACGACAAAATCTGTCCGATTTATTATTTAGGGTAAAGCCAAATAAGTATCTGCTGTCAAGATGAATGGGGATGGAAAAGAACGCGTTCTTAAGGTCAATAACAGAAAAGGTCGTCGCAGTTGGGGGGACCAAGGTAAGCAATGTCGTGATATCAGACACCACCGGGTATTGGGGAATGACAATTTTGTTAATTTCTCTCAAATCAATAATAAATCGATAGACTTTGTCGTCAGTGTCTTTTTTAAGGATCGGAAGAATAGGGCTGTTACAGACATTGTAAGGAACTTCCTCCACTACTCCTGCAATAATCAAATCCTGAACGATGTGCGTCAGGGCAATTTCACCTTCCCTAGAGATCTTGTACTGTGGTACACGTGGCAAAAGTACTCCCTCCTTGACAGTAATTCGAATAGGCGGAATGAGCATCTGTCCCACATCCGTATCTGATGTCGCCCATAACGTATGTGGGAGAGAGGCTAATGCTTCAATTTCCTTCATTGTTAAAATGGGATCCCTGGCTGGCCAGGGCTTTCGCCAAAGTCAGTCAGAGACCACCACTCCTAAGTCAGGGCAAGGGAGTTACACGCCAAGATAACCCCTACTCGCCCTCTAGGTAACGTGGCGCGAGCAGCAAGGCTAAACTTGGAGGCGATATGAGTTAAGTATTTGCGCACGCACCCCAGCAACAACACCCAAGTCCCACCACAAAGATCGCACAACAGATATCTGACCCCAACCACCTAAAATGCATCCTGCTCAATACCCGCTCAGTCCACAGACACGCCATCGACCTCTGGAACCTACTAGACACCATTTCTCCCGACGTCGCCTTCCTTACAGAAACATGGATGAACGCCTCATCAGCCCCAGACATCACCATTGCCATCCCGGAAGGCTACAAGATCATCCGTAAGGACCGCACCGACCAAACAGGAGGAGGCATCGCTATCGTCCATAAGAACTCCATCCGCATCTCAAGCAGCTCAGACGTCAACCTTGCCAGCGCCGAACACCTTCATTTCCAGATCAACTCCGACCCCAAGACCACACTCAGAGGCACACTCCTCTACCGACCTCCAGGACCCCGCGCTCAATTCAGCGACGTTATCACTGACTTTATCACCCCACACGCCCTCCCCTCCGAGGAATACATTCTACTGGGAGACCTCAACTTTCACCTGGAAAAGAGCAATGACAGCAACGCCACCTCCCTTCTGGACAATCTCGCCAACCTCGGACTCAAACAACTTGTCACTACGCCCACCCACATCGCAGTTCACACACTCGACCCTATCTTCACCTCCAGCAAACATGTCTCCTTCAGTCACACCACTATTCTCCATTGGACGGACCACAGCTGCGTACATTTTACCTACAATAAGTCCACAACTCACAACCATCCTCAACCTACTCTGCGAAGAAACTGGAACAAAGTCACCATCGACCAGATCTCCTCATCGCTTCTTCAAAACCCCCCTGCCCACTCCTCAAACCCCGACCATGCAGTAATTAACCTCACCCAATGGCTATCCAACAGCGCCGACATCCTAGCACCGCTGAAAAAACGTCAAATCAAACTAGGCAGCAAAAACGCCTCCTGGTTCAACGATGATCTCAAGAAATCCAGGAAACTCTGTCGCTCCCTCGAGAAGGCCTGGAAAAAGACCCAAATGCCAGCATCAGGGACGCCTTCAAAAACGCCACCCGCATACACCACCAACTTATCCGATCTGCCAAGAAAGCCGCATTCAAAGACCGACTAGACAACAACGCCCACAACAGCAAGGAATTATTCAACATCGTCAAAGAATTTACCAACCCCTCAGCCAACTCCAACGACATCACCCCCTCTCAAGCCCTCTGCGACTCCCTAGCTTCGTTCTTCCACAACAAAATCGCAGACATCCACAACAGCTTCGACAACAGATCCGGAGACCAACCCACCCAACCTTCTGCAGGACCCTCACCCCCCTCGAACATCCTTAATGACTGGAACCCAATCTCAACTGAGGACACCATCCGCTAGGCGTGGGCGGAAAATCCGTTCCGCTCGCGGATTTTGCGGATTTTCGGGAAATCCGCAATCCGCGAGATTTGCGAATTTCCCGCAAAATCCGCAAATCCGCGAGCAGCGGATTTTGCTCGCACTGCTCGCACTGTTCGCGTGAGTTCGCGCCCCGCGAATAAGTGCAAAATTGCAGAAATACGATCTTGGCAAAACTGAAAGTAACTACTTACCAGGTTCAAAAGTTCAGGCACATCATTAGTAGCCATTTCCTGTAGTGCTTCCTGAGGGGCCCCTCCAGAGTTCAGTTGCCAGTTGAAACTATTATGTGACCCTGCTCTGAACCTCAGAATAGTTACAATATGCCACAAAGGTCCTGAATTACAGCTAAGGGAGACAAGCAGGAGCCAGGCTGGAAGTTAAAATCCATTAATCAGCCCCTAATTCATTATTGTCAGTTGGGGCAGGGCAGGTGTTGTAACTAATTTTGCAACAATGAAAGCACTTAGCAAGTGCAAAAGATCACTAATCAGGGCGCACTAAGGAAGCAGGTGCCAGCTAAAAAAATATTCTGTGACACATTAATCAGCCCCAAATTAATTCAGGTCACTTGAGGCAGGGAAGGTGTGCTTTGCTTTGCCGAAAATAATGTACACTGGACAACCAGAGGGTGTGGTGATGAAACAGAGGGTGGCATGGGTGGGCCAGAGGGTGGTATGAGTAGTCAGAGAGTGGCAGTGGTGACAGAGAGTGGCAGTGATGAAGAAGAGTGTCCCAAACAGGCTGGACACGTAGAAACAACAAGTTCGCAAAACTTGCGACCCGACAGGTAAGTTCGCAAATTGCGAAATTGTAAAAACCCTCGCGAACTGGCAGAAACACGGGCGAACACAAAAAAAAAAAAATCCGCAAATTCGCGGGAATTCGCGGATTTTGCGGATTGCGAATCCGCAAATCCGCAAAATTCGCGGATTGCCAATCCGCAAAATCCGCTCATGCTTACCATCCGCCTGATGAACTCCATCCATTCAGGATCCCCCACAGACCCTTGCTCTCACCACATCTTCAACAAAGCAGACTCCATCATAGCACCACACCTCCGAGACGTCATCAACTGCTCCCTCAATTCAGGCACCTTCCCAGAAAGCTGGAAACACGCCGAACTCAGCGCCCTTCTGAAAAACCCCACAGCTGACCCCACCGAACTCAAAAACTACCGCCCCATCTCGCTCCTCCCATTCCCGGCCAAAGTCATTGAGAAAGCTGTCAACAACCAGCTCGCCGCATTCCTTGAAACCAACAAATCCCTCGACTCCTCACAGTCCGGCTTCCGAGCCAAACACAGCACTGAGGCCGCACTCATCGCAGCAACAGACGACATTCGAACTCTACTGGACAATGGAGACACAGTCACCCTCATCCTCCTCAACCTCTCCGCAGCCTTCGACACAGTCTGTCATAACACCCTGTTACAACGACTCAGAAACATCGGAATCCAAGGAATAGCACTGGAATGGATCACCTCATTCCTTGCCGGAAGAACTCAGAGAGTACGCCTCCCACCATTCAAGTCAGAGGCCACTAAAGTCATCTGCGGCGTACCACAAGGGTCCTCACTCAGTCCCACCCTCTTCAACGTATACATGAGCCCCCTCGCGGCCATCGCACACCAGCACAACCTCAACATCATCTCCTACGCTGATGACACTCAACTGATCCTATCGCTCACCAAAGACCCTAACACCGCCAAAACCAACCTACATGAAGGAATGAAAGATGTAGCCGAGTGGATGAAGCACAGCCGTCTGAAACTTAACTCAGACAAAACAGAAGTCCTTATCTTAGGTACCTCCCCCTCCGCCTGGGATGACTCTTGGTGGCCAGAGGCCCTTGGAAAAGCACCCATCCCGACAGACCACGCACGGAACCAGGGCGTCATCCTGGACTCCTCACTCTCTATGAACAGACAAGTCAACGCCGTTTCATCATCTTGCTTCAACATTCTTCGCATGCTCAAAAAAACATTTCGCTGGATCCCCACCGAAACCAGAAAAACGGTCACCCATGCACTGGTCACCAGCCGCCTGGACTACGGAAACACCCTATACGCAGGTATCACTGCAAAACTCCAGAAAAAACTCCAACGCATCCAGAACGCATCAGCCAGACTCATACTAGACATCCCACGTAAAGACCACATCTCTAATCACCTGAAAAACCTCCACTGGCTCCCCGTCAATAAGAGGATTACTTTCCGCCTCCTAACCCACGCACACAAAGCACTTTATGAACTTGGACCCGAATGCCTCAACACACGACTTTCCTTCTACACCCCCTCCCGCCAACTACGTTCTTCCAACCAAGCGCTTGCTACCGTACCTCGCATCAATAAAACCACCATGGGAGGTAGATCCTTCTCCTACCTCGCAGCTAAAACCTGGAACTCACTCCCCACTCACCTTCGTCTCACTCAGAACCACCTAGCATTCAGAAAGCAACTTAAAACTTGGATATTCGACAAGTAACTCCCCACCCTTCTTCAAGCGCCTTGAGACCCTCCGGGTATGCAGCGCGCTATATAAATCTTTGACTTGACTTGACTTGACTTCATTGTACAAAATCTGTCTGAATCTGGGTAATTGTCGTTCAAAATAACCCGCACTCCTTCAGGAGCGCAGCGTGTCGTTGCTCGAAAATATTTGAGCAAATCAATACCCATAATGTTATCTGGAGTGTGAGGCGACAACAAAAATGGACAAAAACTGAAAAATTTGTCAATACAAAGTGCAAGAGGTTGTGATAATGGGCTAGGAGAGGGTGTGCCATCAAACCCTATACATGTTATCGTTTCACCAGACAGAGGAGCCCTTGGAACCAAGTTTTTAGACAAAGCACTACGAGTAGCTCCTGTGTCAACTAAAAACTGATCAGTAGAACCCAAAATGCCCGCTGATACATATGGACCTCTTTGATCTACTGGAACTTCAACCGATTCCACACCCCATCCTACGCAATCCTATGCATGCACATAATCCTGATGCTCCACATTCTCATTCTCCGATATCTGATACTGATTCTGTCTATCAAAAGTGTTTCGTTCATCCTGACCACGACCCCTCGCTTCAAACCTACCACGATCACTTCCGCCACCTCTCGCTCCTGAATAACTATTCCTCGACCTTCCACCTCCTCGACCACGCTGACTACGTTGCTCACGAAGCACCGGCCAATCTTCAGCCCAATGCCCAAACTCTTTACAATATGCACATTGGTCCTCAGCAATGTCGGTACGACCGTACGACGCATTACCCCCTCCTCGCCTGCCTCTATCATTTCCTCTAGATTGCGCACCTCGAACCTGTGCCAACATCACCTTCGTTTTCAATTCCTTCGTTTTCTTATCAACACTTTCTTTAGCCTCTAATTCCTGCCGCTCATAATACTGGGCCATAGTTAACAAAGACGCAGGGGTCGCTGTGGTCCAGGAACTTTCACTTGTTTTCAACCGCTTTGCAATCTCCGGTAGGAGATTAGCCACATACTTATCAACAAACAGATGCCTACCCATATCATCTGTTAATGATTGACCACTGTAATCATGAAACGCTTCTTCAAAACGTGTAAAGAAATCAGATGCCGATTCGTCTGGCTTCTGTTTGCATGAAGCTAACATAGTCCAATCGATCTTTTTAGGAGGAACAAGCGTTTTTAGTTTGTTCAAAATAGCCGTTGGAAGATCTAAAATTAAGTCACATGGTTTGCATGCAGGTTCCCTATCTAAATCAGCCTGACTTATCTCCTTCCAAGTTGCCCCAAACATCGTTTGATCATTAGTCTTATGAATCGATCTCCACATATCGGGGGGAAGTATTAATCCAAAGAAAAGATCTATATCAACAAGAGTCATAACACAAGAGGAAATGGCCCCCTCTACCCCTTCATAGAATGCTGCCGGATTCTTACGGAGATCAGGTAAATCATTTTTCAATGCTATAACATCTGCTCTGTTCCAAGGCGTATACACCCAATTACATATAAAATACCCCTTTGCATTTGCTGACATTTTATCTTCATCTGTACCGTCCCCTTTAGGGGGAACATACAGAGGTGCAGCTTCACGCATAGGCATAACATGCACTTTAGAATTCTTATCTGAACCCAGGATAGAACACTGTTTAGACTGTTCCGTCGACCCCGGCACGGACTCTTTTTCTGTTTTTCGTGCTTCCCGCAATCTGGACGCCTCATCCCGTAGCTGGAGCAATCGTGAGAAAAACCCATCTGCATCTGCAAGAACAAATAAACCTTTACGCATATTCTCATGATGGACTGACATATCCTTTGGTTCTAAGTCCACTGAATTTTTTCGGAATCGAGCAATAACTTCATCTGCAAAAGTAGTTAAAAAACACATCAATTCTCGTTCCGACCACTTATCCTTTTCAGCTATAACTTCTGACACAGTTATGTGATTAAAATTCAATTTCCTAGCAAAACTACGCAATTCCGCGGCTCTCTCAGCAGTTAACCTGGTACTTGACTTATCCCAACCTTCATCACCGGAATCCTCGGACGGGGCCGTAGGCTGAACATACGGAGGCGGAGATCGATCTAATAACGAAAAATCATCAACTTCATTATTAAGGACAGGATAAAGCGGACGACGAATAGGAAATTGACCGGTCGCTTGCAAATTACGTTCCCGTGCCTCCCTCTCTTTCTTCTCCTGCGCCTCCTTCTCCTCAAGCTGTAAAGCTTTATCTCGAGCAGCCTTGCGCTGCTCTTTGTCCGCCAAGGCAACCTCACGCTTCATACGTTCATGCACTGCTTTCTCCCACATTCGCACACAATCAAACATGTCCTGTCTAGACCTGCGCTGAACCAAACATTGCTCCACAAACTGAACCTTTCGCAAATCAAACGACCCATGTAGTGGCCATTGCAACTCGGGATCGGTTCTAGTGTATTTATGCCATAATTTACTGTACAGTATAGGGGGAAGGCCAAATTTAACATACATATCACGATTAGGTGTTCCCTCTGGGGGAGCCGGCTGAGATTCATTTAGCCTATATGTGGTACCATTTCCTAGACAGCACATCCCTCGGAGTGTGCTTAAAACAGGCATGTTCAAAAAGTACCATGAAAGCGTGATACCGAAAAAAATGGCACTTACAATACTTCACACAAAATGTGCCGCTCAAAGTACGAACAAAGTTAAAGAAACATCTCTACATGCCTGCCTATGTGAAGTGCACTGCACATATGTATTCAAATTCACAAAGTCAAAATGTTAGCTAACTCAAATCATAATCACAATCATAGAACTTCAGTAAGCGTCCGCAGACTACCTTACTGATCACAAATCTTACCCAAATCTCAAATGTCCAGATTCCAACTGCCAAGGTCTTTGATCGAATCAGCCAAACGGGCACTGTACAGCAACACAGATGAGCAGGATCTCAGTCGGAGACCGGCGCCACCTGGAAGGTCAGATCAGAAGGAAGGGAAGAAAACACCGTGGATGCCAAGACTCGGGTCACTCAGTGGCATCCGAGTCGTTAAGAGTCCCTTCGTGGTCGCCAATTTGTGGTATTGGGTTCCCAAGGCCTACATGCTCCGCAGAATACCCACTTACACCAAAAGAACTGTTGGCACGGAAACTGAAAAGTACAAAAGACAAGTTTATTAAGACCCCATGGGGTTGGTACATTCCTACAGCACCCTTCGGCAATGCAAGAAGTATCACCCCGAACGTCGGTGCGAGTCCTTCTTTTATACAGATTTACAGTAATAAAAAGGTAGGCGGTACATGGTTACAGAGTTTTAGGTACATATATGGTCATTTTTTGGAACACAGCCAACTCATGGGAGGGGTTACAACACCACTGGTCAGTTTGGCGGAACATTCCTAAGGGGTGACTGGTCAGTCGGAACTGCGCATGTGCAGGCTTGACCGTTACTAAAAATAGCCTGTTGCTGGGCAAACTCGAGTGGTCAGTGGCACGGACAAAGGACTAAAGGGCATGCTGACCACGAGGCCGCTCATTCCCTAAAATGGCCGCCGTAACATACAAAATGGCGTTTTCGAATAAGGCCAAGTTAAGGGAAATAACGTGTAGCAAAGCTAAGCGCTAACCCAGCCATCATCAAATTACGACAAAACGACCCTTATTGATGATTGGTTGTAAGTCAACCTTATAGACCAGCTATACTAGTAGCGCGGACAAAAGCAGTCTTTAGGCTAAACTCTAGAGGGCGTGTTAAGCCAGCTGTTTTACCATCACATATACCCCTTGAACACCAAGTGAAAGGACACCACACAAGTTGTTATGAAAATAAAGGATATTTATTTATAACAAGTCTACCCTGAACTCTTTATGAGTCAGGGAGCTAAGCACAACACAAAACTCTTAAGAAAATAATTCAAGTTGCAGAATTTACACAAATGCCCGAGGGGCACGAAAAACCATATACACTAAAAGTGGTATGCGAAATACTAGCAGGTGAATAACAAGATCCAGAGGCTTCAGGATCGCTAGGACTACACTACTGAACCCTAAGGTTAGGAGCAGGAGGCCTAGGGAGGTCGGGTGCAGAGTGTGCACTCTCACGCGGGATGCGGGACAAAGTCTATGGAGGCTAGTATTTCTTAAGTTACTGTTATCGGACAAATTCGACTAGATAGACTAAAAACGACAAAGGATCTGGACACTTAGATAGTGAACCTGCGTTGGAGCACAGAAATGCTCGGGTTGCCTAGCCCAGGGGCTGCGGCTGCATAGGGTTCAAAAGACGTCGGGAATCCTCGTTGTAGTCTATTGAGCCTGAAAGAAGAAGTTGCTGGCAGGCGACCA
This sequence comes from Lissotriton vulgaris, assembly GCF_964263255.1. Taxonomy (NCBI): domain Eukaryota; kingdom Metazoa; phylum Chordata; class Amphibia; order Caudata; family Salamandridae; genus Lissotriton; species Lissotriton vulgaris. Next base: position 1,412,064,054 of record NC_141685.1, on the reverse strand, counting down.
GTGAACAGGTTCGGAGTGATCCAAGCCTGGATCGGTGATGGAGACGACCTGAAAGCAGAGGGGACTCAGTTCTTAATCACTAGCCAGTGATTGTGTGGGCACCAGGATGGCACCGGATGAAGTCACCTCGACCAGGTGAGTGGGCGACGCTGGACTCTGCAGTCACACGGGCTAGGAGGCGTTGTCGGCGACCAGGCTGGGGGTGCGAGCTGTCCCACGAAGGTGTCTGCTGTCGGCGAAGCTGGACCCAGGATTGGGGCAACAAACCTTGGCAAAGTCAAGCCCACGTGGTGGAGTCAAGATGGCATCTGGAGTGGACCAGGAGGGTCCGGGGTGCTCCTCTTTTGGAGGGGAGCAGGGGCCAGTCTGGAGCAACCAGACCAGCGGTGTAATCGTCGTAGTACATCGTCAGGAGGGCCACTAGCCAGCAGGCAAGTGACCGGACAACGCGGTGAGCAGCAAAGAGCAGAAGGGCCCCACGCAGATCTCGTGGATGCTGGGAGGCTGGACTTTGGTGCTGGAGCTGCTCAGGGTTGGGGCTTCTCAAACCCCAAAGCACTCACTCGAGGATCCCTCGGCGGTCGTGCTGGTTAAGCGTCGTGCAGTTTCTGAAGATAGCCGGTCCCTCAGGTCTCGTCACACCCACGAATCTCAGCTGGGCTGATGATGCAGGTAGAGGTCAGAGATGCCAGGGAATCCGGGTCTCGTCGAGCTGGGCAGTCTTGATCCGGAGGATGGACGTGCAGCAAACCGCGGTGCTTAGATGGTGCCTGTGGGTGCAGGGTGGCTACTCCTTAGCCACAAGGGAGAGTCCTCAAAGAAAGTCAAGAGTTCCTTTCGTAGAAAGTCGTTCAAGATTCAGGATGATCTAATTTGGGAAGGGGGCCCGCTCCTACCTTTATCCTAGGAAAAGGGGCTGGCACGTGACTAGGTCTTGCCCATGGGTGGGACCAGGAGGGGGGTGGTTACACCCCTCTCCCTTGTCCGGACTTTCCCCAGCTCAGGGGCTGGTGTGCCCCTGGAACTGGTTTGAGCCGGCATATGCACAGTGAGCACCGGGGTGCCACTTGCAGTCACCTTCCTCTCAGCCCTGCCTACCTGGGATACACAAAACACTGTCTGGGATGGTGCTAGCACCGCCCCTGACAGGAAACCCTTTGTCTGAGTTCTCCTCGCTGGAAGGACTCCCAGCAGCAGGAGTTCAGACTTGTGTCTGTGGTGGCAGCATCCATTTTGTGATGCTGAGGCTCGAGTTAACTTTAACCGAGGTTCACAGTTACATACATGTTGTGTCCCTCTAGAAGGGTGGAATGCTAACCCCGTTGCCAGAATTGGCGAGGGTTAGTATTCCAATTCGTATGACACCTTACTCGACATGTTTTGATAAAGCGATACCAAAGATAGCAAATAACCGCGAGGATTATAATGCACTTAAGAGTATATGGTACGCGTTATCATGGAACAGCTATTAGGACTTGGTTCCGCAAGCTGCAAATGGGCTCAGCTCATGCCAGAGCACCATCTCACATAATTCCAAGCACTCTGCCTTCAGGATTGGTAAGGCCTGCCATAGGAGTGACTGATAGGAATCTATGTGTCCATTTTAGGGTTAGATATAGGGATACTATATCTAAAGCAAAGGGTGATTACACCACCTTGCCCCAGCTGTCATGCAGCCAGTTGTGTCAGATTTGAGTGGCCAGCCAGGGGTGGCATAATACATGCTGCAGCCCCTGGTAGGCCCTGGGTACACCTATGCCCTGGATACCTAAGGTATGCTGTACAGGGACTGATAAGGTGGCCCAGTACCAATTGGTAAATGAACCTAAGGTACATGTGAGACAATTTAGAGAGAGAACAGCTAGGCTGTGGGTCTGATTAGCAGGCCCACAGCCAGGGAAAGTCGTAAACCAGTGAAGCAAAAAGCAAAAATCGGGGGTGACCATAGGATTGCAGACCCCACTCTCCTACAGACAGGATATATTATTCCAATGCGCAGAGCCTCTTGGGAATAGGAACTACACTACAGCCCCTTAAAACACGTCCCAGGTCTGCCACTGAAGCCTAAATTTACTTTGAAACTGCCAATTCAACTAGGCATTATAACACCCTAAAGCACCCCTTTTATCAGTGCCTAATTTCAGCCAGTGGTTTTACTGAGCACCAGTTAAGAACACATTAATTTATGGTGGCACAGGGAGATTAACCCATTGCATGCGTCGGGTGGCCCCCGTCACGGTGGGCATGTGCGTCCGATTTGCGCATGTGTGGAATTCGTCCCGCACGGTGGGGAATTCCAGCCACGCCCAAAAGGTTAAGTGATTTGCCCAGAATCACAGGATGTTGAGGCGAGGCAGCGACTCAAACCTGGTTCCCCAGCTCCGTAGTCAGCAGCTCTGGCCATTATGCCACATTCACTCAGCACTTTCATGGTTAGTAGTTTGTTCTGTTTTAGACAGCGCGAACAGGAGAAATGGGCTGGTGCAAGCTGCCGCCTGACGAGAGCCTCAGCACTTACTTTTTTTTACAAATTAACCACTGCCATTCATTGCATATAAGTCACTACTGAGGTAGGCCCTAAGTAGCCCATACAACAGGCTGCATTGTAATTAAAAGGCTGGACATGTACTTTTAAGTTTTACATGTCCTGGTAGTGAAAAAACCCTACATTTATTTTACACTGCTGTGAGGCCTACCTGTCCCCTAGGATAACCATGGCTGTATTACATATAAAGTGGTAACTTTTGATTGGGACCAGGTAACTTGTTCATGTTTGGTATTTATGAAAGTGCAATGCCAAAAAACCTCTTCAAAGGTAAAGTCAGATTTTTTTTTTTTTTTTTTTTGAAAACCTTTATTTACAAGTGCACGATACACAGCGTCTGCCTACAACCCCACCGGGCCGGCCGCTATGACAAAAACTTGTTGAGCAAAAAATGTTATATCAGGCAGAACGTTGCTGGAGCAATCTATCACATCAACATTATCGGCAAGAGCGTAGTATCATACAAATCAGGATAAGAGAGGTTTAATTTTATGTTTTTGTTGAACTGAACACAAACAAACAAACACATGGTATCATGGTGGCAAGGGTTGCTGGAGGTGGGAGGAGGGGAATGGATGTAGGAGAAAAAGCGAGTGTAGGGGGGGGTGGAGGAGAGGAACGGAAATCACGGAGAGGAGGGGAGAGGGACTTCGTAGTCAAGTGGAGGAGAACAGATGTCTCCACGATAAGTGTTCCAGGGAGTCCAAACTCTGGACCACTTCCCAGGGCGCCCCCGGGCCTCATATACCGTCTTCTCTCGAAACATGGACCAGTCCATGTTTTCTTTCCAGGCACTGAGCACTGGCGGTCTAGGGGAGCCCCAGAGCTGTGCGATATCCCTCTTCGCGATCATATTGCCCAGGGTGACCCAAAGCGTCTGGGCAGCAGTGCAGTCAGACGGTTCCCACACATTCAACAGACAACGACGCGCCTCAGGAAGCAAGGGGACCCCCGTGACACGACTCATAACTTCATGCACCCTCGACCAATACGCTACAATCACTGGACATTCCCACAGAACATGAAGAAAAGTACCATCCATCCCACACCCACGCCTGCAGCGTCCGTCAGCAATCAGACCCATTCGCACCAGACGCACTCCAGTAAGATACACGCGATGGAGGATTTTCAATTGGACAAAGCGAAGTCGTGCAGGAATAGCCACCTCCTTAGGGGAGGACACGGCGGACTGCCAGTCCTCGTCGTCCAATTCAAGTCCGTCAGCAGTCCAGGAAGCCCGGAGCTTCTCGAGCTGGTCAGCTCTATTATGGATGAGCTTTTTATAAATTAAGGAGATGGTACTGTCTGGGACATGGCCATCTAGAACTCGATCCTCCAAAGGGGAGGACTGCGGAACATCAGTACCGGAGGGGAAGACAGAAGACAAGGCATGTCTGACCTGCATATAACGGAAGTACTCCTTATCGTCGAGCCGGTACTCCAGCTTTAGTGATTCAAAGGACTTAACCGCGCCACGTGTCCAAAGGTCCCCCACAGTACTAATCCCAATCATGTCCCATTTCTCAAACCCCTTCGTCTTCCACAGGTTGCCCAGTCGCTCCGAGTCGTATAGTGGCGTCATACGTGTCAGTCTACCACCCCAGCCCGTGGCCACCGTAGCATCTCGCCATGCCCGCACTGCACATTTCGTTGGGCCCGTAAGGAGTCGAAAGGGGGCTTTAGAGTATAGCGCCCTATCAAAGTTGCCGCCGGGCAACAACAGCTTATCCAAAGCAAAGGCGGGGGCTGGCTCCGGAGAATATGTCGCATGGTTGATGGCGCTCAGGTGCGAGGCCCAGTAGTACCGTCTAATATCCGGTAGCGCAATACCCCCATCGTACCAGGAGAGTGTGAGCTTAGATAAGGCAATTCGGGCACGGCCATCCCAGATAAGTTGCCGCTGTAAACTTTCGACTTCATGGAAATAGCGGGCTGGAACGGGGTCGAAGAAATTTTGCAGGGCATAGAGGAAGCGGGGAAGCGACATCATCTTAAAGAGCGCCGCCCGGCCCAATGGGGATAAGGGCAGTTCGCGCCATCGCCGAACATCCTGCTTCAGCCTGCGGAGCGGAGCATACAAGTTCCGCTCATAGTGGACCGAAGAGATCATGGATACATGGACCCCCAGATACTTAAAACCGTCAGTCGCTACCAGGATGGGAAATCTACGGGGGAGAGGCGGTAGAGTACCAGCTATGGCGTAGACACAGGACTTGGTCCAGTTAATGACCAGCCCCGAGTTCTTACCGAAGGACGTAAGGACGTCGAAGAGGACATTGAGTGACTTCTGAGGGGAAGTAAGATAAAGGAGGATGTCATCCGCATACAAGGAAACACGATCCTCGAGGTCAGGGGACCATCGGATCCCTTTGATCGAGGGTTCCCACCGGAGCCACGCGGCTAGAGGTTCGAGTGCCAAAGCGAACAAAAGCGGAGAAAGGGGACATCCTTGACGTGTGCCACGGCCCAAAGGAAATGGGTCTGAGCACCTCCCGTTCACAGCGACCTGAGCTAGCGGCTGTTCATAGAGAAGCTTGACCCATGCGATGAAGGTGGGGCCAAAGCCAAATTTGGCGAGGACTGCCCATAGATAAGGCCATTCAATGGTGTCAAATGCCATCGTGGCGTCAAGGGAGGCGATCACTGCTGGCTCGGCGAGAGTAGAAGCTCTCGCGAGGACACTGTGGAGCCTACGTAAATTAAGAGCAGTGTTCCTGTGAGGGATGAACCCGGATTGATCCGGATGGATCAAGTCGCAGATAACAGCAAGCATCCGATTGGCCAGCACCTTAGCAAGGATTTTGGGTTCCGCATTAAGGAGGGAGATGGGGCGGTACGAGGCACAGCGGTCACGAGGTTTGCCATCCTTATAAATGACCACTATGGTAGCAAGGCGCTGCTCAAGGGGGAGGCATCCGGTCTCAACCGCCTCAAGAAACATGGGACGCAGATGAGCGGCCATCTTGTCAGGGCAAAGTTTGTAGAGTTCAATGGGGAGTCCGTTAGGGCCCATTGCCTTACCCGAGCGAAGGGAACGGATTGCGAGGGCAATCTCGTCGACAGTAAAGGGGGCCTCCAAAGCGAGGCAGTCCTCATCAGAAACGGTAGGCAGAGCAATGTCACGCAGGAGGAATCTGGAGTCGGCCTCATCTCGATCACTAACAGGCGTATAAACCATACGAAAGTGGTCAACAAAACACTCAACAACCTCACCCGGATCCGAGACAGTAACACCAGAATCACGAACAATGGAGGGAACAACACGACTCGCACGCTCAGTCCTATCCAGCCATGCAAGAAGCTTGCTAGCCTTGTCACCCACATCGTACAGTCGACCAAGTTGATTAGACCGCATCAATTTAGCAGCATCCGTGACACAGGCCTTATAGTCTGCTTGTTTCAGTTCCAATTCATGCAACAGTGCAGGCGTGTCATTCCCACCCAACTCAGTTTCAAGCGCAGTGATTTCAGTTTCAAGAGCCACAACAGCCTCCCTCTTCACCCTACGCTCAGTAGCAATGAGTGACAGGGCGGAACCCCGAATAACCGTCTTGAAGGCCTCCCAGAGAACAGTGGGGGAAGTGACAGAGCCCAGGTTCTCAGAAAAATAGCAATCTATTGCTTTAATCAATTCCGAGCGGAGCCGGGGGTTTTTAAAATGCCAGGGGGGAATCGGGGGGACTCTGTTACTATGCCGACCACCCACAGAAATCGTGATCAACAGGGGGGAGTGGTCCGAGATACCCCGGGGAAGGTGCCGGATCTCACGAACAGTGGACAAAGTGGAGGCTAACATAAAAAAATAGTCAATACGGGAGAGGCTGCCGTGCGCGCCAGAATGAAAAGTGTATTGTTGGAGCGTGGGATGTAGTGAGCGCCAGACATCTACTAAGCCAAAAGTGTCAGCCATTTCACTGAGCCACATCTGGGACTGTGGTAATACTCTAGGGGGTAGTCGGTCGCAGTCGCCGGACATGACAGAATTGAAGTCCCCGCCCAGGACCAACAGGCCGTCTGGCAGCCCAAGAAGAGTCCTACCTAAATCAGCATAAGTGGTAGCCTGCAGTCCCGGGGGGATATAGACAACAACAAACACGACCTGTTTACCCTCCCACCTCCCCGAAACAGCAGCATACCGCCCACGCTCATCAAGGATAACATCATCAATAGCAAGAGCAAGGGAAGACTTTACCATAATACCCACACCCCGGGAACCCGAAGTGAAACCCGCATGTGCAACCAGTCGATAACCCCGGCGGTCTAATGCCTTGCAAGCGTTACCAATCAAGTGGGTCTCTTGAAGGAACACAACATCAGGGGCGTGGCGCCTCAAAAATTGCAGTACAATGCCCCGCTTAATTCTATCCCCCAAACCATTCATGTTCCAGGAAAGAATCCGCAGTTCACCCCCCCCCCCATTATGGCAGAAACATTCCACACCCACCCCCCAGCAGGACCCACTATGAAAAATCATTGCAAGATATGAAATACCATGAAACAGAGGACAGAACAAATGAAACGAAACACAAACCGGTCCCCAAACACCGACCCCAGAACCCAAACCCGTTACAACACCCCCCTCCCTGCACCCCTGCTGACTAAAAAGCCACCCCCAACTGCAGTGTGCCTGTCGCCCCATACTTCTACACAAAGAACCCCCCGAGGAGGAAGGGAGAAATCACCCGTTACCGCACCGCCACGGGCAGAGTCATCAGAGAATAAGTCAATATGTACAGTACGTTGCATAGTCTCAATCGGAACCTCCAGGGCATCTGTTACTCCTGGGCCTCTGCACCACTCTCCGCGCCCCCAGGGCCTCCGCTCCCAAAGTCATCTGCCGGCAACGAGTCCAACCAGTCGGCAGCACGTTCAGGTTGATCAAAGAAATAGGCACGTTCCCGATATTCAATCCGGAGCCGGGCCGGAAACAGCATGGCGTATTTCAGTCCCCGGTCCCTTAGGCGACGCTTCACTCCGAGGAAACCAGATCTTTGCCGCTGCACTTGAGGAGTGAAGTCGGGATATATGGAGATAGAGTTATTGTCATACTTCAGGGGACCATGCTTACGGGCGGCCTGGAGGATAGCATCCCTGTCCCGGTAATGAAAAAGCTTGGCAATGATAGGCCTCGGCGGATTCCCCAGCTTCGCTTGACCTCCGGGGAAACGATAGGCGCGCTCAACGGCAAAGAACTTACTAAGCCCTGCCGGGGCCAGGTGGGCGACTATCAGTTCCTCGACCAGCAGATCGGTCGCTACCGAACCATCGCCTTCCGGAACTCCAACAAGGCGTATGTTGTTCCGCCTGGCCCTGTTATCATAGTCCTCCATCCGCTTGAGCAGCAAGTCGTGCGATGCACGCAGATTGCCAATTTCGGACTGCGCCTCAGCCATGTCGGTCACCAGGCTCGACGTTTTAAGATCCAGTGCCTTCACCCGCTCATTCGTTTTGGCCAGGTCGGCTCGGATCAGAGTCACATCCACCGCCACCGTGTCAATTTTGGTCACCACGGCCTCAAACTGTTGGCCCATGTCGGCCTTAAGTCCAGTGATGGCAGCCATTAGGTCTTGGAGCGATACTTCCGACGTGGACGATGTGTCCGTTTGAAGTCCTTCAGCACCCATGCATACGGTCCCGGGGGAGCCTCTCGGCTGGGTATAGCGTTCGATCATGTTCGTTTGGATCGATCCCCCCCGGGTCGCAGCTTTCCGGCGTCTTTCGGCCTCCACTTTCGTCGCCATCTCGCCTCCAGAGTTGGGCGGCTAGCCAAAGGAGGTGATGAACAGGTAGAAAAGTCTCGAAACTCCGATGCGCCAATGAAGCAGAGGTGTAGCGGCCTCCTTGCCAGTCCAACCGAGGATCGTTCAGATCAAGAGGGCAGCAGGCGAGGCAGAGTAGGAGGAGACAGGAACAAAGGGAAGGAAACCGAAAGTGAAAGCAATACACCTCCGGCGGGCCAGATGCCAGGCAGCCGTTGTTGTTCAATTACATGTCGGCCACAGTGGGCAGCCGAGTCCCCGGTCGCGCCAGCGGGCAGGCCAGAAAGTTCCAAGTTGCAGAAAAATGGTCCCCAAGGTCCGATTTCGACCGAAAAAGGATCAGCAGCATCAGCGATGATAGTGCTGCAAAAGCCCGTCAAAATGACCAGGATAGGTGAAGGATAGATAAAGGAGGACGGCGCGGGTCTCGGGAGCTCTCTGCTCACGCGACCATCTTGGATGCCCGCGTAGCTCCTCCCCCCTAAAGTCAGATTTTTAATTACAATTTTTAAAATGTCACTTTTAGAAATTATGCATTTTCCTACCTTTAGCACTTTTGTGCCTGCAACCTTTCTTGGGTTAAATGGCTGTCTATACCTGAATTCCACCCAGACAGTCACACAGTAGAGGGATTCGGTGTGCCTGAATTGGCCGTCTGCTGGCAGGATTGGGGGCGCAGCTCAGCACAGCTGCCCCACTTGCAACTGAATAGGCTGTGCTCTGCCATCAAACAGAGGACTTATCACCTCTACTATATCACTGTAGCCAGTTTGGAGCAAAGGCAGGGGAGTCAGGAAGTACCATGCATTTCAAAGAACCTTTCTAGAAACTTCTTTTCACTTCCCGAGGAAGGGGCACCCACTCTTCAGTTTTCTCCGGGATCTGTGGAAAGAGTCTTAGAAGACTGCCTGCTGCAGTGATCTCCTGCGTATTCTACAAAACTGCAAGACAGTTCCCCCGTTTGCCTCAGGCATACACCTCATCAAACAAGGGGTGCCACAGGGCTCATCTCTCCGCACTCTGCTATTTAATCTCTACGTGCACCCTCTAGATGCTGTAGCTAAGAGCAGAGGACTGACCATGGTCTCCTACGCTGACGATACCCAGTTGGTGGTGGCACTCTCTAATAACACCAAGCAGGACGCCCTTATGTTTCAGGGCGACCTAGCGGCAGTTGCAGAGTGGATGTATGCCAACTGTCTCCAACTTACTGGTGGGGAAAGACCATGGTCAGTGGAGTGACAGGTGGTGGCCTGCAAGCCTAGGCAGTGCCCCCCTCCTAAGGAGGCTGTAAAAAATCTGGGAGTGTGGCTTGACTCATCCCTCAACTTTCGAGTCCAAACCAACTAAACTGTCTTCGGCTAAAATTCTGTGCCATTGCCCGCTGAAAATTTTCTAATTTCATAAAAACGTACTAAGTCCGAATGTATAACTCTTATGGGAAAGCTTTTGTCTGTTGGCTTGAACTGTTGGTGGCTGAGGTCCCTTGCATGAGATGTACAATAAACTTATGCGGTTTCTTCAACCACTTTTGGTCTCCTGCCTGCTATTTATCCTGAGGAGAACACCTCATAAACACTGACCGGTCCCAATCCACTTCTTTTATTTGAACCCTGCTCAATGGCGGTCCGCTATATTTTTCGAGTTTAACCTAGTCTAGCATGATTAGATGTCCGCCATTGGCGCCTTGATATTTTAGGTGCTAGTTTCTTCAACTACTTTTGGTCTCCTGCCTACTATTTATCACTTCACTTCACTTCATTTTGGCTACGATTGAAACTTCTTTCATCAAACAGGGACCTCAACACAACTCAGCTTAACTATCCAACTCAGCCACTTCTGAAGATTTATTCCATGCTTGAAGATGTAAGGTTGCTTATACCTTAAATCCTTCGTGAGGCTCATCAGGTGTGCTGACTACCATCTTGATTGCTGAAGGCCTACGTTTGTGTCAGACCCTGACTCTGGTCTGCGCCTACATGGGTTGGATCGAACTACATTTCCCAGAGTTCCACCTGTCTGGGAGGCGGGATCCCTATTTAGTCACGTACCACGCAGGAAGCGTTGTACGTGATTCTTGATGTTACTGAATGTACCGGAGCTGAGCGCCTGCTCAGCTACTCATTTGGATTGTGGTTCTTCGTGATCAACAGGCTTCAGCTGGGTCTCTGTTTGAGATACGGAACCCTGGCCTGGCAAGTGGAGGTGTTGCACTCAAACCTGCTCGGAGGCACGCTCGCTTAAGACGCGAGACTCGTGGGGGTGTATTCTGGAGTTCTCCCGCCTGCGGCTGCAACAGGCGAGACCAGGAGACACCTGGCTATTCTGTGAAGAGAAGTGGAGCACGGACGAGCCCAAACTTACCATTCAGTTTTTTTCTTTTTCTATGGCGGCGGCTTGAGCAGAGTGCCGGACATTTTTCTTGGCTGGTCCGGAGGTGAGGCTTTGAGCGTTGGGTTCCCTAGCAGTTTTTCCATGTTCCAGATCTTCAAAGAGAACCTAGCTCTACTTTGGATTTAAGGAATCACCACTGAGAGTGTTCATCTTGGGAGGTACAGTTTTACCTTTGTGTTCTATGACTTCTGGATTACCTTGAAGAATTACTTAAGAATTTTTCTATTTTTGTTCCTTAAATACTCAGTGCAGTTTTTTCTTGCGGGACATGGGGTGTCACTAGCTTCAGCTGTGCTTTCAACAGGATGGTGCTTCCAGGGGTTCTTTCCCTCTAACCAATACTATTTTTTCCCTTTGGAGTTGGCTACTTTTGTTCATACATTTGGGTGCAAGGCATAGGTTATGTATGAATATGTGATTACTCTTGTGTTTTGCTTTGCTCTATGGAGTGACTAAGTCTTATGAATCTGTGCTTTTTTTTTTAGATACCAGTAAAGATTGTTCCACGGCAAGTGAGGCAGCTTGTTACAAGAAAACCTCCCCATAGGCAGTGGAGATAATCCATGCAGTCAGTGAAGACTTATCAAAGGTATAGGGTGCAAGGGTAGCGAGACATATGAGAGTAGTTAGACTGTCGAATGAAAAGTAATTTTATGTTTCTTTTGTTACAGGTATCCCTATTCCCAAGCTGCACCTTCCCTATCCCTATCCCTCGCTTGATCACCTCAATACTCTGGATATGTTGTGGTCAGAGTTGGGGATGTCAGGAAGTGGACCCCTTTGAGCAGCGCCCAGATCCTGAGGAGTTCTTTTGGTTTCGACAGAATCACGTACCCACAAAATCACGCTCCTCCTGGTGTGGGCCATTCACAAAGATGGCATCCTTAGATGATGAATCACAAGCATAAGTATTGGTCCAACAGGATTTGGCTACTTCCTGAGCCAAGACTGCGGCGTTAAGGGAGTGAGTAGACAGATAGGCGAGGAATCCGTTTGACGCATCTTCTACCACCCCACAGATTCAGGTGACAGTGCCCCCTCCCATTCCTTTGGCCAATCCAGAGAGATACTCTGGCGACCCACATAAAATACAAACATTTCTGACCCAGATAGCACTGCATTTCTCTTGCCGACCTGCTTCATTTCCAAATAATTTATCCAGAGTGGGTTTCGCTATATCGTATCTAACAGGTGACCCGCCGATTGGGCTGTGTCCTTAGTTAGAAACGATGATCCATTGCTCACGGACTGGACGGAGTTTAGGAAAGAGTTTGAGAGGGTGTTCGACCGCTGGGTTACCACCTTCAGTACAGATAGAGAGCTACTGGAGCTTAGGCAAGGATGGAAAGACTTGGTGTCATATATGACGGCGTTCAATTGCTTGGTAGCTGAAACAGCCTGGCCGGAGGAGAAAAGGATGTCCCTTTACTATCAGGGACTGTGTGAGGAGATGAAGGATGTGTTGGCTCAAATAGACCCACAATCCACCTCCTGCACAGACTTAATCAATCTCACTCTACGGTTAGACCACAGATTGGCAGAAAGAGGAGGAGAACAGAGACGGGGAGACAGGGCGTGGGGCGGAAGAGATCATGATAGCCGTACCTTAGCACCCCCGAAGGAAACAGGTCCAGAACCCATGGATATAGGGGCAGTAAGACCTTCGTTATCCAAGACTGAAAGGGAGAATCACCAGGCACAAGGCCTATGTATGTATTGTGGGAAGAAGGGGCACTACGTATGAGAATGCCCAGCGAAACCCAAGAAGCTGAATACGTATTTTACCGGGAAGAAAGAGGCAATCACGGTGGTAGGGGCCTCAGAGAGCAACGCTTCCTTAGATTATGAAAAAAATCCAGACTCCCCTTAAAAGGTAAGGAAATTGCCGTCTTTAGCAGTCACCGATTGAAAACCTCGGAGTCAAAGATAGTCTTGTCAATGCTTCGTAGGACAGGACAACAAACTCACATAATAAGATCAATGATCGATTCAGGGGCCACGGGAACCTTTATTGACTACGGTCTGGTTCAGCGATTGGATTTGACAAGAGTGCCTAGTAACAAGCCAGAACCAGAGTTGGCGGTAGACGGAACTCCATTGAAGTCAGGTCCTATCACTGAACATACTGAAGTGATAGAATGAATTTTTCAAGGGGATCCCCAGGATCATGTGGAGGATATTATGTTAAATATCATTGAGGCACATCAATACGAGGTCATCTTGGGGATGCCCTGGTTATGGCAACATAGTCCCACCATGGATTGGAGGAGCAAAACTATTTGTTTTCAATCCATTGAATGTTTAATCCATCGCATGAAAGACCACTACACACTCGCCTTGACCCTAGCCTGCAGCTGAGAAATATATTGATCTTCCACCGGAGTATGGCCTATATCACAAAGTATTCAGTGAAGTGAAGGCTGAGCTTTTACCCCCACACAGCGACTATGATTGCTGCATTGACTTAGTGGAGGGAGCAGTCATTCCATCATGCAGAGTTTATGCTCTGTCTGATCCCGAAACTGAACACTTGCGTAAATATCTGGAACATTTTTGTGCCATTGGATTTATCCAGCCTTCTCGCGCCCCAGCCGCATCTCCTCTCTTCTTCACGGCGAAAGCCAATGGCGAATTGAGAAAATGCATTGATTATTGCGTTTTGAACAAAAATACCGTGAGAAATCGGTATCTGCTTCCCCTCATCCCAGTGTTGTTGGACCTGGTGAGGGAGGCTACAATATACACCCGATTCGATCTCAGAGGAGCCTACCACCTGGTGCGCATACACCAAGGAGATGAGTGGAAAACATCGTTCAAGACCCGAAATGGATTGTTCAAATACTTGGTAATGCCGTTCGGGTTGTGTAACTCCACAGCGTCATTCCAGTATTTTCTCAATTATGTACTCAAAGATTACCTAGATCGCATAGTGATAGTGTATATAGACGATATCCTGGTCTATTCCGTCTCTCCGGAACAACACACTAGACACGTAGTTATGATCCTCAAAATACTGCAAGAACATAACTTATTCTGTAGGTTAAGGAAGTGCGAATTCAGTGTAACTCAGGTCGAGTTCTTAGGGGTAATTTTAAGTCCTCAAGGGTTCAGTATGGCTGAGAGAAAAGTGAAAGCGGTGCAAGTGGCCTGCTCCAAGGAACGTGAGAGAGGTGCAATGTTTTTGGGGATTCTCCAATTACTATTGGAGATTCATCTCTCACTTCTCACAGTTGGCAGCCCCAGTGACCAGTTTGTTGAGGAAAGGATCGCCTTTTTTATGGACCCCTGAAGCCATGGAGGCATTCACTCAACTCAAGAAGGCCTTCTGTACCGCCGGTATTCTGCATCACCCACAAGAGGAAACCCCTTTCATAGTGGAAGCAGACGGATCTGAAGTGGCAATAGGCGCAGTATTATTACAAAGGGATAAGGGAACCGGACAGCTTCATCCAGTGGCTTTCCTTTCAAAGAAATTGAATATTGCTGAGGTCATCTATACAGTGGCGGAGAAAGAACTGTTGGATATCATGAAAGCCTTTCAAGAATGGAGACATTACCTATGGTGGGCTTGGCATCCATAACGGTATACACAGACCACCGCAATCTTCAATACATGAAGACAGCTCGACACCTCTCCGAGAGACAGATGAGCTGAATGCTGTTCTTCGCGGAATATGATTTCTTGATCACCTTCCGTCCAGGCTCAGACAACAAAAAGCAGATTCCCTGTCCCGTCAAAGTGAGGATGATACTCCTCGACAAGGTTGTGTGGTGACTGTAAATCAATTCCTCGTTCAAGTGAAGAACTATCGGTCCTTAGACCAGTGGCAACAATGAGCGAATCTGAGTTTGCAGCGAACCCTTCAACATGGCATATCTACCTACTCATAATATCCATTTAAAGGCATTTAATTGGTGACAGAATGCCGTTCTGGCAGGTCATCCGGGACACAAGAATACGCTACAACTAGTCCAGTGCTACGTTTGGTGGGAGAAGATGGCTAGAGATGTGGAACAATGGGTAGCCCAATGTGAGACCTTTGCATGGGCCACAGGGGACAACAGCAAAAGCAAGGGAAAACTGATGCCGATGCCCACATCTTCACAACCATGGCAAACTATAAGTGTTATTTTCATCACAGGATTACCCATATAATGCCATCTTGGTGGTCGTGGATAGTTTGACTAAGATGGGTTATTTTCTTCCCTGTAAAAATCTACCCACAGCAGGTCAGACAGCCCAGTTGCTCTTGGAACAGGTGGTTCGGTTGCACGGTCTTCCAAGAGTCATTGTCTCTGATAAAGGACCCAAGTTTGTTGCTAGATTCTGGCGGATGTGGTGCAAAGCACTACATGTGGAAGCTGCCCTTTCCACCAATTTCCATCCGCAGACCGATGGGCAAACTGAGAGATTAAACCAGACTCTGAAAAAATTCTGAGATGTAATGCGAAGGAAGCAACGGAGTCTTTGGAATCTTTACTGTGGTTGGCTGAGCTATCCTATAACAATACTTGGCATAGCTCTATCAAGGAAACACCATTCAGAGCCAACACAGGATATCATGCCAAAACCCTACCTCTGGCAATTCCAAGTCAAGTAAAGAATCACCCCACGGTCCTTGCTCAAGTGAAATCCCTTGTGAAAATACACCAATGGATACAAGCAAATCTGGATCAAGCCAAGTTATACTACAAGAAATGGGCGGATCGGCATCGACAAGATGGGCCTACGTATCATGTGGATGATCAGGTATGGCTTTCCACTAGGAATATCCGGCTTCGTATGCCCAGTATCTCTCATCCATGCTACATCGGTCCATACACCATCCTGAGCAGAATCAACCCAGTGGCATACAAATTGAAACTGCCTGCATCCCTGAGGATCCACCCAGTGTTCCATTGTAGTCTATTGAAGCCGGAGAGAGGTGCGCGACGTTTGGCTGAGCCTCCGGTGGTGAGAGATGGACAATTGGAATATGAGGTACGCAGCATCCTGGATTCCAGATATCGGCAGGGGCGCCTGTGGTATCTTATTTCCTGGAAAGGGTATACGTCAGAGGACTACTCATGGATAATGTCTTGAAAGTTGTGTTGGCGAAAGTCTGTGATGGCTGGGGCAACAAGCATGAGTGTGATGAAAATCTTAAGGGTTTTGGGAATGTCAAAGATGAGTTAACCTTGGTGAGTGGTATCTTGATGCGAAGTAGTAAATTGGTAGTTCCTGATGCTTTGAAAGATAAGCTGGTGGACAATGCCCATGTAAGTCACATGGGAATAGCAAAAACCAAAGAAAGGGTTAGAGAGGCTTACTGGTGGATAGTGATGGATACTTTCATAGAAAGGGTTGTTCGCAATTGCCCCCTGTATGCTGGGAGTGACATGGTGCTGAAGTACAGAAAGCAACCAATGATCATCCGGGAACAGTCTTCTGGTCCTTGGGTTGACCTTGCAATTGATATTTTGGGACCTGTGAAGTTAAGGTCTCAGAATCGATGTGTTTTGGTTTGTATGGACTTATATTCTAGGTGGCCTGAAATGAAAATTGTCAATTCTGTTGAATCTCAGGTTGTTGTGGAATTTTTGGAAGAGCTCTTTGAGCGTGAATGGTTTCTAATATCTTTATTGTCTGACAACGGAGTTCAATTTACTTCACATTTCTTTGAGGAATTTTGGGAGGAGAGGAGTATAAAACATAAAAGGGCTGCCTTATATCACCCAGAGTGTAATGGTGCTGAAGAAAAGTTTGTCAAAGTGTTAAAAGATGACGTGCAGGTAGAATTTGTTTCTGGTGATAATTGGGAGTTGGCCATCAAAAGAAAGGTTTGTGAATATAGGTTTACACCTCATTCATCCACAGGAGTGGCTCCCTTTAGATTATTCAAGGGTAGGTCAGCCATTTCTAATATAATTCCATCTTGGGTGGCCTCCAGTAGGAAAATATGTAACTGTGGGTCTGAAGATACTGCTGGTTGGAGGGAAAAGGAGTTGGGGTATATGTAAAGGAGGAAGGATTTGTTTGATGTGAGGATGGCTGCTAAGAAAACTTCTGTAGTTGTTGGTGAATGGGTCAGAGTGAAATTACCAAGAAAAGGTGCTGCTGCCTCAAAGTTTGGTAATCCCTTCCAAATTATTAAATTATTCAACAATGCTGTCAAGAACATTGTCCATAGGCTCTGCAACCTGGGTAGGGTTGCCAAGTGTCCTCCTTGTGTTTCCTATGTTACTGGGGTTCCTGTTGCTCAGCAACATTTTAATGCATGGGCAAAGTGGGCTCTAGCTCAGGGCCTCAGCCTTTCAGGGGGGGCCCTGACAGAGTCAGCTCCGTTCTTTATAGTTTTCCACTAATGACCTTGAATATTTCTTAAAGATATTGGTTTCCTTAAAAAAGAAATCTGTGTACCTGATGTGTGAAAGTCTAATTCAGCCATTCTGCAGAGAAAGGTTGTGTTTATGTTTCATGCAATGTACATAAAAAAGTTTATTTTAGATCAAAACAAGGCCTAACATTTAAGAAAAGGGAGGGTGTCACATAGATTATTTGCAGAAATATTGATGAGCTGCTGCTATGTTACAATATTGAAAACACACATAACTTATCCTGAATATTAGATATAAACACATATTACTTCTGAGAAGTGGTTCATCCCTGTGTGAAAACAGGGATGCGCCACTTCTTAGTGTGCCCTCCTTGCGACATGAAGCATCATGTTGCAAGGAGATCCAGATACGTCAGTATTGCTGATGTATCTGTTGGCGCAAAAGTGATGCATTGCTGGGGTGTGTCTAAAAATAGACGCAACTCCAGCAATGTGTACTTTCACATGGGTCAAGCCCCATGTAAAAGGGCCGGCATCAGTCATACGCCTGCTGTGAGACAGGTGGAAGATATTGACGCAATGGCATCCTAGAAGTTGTGCACTGAGTTCTCATAGATTTCAATGCGCCACTTCTACAAGGCTTTTTGGGGGGGAACACCCACCCTGCATACATTATACCTGGTGCAGGTATTATGTGTTGCAGGGGTTTACAAAGTGACGCATCTGCCTAGATGCGTCACTTTGTAAATAGGTTGCAAACTTGGCACATATTTTATGCTGCTGGTGCGTCACAAAAAGTGACGCACCAGCAGCGTAAAAGTGAAGCAAATCCTCATAAATAAGGCCCTTAGAATTTGGACAAGTGTTCCTTTGCACTATCAGGGACCTAATGAAAGGAAATAGTGTATTTAATAAAGCACGCAGCTACTCAGACTAGAGTGTCCTGGGGCTTGACAGCGGGAGGAAACGTGTGTAAAAGACCCATCAGTTATTTAAAAAACTGGTTTTTAAATTCTTCCTGGAAGAGAGTAGGTCTGTGGTTAGGTTCAGAGATTTAGGGAGTCTATTCCACAATTTTGCGCCTAGAAAGCCAAAGGGATATGCCCCCAGTGCGGGCACAGCATATTTTAATCATGATGGCCAGGTCGGCATTGGAGCATCTTAAGGGTCTAGATGTTGTGTAGCGATTAACGCACTTATTTAGGTAGCCAGCTTCTAAGTCGTGGAAAACTTTAAAGAAGATGGTCATCACTTTGAAGTCGATCCATTCTTTTATGCAGAGCCAGTGTAGAGACTTAAGGATAGGGGGTCATACTAGATCTGGGTTTAGGTCTCAAGATAGCTCTGGCTGTGGCATTTTGTACCACTTCTAGGCGCTGGATAAGGGATTTGGAAAGGTACAAGCTGTTGACATACTCAAGCTTTGATATCAGCAGAGCCTGCACCATGATCTTTCCACTCTCAAGTGGTAACAGTCGCAGGAATGTTTTTTTGCATCTGGAGTATGCCAAAGCAGGGGCCAGTTAGGTTTTGGATTTGAAAGCGCAAGAAGAGTGTCTTGCCTATGACAATTCCTAAGTTCTTGACTTTCTCTGTTTCCGCGGACAGGGGCGGTAGATCTTTTGGCCACCAAGAGCTCCATTCAGGCATTTATGGATTACCAAAGAAAACAACTTCAGTTTTGTCAGGATTGCACTTCAGCTGATTGATCTTTAGCCAGTTAAAAACCTTTGTGAGGCATGACCTAATTATTGCCCCGGCAAAGTCTGTTCCTTTTTCACATGTACAAATCAGCTGAGTGTCATCAGCATTGGAAACAATTTTGGCACCCTCTTCCTGTACCAGAAATGCAAGGGGAATAGATATACAATAAAAAGGGTAGGACTGAGAATGGAGCCCTGAGGGACACCTACATTCATGGCTGGAACCAGGGATGAGAAAAGGGATCCAGATGTCCTGAGATCTATTTGCCAAGAAGGATGACATCCATGTTAAGGCGGCCCCCCCAGGCCGATGTTAGCAAGTCTCTCCAGGAGCCTCTCATGTGGGACCATATCGAAGGCCACCGACAGATGGAGCAGTATCAGAACAGCCTTGCCTCCCTGGTCCAGCTTACCCAAGAGAAATTCAGTCACTTCCAGCAGAGCGGACTCTGTACTGTACTTAGCCCTAAAACCAGATTGGGGATCATGAAGGAGCTTCCCATCTCAATGTGTTTTTGGAAGGCCTTGTTTACATGCTTCTCTCAAACTTTTTAGAGGGCCGGAAGAAGGGAAATTGGCCTGTAGTTGGCAGGGTCCATTGGTTTGGCGTTAGGCTGTTTTTAATCCGTGGAAGAATCTTAGCAGTCTTCCATAATTTTGGCATGTTGCCTGAGGAGAGGGAAGCATTAAAGAGCTGGTTTACCATGGGGTTTATGGTAGGAGCTAGTAGGTTCAGGATATTCATTGGACATGGGTCGGTAGGAGAGCCAGTTTAAATGCTTTGGCAAAGGGTCAGTGACTCTTTAAGCTGAAACTCAGGGAAAGCTATTAACGATGGAAGACAGAAGAGGTGAAATTTGCTATTAGAACCGAGGTAAAAGGTCAGTTCTTCCTCTGAGATGTTATTGAAGGCTTGTTGGATCACGGAGATCTTTTTGTGGAAGAATTGAGCTATTTGCTTAGACCATTCATCTGTGCATGGCCCTTCCTTTGTGCCGTCTTTCGGGGCGGTAAAGGATTTAACTATGCAAAAGATTTCCTTTCTCTTATTTTGGGCATTTTCTATCTTGGTTTGAAAGAAGTTTTTCTTGGCTGCCTTCATGAGAACGTAATGAGCTTTCAAGGTGTCATTATACACCTTCCTGTCCTCAGGTACATAGGGTTTATGCCATTTCCATTCCGTTTTCCTACAATTTCTTTTGCTAGCTCTAAGGGAATCGTTAAACCATGGATCTGGTGGGGCCGACCTCTTTGAGGAGTGGGAAACAACTGGTACCGCTGCACCAATGTTGGTTTAGAGCCATGAATCTATTGAGAGGTGGTCTGAGTCGAACAGCCAGACAGCTCTGGTGAGGAACAACCGAGAAAGTCTGTTAACATCGGGATGGATACTTTATGGAACGTCCTGTAATTAGGGACCCTATGCCCTGCCTTAGCCCGAGAGGGCTGTGGAAGAGTTGCGAATGACACATTTGAATAGGAGATGGTCAGACCAGGTAATGGGAAGAGGTAGGCTTACTGATATGTCAAAGTTGTGAAAGATTTGGTTTAGGGTATGGCCCTTCTCATGGGTGGGTGAAGAAATAGATTGAAATATGTTGCAGGCCTGCAGGGACTCCAACAAGAAAATTGTCTGAGGGTCTTTTCCATTGTCCATATGTACATTGAAATCTCCCATAATAAGGCAGTTCTATTTTAAGGTCAGGGAGGTGGTGGCTGTATTAAGTGTAGTGATAAAATTTCCAATTACACCAGGAGGTCTATAAATCAGAAAACCAGCTATGCTATTATGGGGGATAAGGTACAGTGGAAGCTTAAGGTCTCTGCGGCCTCGATTTTTTCCATTGGGATGGGAGAGCAGTCTAGTTTTTGATTGTAAATTATGGCGACACCGCCCCCTTCCCACTCGGTCGGTCCCTCCTAAGGATTTCATAACCCGTAGGGATGGCCAAGGTGATAGTAAGGTTGGAGGCTTCAGGCAGCCAGTTCTCAGTGAGAAAAAAAAAGATCTGGTTGTTCGTCTAAAACCAGGTGATACATGAGTGGTTCATACTTTTGCATTGAGCGATAATTTAAAAGGGTGGCCTTTAAGTCCTCTGTTTTCTCATTGTTTTTGCACCTATTATTGCGTGGGAGGATCTTGGGTGCAAATTTCCTGGGCTGGAGGAGAGACCAGTTGCACTTATTGCATTGAAAGTCTACCTCCAAGCTCAGATCAGCCGCTGTACACTGATATAATGGTAGCCACCTAAGGCTAAGCAGTTTTTCTCTATTGTAATATAGTGGAAGAAACTCACTGGAGGGGAACTGGGCAGCATGGCCGGCTTCGGATGCTGACAAGACACAGAAGGGCGCAGACGGGCTTGCCTTTGGTGCAAACTGAATCGCTAACACAGCTTAGGAAGCGGAAACTGCATGGGCGGAAGTGAGGAGCCCGATAGTAGCCCCAGCCCTCTGCAAAATCGGTGTATCAGCAGCAGCGGACCAGGACTGGAGGAAAAGCGAGATACGAATTGGAGCAGTTAAGGAGGTGTAGGCAAGCAGAATCAAGTAAAGGCAAGTGCCCGTAGGAAGCAGAAATTGTTAAAAAGCACAGAGTAATTCAGCCACACATATACAATTAAAAAAAGAATTGAAAACCTTGTAGCAGGGCAGTAAACAATAAATCCTACCGCTGTAAAGCTGCGCGCATCTGTTTACATCGGGAATTCA
Source organism: Lissotriton vulgaris (assembly GCF_964263255.1). Taxonomy (NCBI): domain Eukaryota; kingdom Metazoa; phylum Chordata; class Amphibia; order Caudata; family Salamandridae; genus Lissotriton; species Lissotriton vulgaris. The sequence goes on along the minus strand of NC_141685.1, from coordinate 1,412,042,624 downwards.
TAGGCTATTGCCTATGATACAAACTGGATCGCTAACGCAGCTGAGGAAGCGGAAACGGCACGGGAAACGTGGGCTCAAATTGGATCATAAATTCAAAGCTGTTCTGAACAGGGGCCCTTAAAATCCTTAAGATGTCCTTGCTGCTGCTTGCTCTACTTCTCAAGCGCCCAGGAGGTGTGTTCTTCTCATTTGAGCGAACACAATCTTGTCGCTTACAAGATTGTGTTCGCTAAGTATTGCATTATTTTTGTTTGTTTTTCTTTCTATGTATTGCTTTATGTTTATGCTATAAGGGGGAAGGTATGTGGTATTCTGCTTTTATGTCTCTTCTTTTTGCATCTTGTATTGTGCAATCTCCTATTATGAGGTTTCAAGGTTGTGTTCTATTGTGGAACTCTCCCCCTTGAGAGAGAATGTCATTAATGGAAAACTTTTGTCAGTTGGCTTGGACTGTTGGAGGCTGAGGTCCATTGCATGAGATGTACAATAAACGTATGCTGTTTCTTCAACTACTTTTGGTCTCCTGCCTGCTATTTATCCTGAGGAGAACACCTCATAAACACTGACCGATCCCAATCCACTTCTTTTATTTGAACCCTGCTCAATGGCGGTCTGCTATATTTTTCAAGTTTAACCTAGTCTAGCATAATTAGATGTCCGCCGTTGACGCCTTGATATTTTAGGTGCTAGTTTTTACAAAAACCTTTTAAAATTCAGAACCCCAGTTCTACTGATTGGATTTTTAGTATCAAATAAGTTATTAACGTTTACTCTATTTTACTACATTGGTGTCAGATTTTTCTTGTGTTTTCACTTTATTACTATTTGTGGGCTCCATAAATACTTTTCACATTGCCTCTAAATTAAGCCTGACTGCTTTTTGTGCCAAACTATCCACGGTAAAGCACTGGGTAATTTAGTGACTTTTTGTAGTTCACCCTGCAAAGGACTGTGGTTGTTGCTTCTAAAAGTAGCTTTTTCAGAATTGAGGCAAAAATCTGACTTTTCTTTAGAAACCAGACGTGACATTTCTACCTGTTCCCAGACAACAGTTATCATTTCTTACATGTAATAAGGCTACCCAAAGTCATCCTATTGGAGAGGTAGGCCTATCAGGACTAAAAAATGATTTAGGGGGTTTTCTTTACCAAGGCACTTAAAGACTTAAAAGTACATGCCCATATTTTTAAATACACTGTGACCTGGCCTATGGGTGGTTTATGGCCTATTTTAGGGAGATCATATATGCATTTAAAAGGGAGTTTTAGGCCTGACAAAATGTTTATTTTGTCAGGTCGACTTAGGCTGTTTGAAACTGCACGAAAAAAGGCTGCAAAGGCACACCTGAGACATGCTTTGGAAGGCTACATAAGTGGGTGGCACAATAAGTGCTGCAGGTCCACTAGTGCCATGTAATTTGAGTACACCTTGTACCACTTTATTAGGGGCTTATAATAAATGAAATGCGGCAATCAGATGTAGGCCGATTTTACCATGTTTTATGAAGTGAGCATGAGCACTTTAGTACTGGTTTTAGCAGTAAAGTAAAGAGAATCTTAAAGCCAACAAAAATTTATTTCAGCAAACCAGAAGAGAGTAGGCAAATACTCTGGGGGAAGACCACCCTAAGGCTGACAGATCTAACAGGATCATATATTCAAAACAAAATGTAGGTTCCACCTGAACACTACACTTCAGACATGAAACATTTGAGGATACACAGGCAAATAACTCAGTCAGCTGCCACCCTAAGTATAAGTGGGATAGGTTGAATGGTCAAGAGAGGGGGGAATACACAAGTCAGCTCAGAGGGACAACTGGTAAGGTTGACAGTGTAATTGAATACAATATTTTCCCATATGAAATAAATTGCAATGAATCTAACACTGGAAGTAGAAACCTATTCTGAAGAACTCTAAGTCAGGAAGTCGGATGATTAACAAAATGGCTACAGAATCAGATAAATCTAGAGCATGAACAGGGATGACCTCGTATGGTTCATAGCCATCAATGAGATCTTCTATGAAGGACAAAATCCTCATGAACTTATTTTATTGGCGAAGACTGTAATGTGTTGTTAAACTTTTCATTATAGAAAGTACAGTAAGAAAACAATTTATTCCCAACAAGATCAATTAAATTATAAAGTGAGTGTTCCATGGCTACTATAGGTAGAGGGTTTGGCATTACATTCATCCTGTATGCTGGCAGTACACATTCTCTTTTTTTTTTTTTTTGTAGAAAGCACAGTATATTTAAGTAAATTTTAGAGCAGTTATAAGTTGTTAAATCCAGTAGTGAGCAATGCTTCATATCTGAACATTCTTTTGTATTATTGAATGTTATTCTAAATGCTTTCAGACTTACTCTCCATCCCAATAACTGTAATTCTAAGATCATATGGATTGATTTGATGTTAATTTATAAAACACAAAGTATGCCTGATGGCATCTTGGCGATACACATCTACATAAGGGTCCTCACCACCAAACCAATTAAAATTTAAAGAAGAGAGATGGAAAGTCAGGTTTTGGGCTGTTTTTGAAAGTTCAGCAAATTTGGTTGGCCTCTCAACTGCTCAGGCGTATAGTTCCAAAGCTTTGAGGTGTGGTAAACAAAGCCTCTGCCACCCGTAGAGGTTCTGTAGATCCTTGGTACTTCTACTTTCTTTGAAGATGCAGAGTGCAGGTCCCTCTTAGGCAAATACTAAACTATGTTTTTCTTCCAAAATTTAAATTTAAGATCTGTCATGTAAAGAGCTTTATGGGCAGTGCAGAGTGCATTAAAGGCTACCCATTTATTTTATTAAAAGGGAGCCAATAAAGATCAATCAGATTCGCAGAGACTGAATCAGACTTTTTAATGTTGCAGAGCAGCTGAGCTGCTGCACTCTGAATTCCCTGTGGGTTTAGAAACAGCCCTTGTTGCACGCCCAAATAAAGCGCTTTTCAGTAATCCAACTGTGAGAAAACCAAAGAGATGATAACAATCTTCCTAAGATCTAAAAGAATGAAAGGAAGAATCTTCTTTAAAAAGTTTAACACAATTACATGAGTTGATTAGTCAGATCCAGATTGGAATCAAACATAATTCCCAGGTTTCTTACTGATGAAACAGGGGTGGGCAAATTACCCAATTCTTTAGCCAACAGGCATTGTCCCAGAAGCATGTATCTTTGAACACCTCTGTTTTATTAGAATTGAGCTTCCAACAATGCATACTAATCCAGTTCATGATGGCTCTCATGCAATTGTTGAATCGCCCAGCTACTTCCTCAATGTCATTGGAATTAGATACCACTATTTGGGTATCACTGGCATAGGATATAGTGGAGAAGCCATAAGATCTCATCAATTTAACTAAAGAAGCCATGTACAGATTGAAAGTGTGGAGCTTAATGATAACCACAGTTGAACACCACACAGCCAAAAGATTTAGATGTAACATCCTTACTGTTGCTGGCCTTTGGAGGTTTTTTCCTAAAACATAGGTTTGGTGTGCTCCACCTCAAAGATGGTGGCTGTGCACCAAATTGTCAGTGACTTCAGAGGTCTTGGTGGGTCATAGTCCATTGAGGTGCAGAGGAGTTGACCCCTCCGCCACCCTGATAGACAAAGTCTAAATCAGGGTCTAAATCAGGGTCTAAATCAGGGTCATTAGTATTTGAAGGTTGTTCAACCAACTGGGTAACATTCTCCTTACTTTGATACCCTCAATTTGTTCTGCCCACATTCTTCACAGGCTGCTGCTGAGAGAGTATATTTGTTGAATGTCCCAACCAGCACTCTCTGTAAGGTGAGCGTGCACCTGTGCTACCCAGAGTGTGCAGTGTCTTGTGTGAAGCATGCACACACAGCACATCCTGCAAGAGGCCTTTCGGATATTTTCTTGGTGCGGGATCTTGGGGGGAGGAAGAGACTCTGGTGGAAGAGAACACAGGTGGTAGGTAAGTGTCCCTCTTATAAGGCAGCCTGTGGGTTTAAGGAGGGTCACAGGTTCAGCAGAAAGTGGCCCCTGCAGTTGCTGCATGCCTTTTGTTAATAGAGTGCGGCTGCGAGGCAGATTGTGTGTCTTTTTTTGAACGTATTCATGATGATCGCAGGCGCGATTACTGGGTTTGCATTGTTTGTATTCTACAAGCACAATTTTAGGTAACTATTAGTTTGCTCAATCTGAGCTCAATTTTTACTAATTCTCATTATGTTTGCGTTGCTGTTATTTTTAAGCATCTGAACGCATCAATGTTAGTATGCCATCCTCCAGTCACTCAGTGATGCTCATGTAGGCTCTGTGAGGTCCTGCCTTTTAAAAATGGCTATGCAAGTACACTCTCCAACACACAGCATATTGTGCTTCAGGTTGTGTTCCAGCATTGGTTTTGCTTTTACTATCCTGGTGCATTGTGGGACTTGCAGTCTCTCCTATTGCCAAGCCTTGGCCAGATCTTGTCTTGGAGGTGGCACTCTATTTTGCATCACAGTTCCTGACTCCTACAGATACACTGGTTCATTGAGACCTGCTTCTTTGACTTCTCAAACTCTTAACTCATTCTGCACTCTGTTCTTAGTTTCTCTGTATCCGTTGTTGTGCCTGCTGGCTTCCTTAGTCTTTTCTGCCTTAAGATCCTGTATAGCCTTCCCTTCATTGTTGGTTCCTTGCTTCTGGTTGATGACTCACACCTGGCTAGTGATTCTGAAAGCACGCGTCGTTCCTCTAGACTTGCTGGATTCCTTTTGTCAGCAGCAGCGTGGCTCTAGAGCAGATTGTGTCCCTTTTTGAAAGCATTAATGTTAATTGCAGCAACTGTCATGCTTCTACACAATGCTGTAATTAACATAAATACTTTCAAAAAGGCACACAATCTGCCCTGCAGCCAAACTCTATTAACAGAAGGAATGCAGCAAGTGCAGGAGCCAGAAAAAGCAACATAAATGTGAAGCTTAAAGTACTTAGAATGCATTTGAACTCAAAGAAAAAAATTAATTGTTGCTGTGCCTCACACGCAAAATCAGGAAATGGATTTTCAATGGTGTTTTTGACAATTTTTTAACCATTCTGACACTGCAACTATCACTGTATAGTGTAGTAGGCAAGAAACTACTGTATGAATAGAGGCATTGTGGCTTGGAGAAGTGGATGGCACTGTGGCGTGGCGAAGCAGATGGCTCTCTATCTGCTCTTTCAATGCAATATAATTTTGCAAGTGCACCGGGTGCGCATGTGTTGAAAACCATCTAAGTATGGTTTCAGCATGAGCCTTCAGCCCTTGAAGCTTTCTGTACTCCAGAAAGCGAACACCTCATAAAGTTCCAGAATATGTTTTTGTTGACATTGAAATGTGTTAGAGAAGTAACTTATTTTTAATTAGAAAGTCTTTATGATATTTTTTGCACGCCACATTTTGCATCATGTCTATGTGGGATCTTTTGAAGTCTTGTGGGTGGCTCAGTCTTCTTTGTTGAATTTCCTAGTTCCCCCAACTCAACCACTTCTGCAGTTTGAATGCCAGTGAAAAGCTGCATCACAGAGGAGAAGGTGCAACACACAATGCAGAATTATAGACCAGCATAATGGGTGCTAATAAAGAAGCACATTGGCACATGCCGGTTTGGCCTAAACTGGAATCCTAGGTAACTATTTGGGCGCTTTTCCTATTGGAGTCTCTGGAACAGTCATATACATTGTTTGCAACTTCTAGAGCCTTTGCCAAAGATTTTTTCTTCAATTCCAGGTTTACAGTCTGTAGGGTATTTGGATTTGAACAGTCATACGTAAGCACCCACAAAGACAAGATAATTCTGTTTACGTTCCTGGTTGGATTTGAGGGTTGCTGGGTCAATAGATTTACAATCTAAACCCTTTTTTCTTTTGCAGGCTTGTGAGACAGTACTATGGATACAACTGCACAGGCAGGCATGAGTACAGGCAGAAAAGTACAGGTAACTGTTGGAGTTAAACTGGGGTGCACCTGGCATGTTGAAATATAACAACATGCTTTAGCTTTCTTCTCATCTGTTGCAGGTTTTACAGACAGTACCACACATATATTTGAACTGACATACGTGAGTACAAGCAGAACAACAGGTAATTAGTAGAGTTAAACTGTGGTAGACTTTGTACATTTTAGCATGACAACATATTTTACACATGTTTTCATCTGTTGCAGGTTTTGCAGACAGTACCACACACATATTTGAATGGGCATACGGGTGTACAAGCAGAACAAACAGGTAATTGTTTGGTAGAGTTAAACTGTGGTGCACCTTGTACATTGTAGTATAACAACATACTTTACACATATTTTCTTCTGTTGCATATTTCGCAGACAGTACGACACAGATATTTGAATGGGCATATATGAGTGTAAGTACAACAACAGGTAGTTGTTTTCGTATAAATCCCTTGTTGTGCACATGGTATATTGCTATATCACAATGTGCTGTAACAATATTTACTTCTATTGCAGGATGTACAGACAGTGCTACATACAAGTATAGAAGGGCAGGTCAGAGATTAGAAAAATTCAAGTAATTACTCTCTATGTTTTGCTGAGGATGCCTCAGTACTGTGTGACAGATTGCATTCAAGAGCATAGGCACCAACTTTAGCCATTTTCCATTATTTTGCAGGCTTTGTGCCATAGCAGGCTAAAACCGGTTATCACAAAAATGTTCAAGAGCAAAGCTGTAACTTCTGAAGAGTGTGGTGCTTCACCACAAAGGAAGAAATATTGCCTTGCATTCAAGGAAGAGTGAATGAAAGAAATTGAGGAGGCTGAGACACAGAAATCATGAAGCAAGGTTCGCGTGCAACTCAGGGAACTATTTCAATACAGTCCAGATGTGGGGTTGCTTTACAAAGCATGTGCTGATGCTAAGATTGTTGGGGGCTTTTCTACAGGGAAAAAATGGAGTAATGGCTAGAAACTGGATAACACGAAACGCCATTTAATTAGCAAAGTTCACAAATCTGCTTTGGTGATACTGAGAAACAAAAGTGCTATTGCCAGGGTTGGTTATGTAGTGCGGGCAATGCCAACAGACACCTTCACTGGCAAAGCAAGCAAAATAGAAGTGGTTGAACTGCAAAGATCCTTGCCTGAGGAGATAAAGATTCTCATGAACAAGGTGTAGCTGGCGGTCAAGATAAAAACTTAAATGTTGTCTGTCCAAGACATCCATTACCACCTAGCTTTGTATGTGAAGATACCAGACAGTTGGAGGAGCAAGAACTATGCCTTTGAGTTCCTTAAGGCCATCAACAGCGTGATACACTCTGAAGCTATGGCAGAAATTTGCAATGCTCTGTATCACACATTGATAATTGATAATTGATGAGACCACAGATATTTGTGTTACAAAAATGCTCATTCTGTACTTCAAGTTCTGACCTGTAACATATACAGAACACAAAACACTGTTTGAGGGCTTAGTGAAGCTGACTAGTTGTATTGCTGAGACTTTCACGGCCGCTGTGAAAGAAATCTACGCTGCTAATAAACTCGACATTATGAAAATGGTCATGTTGACATCCAATAGTGCGTCTGTGATGCTGGGCAAGAATAATGGTGCTGCTACTCACCTTAAACAATCCAAACCTCATCGAGTTGAGCAGCATTGTGTCACCCATTGAGAAGATTTGGGAGTTGATGATGCATGGAAGAGGGTTTCAATGATTAAAGAGATGGAGACATTATTAAGAACTGTCTACTCTCTGTTCTCCATATTTCTTGCAAGAAATCTTGCAAGATGGATCAAATCACATTGATCAGTGAATGTGAAGTGGCCTCTTTTGGGCCATTGAATGAAGCCTGGTGGCTTTCAAGGCATTTTGCACTAATTCACTGGTGCACTAATTTGTAACTATGAGGCTTTTCTAAAGAACTGTGAGCATGAGAAAGTTGAGGAGAATGATCCTGTTGCTAAATATTGTTACAAAAAGCTATCAGACTCAAACTGCCATATTTCCCTTGCAGTACTTAATGACATTCTGGATGAATTCGCATATTTGTGCAAACTGTTCTAAAAAAGTTATTTGACTACTGTTGAAGCAGTACAGTATGCAAGAGCAAAGATTGGCCCAAATAAGTTCCAGTATTTGGAGGATACTGTCTTTTGGAGCAGCATGGTAAAGATCTGACGGTGTTGTACAGGGAAAAGCAAACATTTGACAGTGGGCCTATTTTGTCTTCTTGTTTCCCTTCTTTGTGAGCCCATGCCAGAAAAGTTTCCTGAAGATGAACTGAAAGAATGGGCAAGTTTTGAAATTCAGGCAATGGCAACACAATCACATTTTGATTTTGGGACTGAGAACGTATAAAGACTTGTTGAAAGGTATAAAAAAAAAGCCTTGGTCTTGGGTGATTGTGAAACTCCAGAAGATGTTGTTCAACAATACAGAGAATATAAATATGTGGTGATAGAACATGTAAAGGGTGGGTTATTTACCATCTTTCAAGATATGGTGAATTTCACTGTATGCAATGCTACTCAGTATAGTGTGGGGTCACAGATTGTTGACGCCTGTGTGACATTTCAAGCATGTAGTGCAGATTCTGAATGAGGATTCAGCCTCACCAACATTGTCAAGAGTAAATTGAGAAATAGACTAGGGGAGAAGCATTTGGATATGCTAATACAGATAACGGCCTACCTCCTGAATGGGGAAGTTGCCCTCAATAGAGTCTATCAGCACTGGAAAAATGGCAAGGATCGACGTGAGAAGCAACCATGTCACCCATCTAGTCATGGCACTTGACTTGTCTGAACGGCCCCCTCCCACAGTTCATGTTTGCCTGGATGTTCCACATTTTACAAACACTCACAGATGGGATATACAGACATTACTAAGTAGCTTGCACATCAAATTGTAAATATGTTATGTAATTGTAATTGTGTATCTTATTGTGTATATCTGATCTGGTATCGGCTTCCAACATTTCACCACCCTATGAACAGGGCTCCAATTCAGAATATTTAGTAAAATCTTATAATGGTACCACCAGTGAAGTCCTGTGCTTTTCTAAACCTGAAGTATTCTTGCCTGTGTAATCAATTCATTTCATGGCGTGTGTATCTAAATTGCAAACATGCCTTAAGACCCTTCATACGGCGCTGTACGTGTGGAAATGCACCTTCTTTTCACTTTTTGTAAGCAAATGTGTGGAGTGATATGTGCACTGATATTTGACACTGCACCCACATGTGCTGTCAGGTTCTTGGCGCACATAGCCTTGGCTATAGTGCACAGAGACCGTACACTGCTGCACACAGAGGAAAAAAATTAGAGGGAACAAAACTGTACGCCAATGCTATCACGGTAGATGGACTACGTCTTGGTTTTAGTTGTGCTGACTTAAGGGTATAAGCTATTCATGATTTGACATTTGATATCACATATTATGAGCCTACAAAGATTTTTAATGTTTGAGGCAAAGAAAATGAATTGTGGTTGTACCGAACAGCAAATGTTCTAACATTGTGTTACTGTTTTAAGGGATCCATGTCATACTATTAAAGAGGACAGTAATTAAATATTCGTCAATGAACCCTTTGCAACAAATGTTTTATTAATGCTGATTTCTCTGGCATAACAAACTTGCTATAATTAGTTTGCCTTTCGCAAAAGTATTTTACTAGTAGTATCTTTACGACTGCGCAGTCGCTGCACATAAAAAGATGGGGCAGCCATACCTTATCATGTCGTAGACTCCGCAGCCGTAAAGATACTGCTAGTACCATAGCTTTGTGATTAGCAAATCATTACTAAAACTTACCTTTGTGATTCAGGTCCTCAGTGTCATGTTGTAACGTATGGCCTTAATGGAATGTGTTAACATCTGCATTCCATTGATGTCATCAGATTCCCCATCTGGTCAGGTAGACTGCTGGCTTGCTGGACGACTAAACATAAATAAAGATATCTCTTTCCACCTGCGAGGGAGATTTGATTTACCAGGAAGGGGTGACAGAGTTGATCCACAAAACGCTGGTCCCTCCCTGTTTTATTATTTGTTACACAATAAACCATGTTATGTTTCCATATTGTATTACACAACTTTCTTGCTGATGTTTGATAATATTATTTTTCTTTGTTTCTTATTTATTAGTCCATATCTGCAAGGGACTGAAGGGTATGGGTAGTAATGTATGGCCCTGGTGGAATGCGAAGACATCCACATTCCATTGACATTATCGCACTCCCCATCCGGTCAATCAGGCTGCTGACTGGCTGGACAACTAGCTTTCATCTTCTCTAGTCCGAGGTTACATGAAGATACCGCCTTCCAACAGCGAGTCAAATTCGATATAGCACGTCACCCAAAATCACTCTCAATCTAACATTAATCATGACTACACCTGCCTTTCGCTTAACTTCAATTCTTACACTAAGTCTATTCCTGTCCCTAAAGTTAATCCTAACAGTAATCCTTACCATACCCTGATTGTCACTCTTAATTTATTTTAGGTTTGACCCTCTGTAATCCTAAAGTGAACTCTCGCATGTAACCCTTACCAAACCCTATACTTTCCACTATGTGCAAAGAAAATAACCCATTTACCTCAGTTTGGAAAAAAACCCTACCTGAACTTATTTACATTGCTTTTTCATAGTGGAGAGCCTCAGTAATTGTTTTCTCTGTACTTGATTTGTTGCTGTGACACCATCCCAGTTTTGTGTAGTTGGTGAAAAGGTTTCTGTATCACTGTATTTCATTTATTGTCACTAAAGCTCATCCGGTGTACACATTTCCTAATTAATGTGATTTCTGTGCCCCTTTTTCATGCAGAACGTCGTAAAGATTCGTTACCAGACAATACAATTCTGTGAAGATATGTAAGAGTTGCAGGAACAATAGACATGGCCAAAAGATGAGCCCTGCAGAGCACCACGAGGACACACGTGCCATTCAAGATTACCTTGTTGAATGCTGATCGCATGTCTCCTTCCACGAAGCACAACGTCATGCAGTACAAGACTATCTTTTTGACATACTCTAATTATTGAAGATTCCACTGTTCTCAAAGGTAACACAAATATATTAAAGGCACAGAAATGCTATAGTGAATCGTATTGATGACATCAACATGGCAGCTCAGGCTCTCTGGATCCACCATGCTGGAATAGGTGACAAAACCCTCACTCGCAGCGAGTGGATTTGCTGTCTCCCTTCATTTACCATGGTAGACTTGAAGACAGTGCTGTTTGCGTCTGTGATGATGCTGCCATGCATGAAGAGGTACAGACCTCGATGCTTTGGAAGATGGAGGAGGCAAGTACCACTTAGGACAGAACCCTTCATAGGGGATCATATATAAGATGGTTACTGCGTAAAACTCTTTGCATGAAAGACTTTCCTTCCCTCACGTGAAGATCCTCCAGCCTCCCTTGGTTTTGATTGCGGTGGGTGCGGAGCAGAATTCATACACAGAATCTTATCTCTCACACACTGTCTTATGTGTGTGTTTCCCTTCCAGATAAACTTTGGTTGGAGAGCTCACTCTCACCGTAGTAGAAAACGAATACAGATGAAACAGCCGTTTGAAACAGTTGCTCCAGCTGTAGTAATGTAATTTATACAATTATAAATGTTGGTAGGGATCTTCAATTCACATTAATGAAAACTAAGCAGGACAATGAAAAACAAAGCTGAAATGAAGTATGTTTTCCTAATATTTCTTTACGTATACAAATTCAGCATGCATTATATGAGAAAGGCACCATTTTCAAGCAAATTTGTAAAGTTGGGCAGTCCTTCGAATGACAGAAGTAATCACTATGAGCTCCACAAGCATTAGGCGGTTAATGTTCACCTGTGCAGTAAGCATAACCATTGACGCAGATTATGAAAAGCCTAATCTTGAACACTATCTGGCACTAGTTTATAAAAGTAATATATTTCTAAATTGATAGCAGGTGTTTTTTGCGATCAATGTCCTCCGCAGAGCTGTGGGGAGATTGAGTTGACCTCTTTTATGGCCAGCCCTTCACGGAAAAATGCTAATATGTGCAATTGATTGCAGTTTATGACTGTAGCAAGTTATTAAACGTTTCCAATCGTCTTGCCATAGTGTTCGCCTTCAGTAGGTTTCCATTGTTCAATAATTAAACATCCTTGGACTGTGCCTGCCCCACTCTTTTCAGATACTTTCCATATTAACTCTTTACTATCCATTTTACTCTATGTGTCAATAGAGCGTTGTAACACAAAATAAAACTGCCTAAAAATATACACAACTGAAAAATGTCAGCCACACATGGATATCAAAGGTGATCTGTTCTGCTAGCTTTTTATATGAGCTGGCTCCTCCTGCTGAGTACCTGCTGATTTGCCAGAGTGTTTGTAATTTTCACATACTATCATGTAAAATAAGCAAAAAAAAGAGTGAAGTGAGGAAACATGGTTGTTGAAGCACACGTTAGTAGAGTAATGTAACTTCAAGGAGTGGGATTTAACTGCTGGTACAACACTTTGTTGCATCTAACTGCTTACTGGAGATGTGCCCCCCCACCCCCAGCAAAGCACAGGATAGTCTGGGTGGACTTTGGATGGGCAGAGGTGTTGAACATAGTAGTAGCAACTCTCCACGCAGTCTTTCACAGGCTGCTTCCATTCTTAAATGGTTGACTGAGGTCAGCACTTCGACATAATGTGCTGTGGTGACACCAACATATCACGACTAGCTACAACAGCTGGAAAGCTCCTGGCCATGCATGTACACAGGAATACCTGTATATGTAAATATTTTTTAGATTTGTGTGGCAGGTGACTTTGTGTGTGGTCTGTAAAATTATGGGAGAGAAAACATGTTTTTTTTGCAGTGGAGTCTGATCAGGTTTAGGTAGGGTGACCAGATTCTCAAAACAAATAACGGGGACAGGTCATAGACATAGAAGTAGGACTAAGGTTTGCAGTAACTATCGACATGAAAGTAGGAATATTTGATAGCTGTCATAGACATAGAAAAGGGACAACAACGATAGCTCCCTCCACAGACCGAGATGAAGCATTACAGACAACAAATCTGAGGTCTTTTATTGGAAACCCTCTCCTTTACACAGCAGCATTAGTACTTCTTATTACATTTACACTTTTAAGGACTACAGCATATATTTGCCAAAAATCAATAAAACATGACAGGCTAGCAAATGCCAGTGCAAAGAGAGCATGCACGCGCATGCTCTACCTGAACAATGAAAAACAGGGACATTTCTGTGTTTACCTGGGACATTGGTTGAAAACGGGGACATTTGAGTCACTTGGAGAAAAGTGTCGGGACACGGGGACACTTCTCCAAAAACGGGGACCGTCCTGGGAAAACGGGGACGTCTGGTCACCCTAGGTTTAGGGCTTGTGTGGCTTAAAGAGAGTCTAGCATTGCTGGTGGGTTGACTCAGCCATTTGGCTTTATGATATTGGTTCCCCAACTGATACTAGGAAGGCAATGTGATGAACCCGGTCATCACTTTGAAGCCTGATACATTTTTAGGAATCTTAGACAACTGCCTGGGAACCTTGAAAAGTTGATGTAGGGTTCCCCAAAGTGTGCTATAGATGATAACTGAAAATAACATTGGTTGGGGGAGGAGGGGAATTCCCCAAAAGAGTCTAGTGACAGACGCAGAAATAGTAAGTAGCCACTGAGGAAAAATTTAAAAAGCTTACAAAGCTGCAGAAAGTACCTAGAATGAAATGCCAAATACTGAAGGCCGATTGAAACCAAGAGAAACAAAAGAAATTGTAGCTCCCAGATCGCATTGCACAAAAAAAATAAACACAAGAGGGAGAGCACAACGCCATGTTCCAATGGCTGGAAGGCAATGATAAAAAATCATTATCAAAAGCGGTATCGCACTCAACCACATCATAATCTGCTGTGCCCAATCTTTAAGCAAACACAAATCATTGCCTTATAGCCTGAGCACCAAGGAGACTACTATTTGTACAATTAGACCCCTGAACGATGAACCCCCTGCATTTGATGTATGTGTGAATAAAAATGCAGAGTCAAGTATTAGATTGAGTTTTAGCATACAGTGAAAACCAAAAGGAAAATGTCAGTGATGCAATTGAAATGACTATGGGCATCATTTAGAGTATGGTGGAGTGGTAGCCCCAGCATAAACATGTGGTTCTTTAAACCCTTTAAGGGGTAGGGAAAGAGCAAAGTTTACACCAAAAAAGACTCAACAGACTCCGACAAAAAAGGTCTGACCTCATTGCTCGTCCAATTCTTGGTGGCCAGGTCATTGTGGCAATCATCTCACCCTATTTAGGGAGTACCACCAAAGACACACAGATCCCCACTATGTCAAATGGACCTCTACATTTGTCAGGTGATCCTCCATCATAGGAATGGAGGCCTGCACCTCCACTAACATTCTGTGCTGGTGGATCACCACCATTTTCTAACTGCCCCCCACTAGCACTCATAGAAGATAAAAGATATTGTCTTTTTAGAACTCACCAAACGATGGACCCAATTCACAGAATGAACTTAAGACTAAATCCTAAACTTACTACTATTTTGGTATTCACAGAACGCACTTACTACTTTCGGCATTCACAGAATGAACTTACTACTTTCGGTATTCACAGAATGAACATACTCCTTTTGGTATTCAAAGAATAGACTTACGGCTACTAACTTTACGTCTGCACCCTGGCCGTAATTTCCGCCTCGGGGACGGAATTTATGGCCCTGAGGCGGGATTTATGATTCCGGGCTGGAATTTCTGGCTCTACGTCGAAATTTCCGATTATAAGCCGGAATTTCCGATTCCGGGCCGGAAGATACGAATTTTGGCAGTTGGTCATGTTAGCCAAGGGTAAACACCTGTCCCAATGCCTACCATCCCCCACCATGAATCAGCTGACACACTGCAGCCAATCCTAGCCCTGCAGCATGTATAAATGCAGAGCAGACACACCCAAACCCTTTCAACATGTCACTGAATGTGTTTGTTATACTGACCCTTGCCATCCGGCAAAACTACTTGAGGAGGAGGAGGAGAGCAGAGATGATCTTCAGACAGAGGATCAACCTATTCGCAACGTGCAGCCAAGATGTAAGCGCCAGGTACCGTTTCCCTCCAGAATTCATCTTGGATACGGTATGTGAGTGGGAGCAGGAACTTGACTCTGTGACCTGCTGCTCACATGCAATACCAGCACATCTCAAGATCCTTTCTGCTCTCCATTTCTTTGCCACTGGGTCTTTCCAAAGGGTCTCCTGTGACCATGTGGGCATTTCCCAGGCAAGCCAGTCGTGGTGCCTGCATCAGGTACTGAGATACATCACTGCTAGAGCCCACAACCACATACAAATGCTGCATACACTGGCCATGAGACAAAGGGCAGCAAGAGATTTCTATCTCCTTGCACAATTCCCATGTGTGCTGGGAGCAATTGATTGCACCCATGTGGCCCTTCAGCCACCCCGCCACATTGCACACATCTTCTGCAACAGACACAGATGGTATTCCATCAATGTGCAAGCTGTCTGTGATGCCAGTGGGAGGTTCATTAATGTGCATGCAGTGTTCCCAGGCAGTACCCATGACAGCTTCATATTCCCCATGCCACCTCTTGCCCGGCGGATGGCTGCTGGAGAATTTGGCAACATGTGGCTGGCTACTGGGTAAGTACCAAACACTAAAAATGAGTGATATGTGTCATTGAAATGTCTGAATGCCCCCCAATTTTAACCACTGTACAATAAGAATCATGGCCCAACAGACACTTCATGTACTAACATATAGATAATGTTCTGTGCAA
The DNA here is from genome assembly GCF_964263255.1 of Lissotriton vulgaris. Lineage (NCBI taxonomy): Eukaryota > Metazoa > Chordata > Amphibia > Caudata > Salamandridae > Lissotriton > Lissotriton vulgaris. Next base: position 1,412,026,846 of record NC_141685.1, on the reverse strand, counting down.
GTCAAAGAGGGAAATGTAAACAACTGCCCTTTCTTCCCTCCTCAGGCGACGCTGGGTATGCACTCTGGCCACATCTCCTCACCCCTTACAAGCGTGCAAACACTGTACCTCAGCGTAGGTACAATAGGGCACATATGGACTCGAGCCATCATAGAGCGCACTTTTGGTGTGTTGAAGTCGCGATTCAGATGTCTCGACCGTACAGGGGGTGTGCTGCTGTACTCCCCAGAAGTTGTGTGCAAGATCATATTAGCCTTTTGTGTTTTGCACAACACTGTTTTAACGCATGGCTTACACATACCTCTGGAACCTCAGCTAGCTCTGAATCTGGGAAACCGGCCATTGCACATAAGCGACGTCAGGGCATGCAAGTCTGTGATCAGCTTGGTGCCACGTTTTTCACATATCTTTAACAAAAACAAGTGGGACCCAAAAGGTAGCTTTGGACCATGGATATCAAGTGTTTTCAAAAACAAAGGTCCTAAGCTTGGAATTTTCAAAGAACAGGTATATATAGACCTCAATGGGAAACTATATAGTTTTATCCTGTACCCTGCCGGGCAAGGAGTTTATTCATTTGGTATACTCAAAATTTTTGAATTACAGTTTCACAGTAATCATATACATGTGAAGTAGGGCACAAACCTGTACCGTACTGGAAAGTTGGAGGAGGAGAATAAAGAAGAAAGAAAGTTTACATCAGGCAAGAAGTAGTGAGCAAAACTGGGTACTGCTATACATTAGAATTGCCAGTACCCCCCAGAGTAAACCATACATGCAGTAGTATTCACAAATTTAGCTGTATGTTCAATAAACCAAGTCGACGGCGTTTCGATCCCTGGCTCAAATTATAATGGGATCATCATCAGGACTTATTAATTTTTGCCTGGTACACTTTTGGTTATATACGCCTGTAATGGAAAACAGGGAAAGAAAAAATGCAAAAACAAAATTATATTTACATTTCTGCGGCGAGAAATTGAGGTCAACTTTAGTCACATTCGATACCTACATTTCCGGAATCGCAGTGCGGTGAGGGTGCCAACCAGTGATCCATATTTACAAGATCGTGCACTTGTGCGTAATACGTGCCTAGGCTCTTAATAAAGTGAGCTAAAGCATCCCCTGGTTCCTAGATCAGCATGCCATAAAACGTCCTCCTCCGTCAGGTAGCTGCCTTAAGAGTGCCCAAGCAGGAGGAGTAATATACATTTCCCCTACAACAAGCAAATAACAATAGATAGTCAGACAGAACCTACATCCCATGCCTACTACCCTGGTTTCAGCTCTAATTGGACCATCATCATATTTTGATGAGAATCATATATACAATATCGAGATACCTTTCAAAGAGAGCCTAGGCAGAACGTGACTACAAATATATATACCGCCTAACAACAAGAACGGCTCTGACAGACCAGATTCCTCCACAGAGTACTATTTATTGAACAGGATGCCCCTTTGAGTGAAGTAAAAAACGTTACAGATACATCTATGTACCTTAACAACCACGGGAGAAGATATAAGGACACTTCCTTATCCTTTATTTTGCCCTGAAGAAGTCCCAAGAGGACGAAACGCGTCGGCTGTAGTTCCTGTGTGTTTTCTTACTTTCAACTGAACTCAATAAAAGAACTCTTAAAGAACACAAGTAACAACTAATGTGATCATTGCTGTTAACCTCATCAAAGTTATCAGTTTTTTTTTGCAAATTCTAAAGTGGTGCACCTTGACCTTGTTTAAAGTATTCCATAGTTCATGTTTTGAACCAACATTGTAACGGTGGGTGTTTTTTGAAGTGTGCACACATATTTCCCATGTATTATAGTGTGGGTCTAAATTAATCTTGGGAGAATATTTGACCAGGTGCTGTTCTGTTGGGAATCCTCCACCGTTGTTCTTTTTCTAAAGCTCCCAAAATGCACTCTGCCCTGTACAGTCCATATGCCACAGTGTGCCTTTTTGATCTTGGTGACTGCTGCATGGACATGTAATTGGTGAATGGAGGCATGGCACACACAATGGTACAGCACTGTTTCACTCACATCATACTCCCAGACACATATTGCATATGATGCACTTTCTAGGTCCCTGCTGCTCATGCTCCTCCAGCTGAGCATGGAGGGTCGGCCAAGCTGCTCGCAGGACCCCCCTGTACAGTGGGGAGAGGCGAGGATGATGCACATGGTGCTGGGAAGTCAGGCCCACCAACTCCCTAGCCTTGTGGCGGGACCAGCACTTTAGGTCCTCCCAGCGCTTGTGGCATGCCCTAGCACTCCTGGTGTAGACTCCCACTGTACTGCAGCGCTCACCAATGTTGGCCCACAGCTTGGCCCGGGCTGCAGTGCTCAGCTGGTACTCAGGGTCCCCATATAGCTGAGGATATTTGTCCAGCACCCCCTTTACCAAGATGTCCAATTCCCTTTCTGTGAAAGGGGGTGCTTTCTCGTCATACTCCTCAGCCATTTTGGGGGAAATAAGTGTGATGAGAGCAGCAGGATGTCTGAGGATCTGATCAGTGATAGAGGATGACTCAGAATGAACACAAAATGGCTGCCAACTACTTCCTGTGATGTATTTCCTGTCTCCCACTTCCTGTATAACATTGCCTGTATGAAATGATGTGCTCCAGTTAATTTCTGGATATTACAGCCCGAAAACATAGTTTCCGGATCCAAGGAGTCGGGTCCGCGCACAAGCATTACGCAGCAAAACCGGAAATTACGTTTCCGGGCTGTAATATCCAAAAATAAACTGGAACACATCATTTCATACAGGCAATGCTATACAGGAAGTGGGAGACAGGAAATACATCACAGGAATTATTTGGCAGCCATTTTGTGTTCATTCTGATCCATCCACAATCAGTAATCAAATCCACTGCCATCCTGCTGTTCTGTTGTAGGAAAAACTGAAATGACAGTGCAGGTAAGAATCATGAATATGTACAAAAGGTGGAACAGACCATTTAATGACATTTCTGCACAGACAGGGGGGGCTGACACAACATCAAACCCCAGTTTCATTTTCTCCTACTTTGCATTATTGTACATGTAGTCCATATTGAGTGCTCATTCTCTGAGTTGTGTGATGTGTTACGTAACATTGGGGTGGAGCAGTATGGATATATCACAGACACATGGGGGCAGATATACAAGTTCCGTATGCCACATTTGCGCCACAGTTGCGTCACTTTTGTGGCGCAGCCGCAGCTCAAAGCCAGCGCAATGCTGCAGGGTCTTTTCAACGTGACGCAACTGGGGGATGTGTCAAGTTGTAAAGCCCTGCGCCACAGTTGTGCCTTCTGGTGCAGGGGGGGGGGCGTTCCGGCACAGGAACGCCTCCTAAAAGTGGCTGAGTGAAATCTACAAGATTTCACTCAGTCACTTTTAGGGCCCCGCTGAGTCAAAACCTAGGTGCCTAGGTATTTTGCCCTGAAGAAGTCCCAAGAGGACGAAACGCGTCGGCTGTAGTTCCTGTGTGTTTTCTTACTTTCAACTGAACTCAATAAAAGAACTCTTAAAGAACACAAGTAACAACTAATGTGATCATTGCTGTTAACCTCATCAAAGTTATCAGTTTATTTTTGCAAATTCTAAAGTGGTGCACCTTGACCTTGTTTAATGCATTTTGGGAGCTGTAGTTTCTTCCTGACAACTGGGTAAATGAGCCACACTTGTGCATTCATATTGAATTCTGCTCTGCCAGCACCACTACCATTGAACCAAGAAAATCATAACTGATGTGTGCATTGGATGAGCAATGGTACAGACACTGTCTGCAGGCCAAAGGGTATTGGATGCTGTGACTTGCATTGCATTTGTAGAGCTTGGGTTCCAATTGAGACAGATCATCATGTGCCATGGAGTCAAGACAGACTTCGAGATCCTTGCATCACTCTTAAGTGTTCCTAAATTTGCAAGGTGTGTCCACTGACAGACGTCTCACCCACAGTTGCCCGTATGACATTTCACATCTACAGGTAGCGGTCATAACCACCCACCACTGTTCACAGGTGTACTGCACTACCTTTGAAGTCAACAAAGCCAATATGTGGCACTGGATTGTCCGATGATGTGTGGGGACGGCAAAAGGCTAGACTCACAATGTAGCTAGAGAAGTAGCCCAGACCCTATGTGGATGTGTGACCCACATTCGGCATTCGTCTTGTCCCATACAATGCTACAAAGCAGATGACACTTGTCCAGACGTTAAATAGCTGCAACTCCATATCAATGGCCAAATGCAATTAAATCTGGACTCTTCATGTTCTCCTTTGGTGGACTGGTTTTGGTACTGGCACATGTAGCAGTGACAGGACACAAAGATCACAAGAATGCCAAGGTTTAGGGTTGTCCAATATAGTTACGTAAGCCACAAAAATACACATGAGATGTCCATGTCAGACTCAATTTTGTAAATGACAGTGTACATACATGTAATGTAAGTTCATAAACACTGAGGGGCAGATTTACTAGCCCCTTGCGTCTCTTTTACACTGCCATTGCATATCCTACTTTTTTTCAGTTGTCAAAAACATGACCTCGGAGAGTGTCGACAGATGGAGCATACTCCTTTCTCATTCTGACCACATTGGTAATATAAATTATCCCTTGGCTGATCACTAAGCATTCTGTAATGCCTGTGTAGGAAGCTGACTCTTCATGTGACCTATCAAGAACCTGAAATACCATGTAAGGAGTCCAGGGGTTTTCTATGCAGTCCCACAGTGCTCTATTAGGGGTTAGTGTGGTTGAGCAGCCTTGGGCTTAACACAGAGGAGTTCACAATATTTGTGAATACACACAATGATCAATAAATGACATGATTCAAGGAGGAGACGTACACACCAATTGATAAAAGTAGCAAGTATCTTTATATATATTTAGGCATCAGAGAAAAATTGTTCAGGTATTTAAGTTTTTAAATATAAATTCTTTTCACTTTAAATATTGGATACTTAGTGCAAAAATATGCAATGTTATCCTCTGGAAGGAAGAACAAGGTCTGCAAATAGGTATAGTATAGTGACTTTCAAGACCAGACTCCAGGAGTTAAGGTGAGTGGTGGGCAAGGTCCAAGGCAGCACCAACAGAAAACCACCAACTTGCTAAAATCTCCAATCCATGGTACGACGGGAGTCTCAATGAAGATAGACGAGCCATGCGAATGGCAGAGCGCACCTGGAGAGCAGCTCCCTCTGCACTGCACCTGAAAACCCTGAAGAAAAAGAGAAACGCCTACTTCAGGAAAATAAAACGCTCAACAGCAAACTACTTCAGCCTCCAGCTCGACCAAGCAAAAAACCGCCCAAGAAAACTGTTTGAGCTAATCAGAACACAAGCCAAGGAACAACCCCAACCTCTAAGTACTTCATGCGAAGCTCCCTCCTGTGAAGACTTCGCCGCTTTCTTTACCCAAAAAACTGACAACATAATTAGTGATCTCCGCACTGACGCAAACCTCTTCGCCACACCTAATTGCATAACACCCTCCGAACTAAAAAACAATGCTACATGGTCTTCCTTCGACACCTACTCCAAAGAAGAAATAGGCAAACTGCTCAGCACCTTGAAACCCTCCAATCACCTCACTGATCCCCTCCCTGCTAATGCTGTCAAAGATTTCACCCCATTGCTCCTACCACTCTGGACTAAAATTATCAACAGCTCGCTCCAACAAGGAACCTTCCCAGACTCCCTCAAAGTTGGACAAGTCACACCTTTACTAAAGAAACCTACCGCCGACCCATCCCACCTGAACAACTTCCGTCCCATTACCAATATTCCCACCCTCGCCAAACTACTGGAAAAATGCGCACAACTGCAACTGACTAAACACATTGATCAGTTTGATCTCCTCAACCCGCATCAATCAGGCTTCCGAGCAGGACACAGTACGGAAACTGCTATGACCCACATAATTGACGACACCCTTCAAATCCTAGATCAAAATGATACCTGCCTCCTCATCCTTCTTGATCTCTCTTCAGCATTCGACACTGTTAAACATGAGAATCTACTCGATCTCTTGAACACAAGAATGGGTATATCTGGGACTGTTCTCAAGTGGTTCTCCTCCTTTCTACATAACAGGACGCAGAAATTCAAGAGTAACAACCTGATGTCCTCGCCAATACCTGTTTCGTTAGGCGTCCCCCAAGGATCTTCCCTATCACCAACTTTGTTCAACCTAGTTATGGAACCTCTCACCACCTTACTACAAGCATCCAATGTACTCTTTCACATGTACGCAGATGACACCCAACTATATCTCAAATTACAATCCCCCAATGACATTTCACTCCTGAACTCAACGATCAGAAACACCCAATCCTGGCTTGCCAATAATCATCTCAAACTCAATGCTCTGAAAACAGAGTTCCTTCTGATCTCACCTCCCGCGAAGATCTCTACCACTCAAACCTGGCTTAAACAGCTAACTGCACTCAATGTCCAGCCCACCTTAGTGGATTCAGCAAAATCTCTAGGCATAACTCTCGACTCCAACCTCAACATGCAGCATCATATCAGCAAGGCTACTAAAGGAGCGAACTTCCAAATCAACACCCTGAGGAAACTTAAACCCTTCCTACCAGCAAAAGACTTCTAAACTGCAGTACAAGCACTAGTAATCCCGCAAATTGAATACGGCAGCATCGCCCTCTGCGGTCTCCCGCTAACGACTACTGCACCCTTAAGAGCTTCTCTAAACGCTGCAGCGAGACTCATCACGGGGTCAAAAAAACATTCACATATCTCCCCTGACTTGGACTGGCTGCCGTTTGAAGCTAGAATACATCTGAAAATAGCCTGCATGACACACAAGGCTGTACACCTGAGCTCCCCCGGATACCTCACTCAGAAGCTGTCTATCTCGGGCGGCTCTAGAAACACTAGAGGCACAAACAATCTTCTGCTAAAACCTTGAAGAGTCCGGAAGGAAAAAACCTATAAACGCTCTTTCTCAGGAATGGCACCCAGGATCTGGAACTTACTCCCTCCTGAAACCAGACTCATCTCTTCCTTCACACTTTTTAAGAAAGAAGTAAAAGCTATTCTCATGGCCAAATACACTTTACCTATTAATGTTGAGCTGTAAAGATTCTGCACCGATCTGTATTATTCTGTTCGATTCCTATGACTATGTGTTTTACCTGTACTATTGGCTTACCTGACTATCTTTGCACACATTTATCTGTAATATTTGCTTTATTGTTGGATCGTTGCTACTTTACTCCTTAATGACCTGCTTTTCATTCTCTTGTTGGTATTCCCTGCATTGTAAAGCGCTCTGATATCTGCAAAGATCTTGTTCGCGCTATATAAAACTTTCAAAATAAATAAATAAATAAAATCACTTTTGTGACGCAATGGCAGCACAATGCCAGCGCCATTCTGCGGGGTAATTACACCGTGAGGCATCTGGGAGATGCATCACGTTATAAAGCCCTGCGCCACATGTAGGCGTTCTGGCGCAGGGCGGGAGGGGGCGTTCCGGTGCAGGAACGCCTCCTAAAAGTGGCTGAGTGAAATCTACAAGATTTCACTCAGTCACTTTTAGGGCCATGCTGCGTCAAAACCCTGTGCCTGCTTGAAGCAGGCGTAATGATTGATGCATGTTAGAGATAGGGCACCCCCAAGCCTTGCTGGAGCTGCATTGCGATTGCAACGCAACTCCAGCAATGCACCGCATTTCCGCCAAGGAAGCTTCATGCATCTGCCCATCCGAGCGCCACGGTGCACCGCATTGTAAATGAGGCGCATCAGTGGTGGTGCACAGGTGGGCAGATGCATCACAACTCTTCTGGCACATCTCTGCTGATTGGCAGAGATGCGCCAGAAGTCGTAAATCTACCCCTGACGACTGTTGAGTGTGATCAGAGGAAAACAAATTCTGACCTTGGCTCATCTATGTATGTGTCTCGTCCTGCATGAAACAACCACCACATCAGGATTTTGCTTACTTTTCAGCAGGCGCGGCTGGTGATATAGAAGAACTGCAGGAACAAGTCCGGAGAAGGAGGCCATCAGTTCGCAGGCAGCTACACACTCTTTCCACCAGAGAGGAAGAAGAGGAGGAGGAGGGACCATCAACATCAGGATGCAATGGGATTGCGCCCACCTGGAATGAGGAAGAACAGCACTCTGGTGCTAAGTCCTGGGTGGAGGTTGTGGACATTGAAGGTGGGGGGGAAGGACAAAACACCTCTGACCATGATGTGGTGGAGAGCTACTCTCCCCCACACTCTTCACCAGTAGCTCTTGAAGAGGTGTCAATCTGAGCCTGTCACCAGCCCCTCCCTACCTACAGAGTCCCCCATGCCATCGGGGGCTCCAGCTGCATCCCTTGCAACTTGTACCCCACATCGTAGCCACCAAGCCGAACGCAACATCTTCTCCGGGGGGGAAGGACCCAACACCGCTGACCATGATGTGGTGGAGAGCTACTCTCCCCCACTCTCTTCACCAGTGGCTCTTGAAGAGGTGTCAATCTGAGCCTGTCACCAGCCCCTCCCTACCTACAGAGTCCCCCATGCCATCGGGGGCTCCAGCTGTATCCCTTGCAACCTGTACCCCACCTCGTAGCCACCAAGCCGAACGCAACATCTTCCCCGGAGCTGAGGCACCACTCCCTCCTGTCCCCCCCAGTATTGTTCCTCTTGTGGCTCTGCCAGAGGACTTAAGTAGGATGGTTGAGGGTCAAACAGACATGTCCGCTCGCACCATGCTACAAGTGTGTCTAGCGATACGGACGATGCGAGCGGACATTGTCCGATCTCTGGACAACCCGCCACCAATGTCAATTCCCTGGTCACAACCATGTTGTCTGTTGTCTCCCAAATCCCTTTCCATACCACCGTCAATGTCTCCCCCTGTCCATTGCCCTGTTTCCCCCGTACTCCTCGTGTGTCACGATCCAATGTGGTGCCTGTTCCTGCACCAGCCAGCATGTGCCTGCATCGGACACTGAGGATCTGGACATTGTGGTCCTGGAGGATGACCAGAAGGACACTTTACTTTTTGACTGAGACGTTGTGGTGGACAAAGATTTCATTTTCCCCTTGTAAATAGACTGGTTTCCCTGAAGCTCCCTGACGCATTATATTTTTTTTGCCCCACCCCAATTCAAGTTCCCTTCTCCTTCTGCATTAAGATCATCATTTGTTTTCCTTTCCCCCTTCCAAATGGATGGTTATTTTCCTTTCCTACATAAATACCTTTGAGCAATTCTACTTAGTTTAACTTTTTTTGACTTCACTTTGAATGTCTGTTTCCAAATATAGACACATATTTTGTGAGTCATATGCTATGCACATAATAGCTTGTTGCAATGATGGGTTACACTTGTAACTTAGTCTTACACACACACACATGCCTACATCGTTAGACAGGACATGATACACAACAGATTCTTACTTTTGTAGATCTTTATTTTCACTATACACATAAGGACCCCAAGACAAATTGACCACGTGAATGTCACTGGTGATCGTGCTTGCGACTCCACAATTTTGGGGGTGATGATCGCTGTGAGGGGTCAGGTTGACCTTGGCGCCTACATGTATGTGGGTGTTGTACAGGGTGATCTACAAGTGCAGGTGCAGATGGTGTCTGCACATTTGGTGTCTGTGCCTGGACAAGGGCTGGTTGTGCAGGTGGTGGGAGTGACTGTACAGAGGATGGTGGTGGTTGTGCAGGTGGTGGGAGTGATTGTACAGAGGTTGGTGGTGGTTGTGCAGGTGGTGGGAGTGACTGTACAGAAGCTGTTGGTGGTGGTTGTGCAGTTGGTGGGAGTGACTGTACAGAGGTTGGTGCTGGTTGTGCAGGTGGTGGGATTGACTGTACAGAGGTTGGTACTGGTTGTGCAGGTGGTAGGAGTGACTGTACAGAGGTTGGTGCAGGTGGTAGGGGTGCCTGTTCAGGGTGCCGGTGTGTTTGTGTACCTTTGTTGTGGTGCTGTGCAATTGGTGGTACAGGTGTGTGGATGTGCTGTCCTGCAGGCAGATATGTTGGCTCCCCTCCCTGCGTTGGCCATGAAGGCAGACTTTGTATCACGTTCACCATGCCCTCCATCATCTTCTTGGCCAAGGCATGGTGTCTTGCACTCTCTTCCCTTTGGATAGATATCAGGTCTGTCATATTCCTGGACATGTCCTGCCAAGTACTATCCATCCTATCCAAAGCTTGGCTCACCCTGTCCACCACCTGAGGGAATTGGACCTTGTCCTGCAGGGACCCAGACATGTCTGACAGGGTAGCCCCTATGGCACGAATGTCCTGCCTCACATTTGCCTGATGTTGGAAGAATTCCTGCTCCCACTAGCCACCATCACCAGGTGCAGGCCCCCTCTGCAGGTGTCTGCCATGGATATGATGAGCAGGTCCAACAACATGGGGGTGGCAGGTGGAAGCCTGTGGGCAGGAGAATGGTGCACAGGGGATACCTGCACCACAACAGGGCTGGCACTTCCCACAGATGGTGGAGAGAATGGCAGGGATGCACTGTGTAGGGAAGAGCGGGTAGGGGAACCACCATGTCGGACCTGGACTTGAGGGCTGTGAGGGAGTGATGTCTGTGATTGGATGTGTGGGAGTATTGGCTGGTTTGATCTATGCTGAGGACAGGGAATTGTTTGTTTCGGAGTAGGCTGACGAATGTTGCTTGGCGGAGGATGTGATGCCGTGACATCAGAATTGTCATCCACAGAGTGGATGAATATGTAGTGATCATCATCCCTAAAGTCAACTTCCTCATGATCTTCCTCCTCCTCTTGAGCATGACTTGCTGCCGACATAACTGCCTGGAGTATCAGGGGATTCTCCCCTATGATTCCCCTTTGGCCAGCACTGGTCGTAGGTCTGTCATCCTCTTCCTCAGCATCATCTGGAACATAGAGGTTGCAACCGTATTTGTGATTGACCTGGTATTACATATGGTGCAACACCAGGGTTGTATTAACTGTACTTTGCATCAGCAGATGAGGATCATGTGACCTGGTTAGGGTACCACCACAAATGACCGCTCACACCATAGCACTGAGGTGTTACATGGAGATGTACATAGTACTAGCAAACTCACCAGCTCCAGCCACAACTTTCTGTCCCTTCATGTTCCCCTCTGGTATATTCTGATGAACCTGTCTCCTCATAGATAGACAGACACATGTGACACTCCTGATTTGTATTTCACTTTGTAAACAACAACTGTTGATTCAGAAGGGGATCTTGATCTCTGTCATGGCTTAGTAATCTAAGCTAGTGACACACCTCATGCCAGAATTACCTGAAGGACAGGCCCTCGAATGTTTTGCTGCTGCAGCCAGGATGTCATGAATCCCCTAGGATGTTGTCCGCTGCAGTGGTACCATCCTGCCAGCAGCTGTGATGAGACATACATGTCCATATTTTAGTAAAACAGATTGTAGCTATGAGCCAACATGTCATTCGCAATAACCATTTGCGGATAATCCAGGACAATGTGCAGCATGTTTACCTCATGAACTTTACATGTGGGCACCTGCTCACATGCAGCATTTGCCAGCTGTTACCTCCATGCAGCACTGACATCAGTAAGATGACACATCAACTGACAAACTTGTATGAGAAGGTTACTGATATTTCAAGGAAGGGGATAAATGACCCGGACTCATCCGCATTACACTGATTTCACCTTTACCATTAAGACTAACATTTTTTATGAGTGTAATGTTGTCTGTTGACAAGTCATAAAGGAGTTCATGTGTTAGATGTGTAATAGTCAGGGACATGATGTTGCTCATTTGTGATTCCCTATCCATGAGGTCACACAGCTCATTTTTGAATGAGAGAACACAGATTTCTTATGTCTATCCTTTGAGTGTCCTCTGTTCCCATACTCTATTTCCAACATCATGGTGCTACTTAGCTAACAATGGATGGTGTCTTGTGCAGCAGACATCCAAACCTCATATGTCAAACACTCACCTATACATGTGAATACGGTAGAAGAGAAGGCAAGCGGAAAATAACATTTTGTTATGATCACACATTGCAGATGAGGTGAGAAGATTTGAGTCTTCACGCCTGTACTTGATTATCGTGTTGCTCTTTAGCCAAGTCATTTTGCAGGTGTAACTGCATGAAGATTCACCTTAGCAGTCCCTACACCCCTCTCAAAGGTATACAACTGGCATCAGTGTGTGGCTCAGCCATACCATTTTCATTTTGATTTAACCATGTATATTTTGCTAGGGATTTATCATTGAATTGCAAGCCTGTTGTGTTTTGGTCAGTTCATATGACACATTGTTCTATTGTATGTCCATTCTGAACTCACTTGGCATACATTTTGTGTGAGCCTCATTTGCTACCAGGGTCTGATCTGCCATGTGTTCAAATGCCATATGTGAGCATATTGTGATGCAGGACAACAGTGTTGTAGAACACATACAACATACAGTGAAGGTGAAAGGCCCAATTAATGAGCATTCTGCCAGATTTATTCTAGGGTTGACTTACCTTGGCCTAGCACCGGAACAGTGTGTGGTCCCTGCACAGATCTCACGTCCAACCTTGTAGCAGAAGTCAGTGTGTGTCTCTGATTCTGGGAGGACCGCATTGTACCTACAATGATAAGTGTGTTTTGCAACTTTACATTTCTGCTGCCACACATGATGCACTCAAATTGTGGCACAAAGGACGAGCACAAGCAGTTGTGGGCACCACCGTTGCAGAAGTGTGTCATACATAATGTCATGAGTGATCCCACATATGACTTAGAATGGGGCCACTACCTAGATGCAACCTTTATCACAATTACATGCCTACGAATCCAGAGGTAAGGCCCACTATCGTGTTTTGTTGATGCCCAACAAATAATCCATCCAATGTAAGAAGTACATGACCAGCTGTGTGGACTGTGCAATTTAATGTATATTGGAAAGATTTGAAGTTGGACAGTGGATGCATTGTCAATACTACTGAGCCTGGTATTTCACTGCTTATTCATCATTACCATATCTATGCAAATAGGATTTCTTGATTAGGTCTACAGACACTATTACAATATAGTGGGCACACCCTTTTGACTAGTTGTGGCACTCTATTACAGGATTGGATTTCCCGGTCTGGGACTGTTGGTGAAATACATGTTATGTACCACAATTACAAAGGCACAATGAGCCAAGACATGTTATATTTTGTCTTTCGCTGTTCACAAATGTCATATGGTAAAGGTGAATGCCCATTGACAACTCCAATTGTAATGAAGCAATTTATGCATCTCTGGTTGACTTTCATAGGTGGGCACTATTTGTCCTTCTGTCGTCTCATGACAATGTATGCATTTTGACCATCTCCTGGTCAGTTTGACTTACCAGTTAGTGAGGTTGTAGTGCCTTGCTCTGTACGTTGTCGATTCCTCCAAGTAGATGCGGTGACCTCTGCGACTGCAGAGAAAAGTAACCAAATGGGAAATGAGCGTGTGGAACTTTTCAGGGATTTCCCCATATCTTCTGCGTGCTAACAGTGTTGTGAAGTACTGCCGCAGATTGGGCAGGTAGGAGCAGTGGCGTGTTGGAGATGTAATGGCGTGGCAGAGTGGGAAATGCACAACAGAATATGTGTATGACATATTTTGATCTGATGATTCTCTCACTCTCTGCTTTGTGATTTAGGCTGGCACAGGGTGATGTACTTCTTGGAGAATTTGTGGCAGGTTTACAAGCTCCTTGAAAAAGATTTACACTGCTGTTGCGTCACTTCTGTGACACAGCGGTGGTGTACAGCAGACAACACATTTTGAATTATTCGCAACGTGACGCATCTATGGTGAAGCATCACGTTATGAGTCCCTGCGCAACATTGAACCTGCATCAGCCTTGATGTAGGCAGGGTGGGCATTCCGTTGGGATATTCCGCGTTCAAGTGTTGAAGTGAAATCTACAAGATTTCACAGAGTCACTTTTCAGAGGCTGCTGCGACGCAACCTTACGCCTGCTTGAAGCAGACGTAAGGAGTGGCGCAGCACGTTAGATATGGGCGGCCCATGGACATTGTTGGAGTTGCATCGCACTTGCGACACAACTCCAGCAAAACACCCCCCTAAACACCATCAGATGCAACGCACATCTGTCTATCCATGCGCCACAGTGCACCGCAAAGTAAATGCGACGCATCCGTGGTTGCGCAAGGGTTGAATTGCATGTCACATTGGTACTGGCGCTTCCCTGCTAATATTTGTCAATTGCTACTTAGCAGGGTTGTGTATGTACAGCATTAGTACTTTGCCCATGTTTTCAAAAGGGGGGAGGGATTAGCCATTTCTAATGCAAAGGATTCTGGGACTTGTGGTGCTACATACAGAGGGTGACACATGAGTCTCAGACTGACTATATTTTTATATACACTTTGGACAAGTTCCTAACTCACAATGACAGTGCAACACAGACATTTCATGCACTTTTTCTTTTCATTCCATTTACCTGGTACCACGTAGCAGACGTCACTGACAGGCAGCCCATGGACCAAGTGGGGGTGTATTGTAGTAAGGAAATCCTCCTCCAGTTGGGTGAGACAGATGGGGGGTCCAGGGTATGCAGCAGGGAGGATCCTGCTTAATTCAATTCTGGAGTACTTCTCCTTCACCCTCTGCCTTTCATCCTGCCACTTTTTCTTGATGTCCTGTACTGTGCGCCTCTCCTCCCCCAATGCTGAGACAGCAGTGGCTAATTGCTGCCATAGAGCTGCCTTCTGTGTCCCACTGGTGCGGTAGGGTGGGAGTCCATATAGGTGTTTGTGTTGCCTGACTATGAACTCCACAAGCATGGTGGTCTCCTCTGCAGTGAAGGTCCTCTTTCTCCTCATTAGTTCCATTTTTCTCTGGCAATGTGAGCGTTGTGGACACGAACTCTTTGTAGCCAAACCTGTTCCTTCAACGTGTGCTGCTTTTATGTGTTTTGTGGTGCTGATCAATTAGTGTTAATTGGCTTTAGCTGGAGCGTGGGGGGGGGATGGTAGGCACTTGCAGCATTCATCATGGCAAAATGGAGCTATTGCCTGCGATTGGCTGCAGTGTGTCAGCTGATCCATGGTGGGGGATGGTAGGCGTTTGGACAGGTGTTTACCCATGGCTAACATGACCAACTGCCAAAATTTGTATCTTCCGGCTCGCAATCGGAAATTCCGGCTTAAAATCTGAAATTCCGACATAGAGCTGGACATTCCGGCCCGGAATCATAAATCCGGCCGCAGGGCCATAAATTCTGGCCTGGAGGCGAAAATTCCGGCCCGGGTGCTGACGTAAAGTTAGTAGTCATAAGTCAATTCTGTGAATACCAAAAGTAGTAAGTTCATTCTGTGAATACCGAAAGTAGTAAATTCATTCTGTGAATGCAAAAAGTAGTAAGTACAATCTGTGAATACCAAAATAGTAGTAAGTTTAGGATTTAGTCTTAAGTTCATTCTGTGAATCGGGCCCGATGTATTGTGAGGCATGGGAGATCATGTGCCAAAAAGACTGATGAGGATTTTCTGTAACTTTACTACCTTTGGCTATTCACCATTTAAGAGTGTAAAGTTGCTAAAAAGTGTAGACTTACATGTCCTCACCCCCTAAAATACAAATACGACCATCATTGTCATTTTACTAATAGTTGTGACTTTACTACTACATGTGCCATTTGATACATTTTGAGGAGACCTCTGCAATGTGCAGAGGTCCCTAAGGTAAAGTGTAGGGGAAGATTAAAAGTTTATCAAACTCAAAATTGAAAACATATTCTCATGTTAACTAATAATTTCAATTAATTTATATATATTTTTGGAAATGTAGTACAACACAAAAACGTAACAGCATAAATAACGTAATCGTAAATTGCAAAATATTTATTTTGAATATATCAAATTCAAATATATATATATTTTTATTTTTTTTTGAAAACCTTTATTTTGTAAAGGAAGATACAGTTACAGACCTACAACCACGGAGGCTGGTCAGTTACACAAATCTGTAATACCACAATAATACACAGCTCATCAGCCGACAACCCATGGGTCTGGCAGCGAGATGTCACGATCCTGTAAAAAGCATGTGGTATAAATAGGATAAATAAAAACCAACAAACAAAACACAAAAAAGGTCGAGGCATTACTGTGCAATAAATTGGTTGTCCCTTACGGCAGGGGGAGACGGGTGATGAATGTGCAACAACATGAAAGAGGAGAAATACTGAAGAGGGGGAGGGAGGCCCAGGGGAAAAACGATACAACACTGTCAGCATAAGCTAAGAATCGGAAATGCACAGTCAAGGGAGGTGAAGCAGGTCAGGATCGTCGGTGAATGGGGGGTGCAAATCTCTCCACGGTTTGAATTCCATTGACCCCAGACCCTGTCCCATTTCGTAGGTCGGCCACGGGAGATGTATACAGTTTTTTCCCTAAACATGGACCAGTCCATGTTTTCTTTCCATGCTAGAAGTGATGGTGGTCTCTGGGAACCCCACAGCTGGGCAATGTCTCGCTTAGCAACCATGTTACCTAGTGTAACCCATTGAGTCTGAGCAACAGTGCAGTCATTCGGCTCCCAAACATTCAATAGGCAGCGTCTGGCCTCAGGCAATAACACAACACCCGTCACCTCACCCATAACCACATGCACTCGGTGCCAGAACATCACCACTTCCGGACATTCCCACAGGATATGAAGAAATGTAGCCAGCATGCCACAACCGTGCCTAGACAACCCATCCACAGAGTAACCCATATGTACCAATCGTGGGCCCGTGACATATACCCGGTGTAATATCTTAAGTTGCACCAGTCTGAGACGTGCCGGAATCGCGACCTCTTTGGGGGAGGATATCGCCGCCTGCCAGTCTTCATCGTCCAATTCTAGCCCGTCGCTGGTCCAGGCACTCCGAAGTTGTAAAAGAAGGTCCGAGCGATCGTTAATCAGTTTCTTGTAAATAAGAGATATAGTGCTGTCGGGGACGTACCCGTCTAGCACTCTATCCTCAAGAGGAGAGGACTCCGGGATCGTAGTACCAGCCGGGAAAACCGAGTTGAGCGCATGTCTGATTTGGAGGTAACAAAAATATTCCCTGTCGCTCAATTTATACTCCCGCTGGAGTTCCTCGAAAGTCTTGACTCTGCCCTTAGCCCAAAGGTCACCTACTTTGCTAATACCAATGAGGTCCCATCTGTCGAAACCCTTCGACGTCCAGAGGCCACCCAGTGTCTCTGCAGCGTATAAAGGGGTCGATTTAGTCAACTTATCCGTCCATCCCGTGGCAGCAGTCGCACTTCCCCAGATTCGCACCGCGACTGCAGTGGGGCCTGTTAGGTGCTTCCTGTCGGCTCTAGAATAGAGCGCTCTATTGTAGTCGCCCCCGGGCAGTTGCCATCTGTCCATCTATCTCGAAAGCGGGGTTCAGGACAGGGCCGTACATGGCGTGGTTTACAGCACTCAACTGGGACGCCCAGTAGTAACGTTTGATGTCAGGTAACGCGATACCCCCGTCGTACCAAGGCAAAGTCAATTTTGCCAATGCGATACGCGGTCGCCCGCCCCACATCAGCTTCCTCTGCAGGCCCTCGATCTCACGAAAATAGCTGGCAGGCACCAAATCAAGTGTATTTTGAATGGCATACAAGAAGCGGGGGAGAGACATCGTTTTGAACAGGGCCGCCCTTCCCAAAGGGGAGAGTGGCAAGCCACACCACGCCGCAACATCCGACCGAAGCCGGGAGAGCGGAGGCAACAAATTCCCCTCATAGCGGACTTTGGGATCCAGTGAAATGTAGATCCCCAAGTACTTAAAGCCGACTCTAGAAACCGGTATCGGGCAAATGCGGGGAAGAGAGGGCACGTCGCCTGTGAGAGGATAGATACAGGACTTGGCCCAGTTAATGACCAAACCGGAATTCTTCCCAAAGGAACGTAACACATCAAACAGGACACCCAATGACTTACGGGGAGAGGTAAGATACAGCAATATATCGTCGGCATATAGCGATATTCGGTCCTCGAAGTCGGATGACCATCGGATGCCCTTAAGCGAAGGTTCCCAGCGGAGCCATGCGGCCAGGGGCTCAAGGGCAAGCGCAAAGAGGAGCGGCGACAAGGGGCATCCCTGTCTCGTTCCGCGTCCGAGGGCAAAGGGTTCCGAAGCCCTGCCATTAACCACCACCTGCGTCAGTGGTTGCTCATACAAAAGCTTGATCCACCCAATGAATTTAGGGCCGAAACCAAACTTGGCAAGGGCTGCCCATAAATATGGCCACTCCACTGTATCGAAGGCCATCGAGGCATCAAGTGAAACCAAGATGACCGGCTCCTTAACCCCTTCCATGCTCATGACGAGCTCAGCTCGTCATGAGGCACAGTTGAGCTGTGCTGATGACGAGCTGAGCTCGTCATGAATACATGAGAATTCCGATTTTCAGCACAGGGGAAAAATAACCACAGCAGCGATGTGGTTAAGAGACCCTGCCCTTGCCAAGACGCCATGGAGGCGACGAAGATTGAGCGCGGTATTACGATGGGGAATGAAGCCAGATTGGTCCGGATGGATCAAGTCAGCAATCACCGTAATCAGCCGATTTGCCAAAAGTTTTGCAAGAATTTTAGGTTCTACATTCAACAGCGAAATCGGCCGATACGATGAGCAATGATCACGAGGCTTGCCATCTTTGTGGATGACCATGATGGATGCCAATCTCTGATCCCGAGGAAGAGATCAGAGATCCGAGATCTCGCGATGACAAGAACATCCGACAAAGATACGGCGCCATTTTGTCGGGGCAGAGTTTGTACAATTCCATTGGTATGCCATTCGGGCCTGAGGCCTTCTCAGAGCGAAGTGAACGGATAGCGAGCGCTACTTCATCGGTGGAAAATTCCGCCTCCATAAGCTCCTTGTCCGAATCCGACAGGTTAGGCAAGGCGATATCCCGAAGCAATAAGTGTGAGTCCTCTTCCGGCCTATCAGAGACCGGAGCATAAACCGCTTGAAAATACTGGGCAAAGACCTGGACTATATCAATCGGGTCCACGACTCGTGTACCATCCATCCTTTCAACAACAGGCACCACCCGATTCAATCTATCCCTTTTATCCAACCAGGCAATCAACTTTCCCGCCTTATCCCCAACATCATACAAACGCCCCTGTTGCTCACGGTTCATCACCTTGGCCGCGTCAGTGGCCAGCGCCCTGTATTCAGACTGTTTAAGGGCCAAAGAGTGCAGCCCCTCAGGGGTGACTCCGGACTCCATCTGCTCCTCCAACTCAGTGATTTAATTCTCAAGGTCTACCACCGCCGCATTCTTACGCTTCCTCTCGCTGGCAATGAGGGACAGGGTTTGGCCACGAATCACTGGTTTATATGCCTCCCACAATGTAACAGGGGAGGATACCGATCCCTCATTCTCAGCGAAATAGTAATCCATACACTTAACCACCTCCGACCTGATCTTGGGATTACGAAGGTGCCAGGGGTTGATCGGAGCGATCCGGCCCTCGGCCCCCAATTGTATGTCAATTGTAAGCCAAAGCGGAGAGTGGTCAGAGATCCTCCTGGCCAAATGCCTGATTTCCCTTACAGAGACCATCTGCACCGCTGGTACAAGGACATAATCCAATCTTGAGAGACTCCCGTGGGCTCCCGAGTAGAAAGTATACTGGAGCTGTCCAGGGTGCAGTTGCCTCCAACAATCAACTAGACCAAACATGTCCAAGAGACTCCCGAGCCACAGCTGTGCCGTGGGCAGAGTTCTGGGGGGACTACGGTCTTCATCCCCACTGATTACAGAATTAAAATCGCCACCCACTACCAGTATGCCGTCCGGAAACCCCAGGATCACATTACCCAAATCCGCAAATGTGGTGGTTTGCAGGCCAGGGGGAACATAGACAGACAAAATGGAGATTGTCTTTCCCTCCCACCGACCCGTGATAGCCGCATAGCGGCCCCTGTCGTCCAACACTACGTCATCTATCTCCAGGGGGAGGGAATTTCTAATCAGGACCCCCACCCCTCTCGATCCAGAGGTAAATCCAGAGTGAGCCACTAAGCGGTAGCCCCGTCTGTTCAGCGCGTGGCACGTATTGCCAACCAAATGCGTCTCCTGGAGTAAAATCACATCTGGGGCACATCGTTTCATATATTGCAAAACTATCCCCCGCTTTATCCTATCACCAAGACCGTTAACGTTCCAGCTCAGCACCCTAAGCTCCCCACCCCCCATCCCAGCATTGGGCACTCCACCCCCCCCGCCCCGGAACAAGCACACAGGAGAAAAGCCAGAACATAGCGCAGCCTCGAGCGAAAAAAAAAAGAAAAGACCCCCCCACCACCCCCAATGAACCCCGATAAACCCCCACCTCCACCCTACACCCCTGCGGTAGACCAGAAAGCCACCCCAACTTGCAGTGTGCCTGTCGCCCCATTAAACTAACCTACAAGAAGAGAGAGAAAGTCCCCAGAGGAGGAAGAGTCCCGATTCTCCCCACCCCCGGGTATCTATACTGTAAAGCAGAACGATCACAAAGCCACTGCTATAAGTCCAAGGAAATCGGCTCGCTGATGCAGACTCACTACTCCTGTTCAGCCAGGCCCCCTTCGGCACCCCTCGAACTCTCGCTGCTGGTGCGGTTTGATGGCAATGTGTCCAACCAGTCACTGGCCACCTCGGGGCGATCAAAGAAGAATGCTCGCTCCTCATATTCGATCCTCAGGCGGGCCGGGAAAAGCATGGCATACTTCAGTCCCATATCCCTGAGCCGTCTCTTCACCCCGGTGAAACCCATGCGTTGTTTCTGCACCGCCTGCGTGACGTCCGGATAGAAACTAATTGAGGCATTGTCAAACTTAGTGGGACCTGAAGTACGTGAAGCTTGCAGGATAGCGTTCCGGTCCCGAAAATTAAAAATTCTGGCTATGATAGGCCTTGGCGCGGCCCCCAGCTTGAGATTTCCACCGGGGACTCTGTGAGCGCACTCCACCGTAAAAAAGTTGCTGAGGCCCTTAGGCATAAGATGTTTCAGGACCAGGTCTTCCACCAGAAGGTCCGTAGACACATCCGCAGAGTTCTCCGGAACCCCCACGACGCGGACGTTATTGCACCTGACCCGGCTCTCGAAATCCTCCAGCCGGCGGACAATTAGGTCGTTGGAGGATCGGAGAGTGCGAACTTCGGCCTGGAGGTCCGAAACATCAGTAGTCAAGCTCGCAGTTTTGATATCCAGGGACTTGACCCGCTCATTCGTTTTGCCCAGGTCCGCCCTGATAAGATTGACCTCGATCGCCACCGTGTCTATCTTAGCGGCAAGGGTTTCATACTGTTGGCCCATAGTCGTTCGAACACTGGCGATGGCGCCCATGATGTCCTTCAATGTCGGCTCTTCCGTTGTAGGAGGACCATCTCCGGTCCCCTCCAGAGCCTTGCTCGCTCCGCCTGGGGACCCTTTTGGGCGAGTAAGACGCTCTATGGTCTGGGTTTGAAGAACTCCACCACGATGCGTGCCCTTGGTGTTCCGTTTCTCGGCATCCGCTTTGCCCGCCATGTTGAGCGATGAACTCCGACGGAACCGGTGAGATCTGGTCAAAATGGTCTTGCTCACGGTGGCCCGCGAGGGCGAGAGGGCTAAGATCCAAAGCAAACGTAGGACCTGGAGTAAGAACAGGACAGTCGTGTATAGCGGCCTTAGAACGCCGTCAACATTGACCAAGAGCGAAACCGAAAGTACCACAGGGGCTGTGGGCGTGTCAAACCAGCCGTTGTTGTTCGATTGCCACCTGGGTACCTAGGGGACTCAAGTCCGAGGATGGTCTACGATGTGGGCCGCAAACTTCAGGGTGCAATAAGTCCGGTTCTCGGCGTCCAAATTGATTTCCGAAAAAGTTCTTAGAGTCAGCAGGGCATCGGTAATAAGTACCTGTCGTTCAAATCAGGATTTGTGGCATGATAGATGCGAGAGGCGAAGAGGGTCTCGGGATCCCTTTGCTCACGCGTCCATCTTGGAAACACACGAAGCTCCTCCCCCCCAAATATATATTTTTAATTTAAAGAAATTGTACTTAAAGTTAAAAAGCTTTTTTTATTTTGGATTAAAATGTTTAAAATTGATGTTGCGAGTTAGTTACTGTTAGATCTGGTGGTCTCTAATTGGCAGAGGTAAGTACCTTAGACCAAGTAGGGACCCTTGCTTCTAGTCAGGGTGAAGGAATACACACAGTAGATAACCCCTGCTCACCCTCTAGGTTGCTTGGCTCGAGCAGGCAGGCTTATCCCCAAGGCAATGTGTAAAATAAATGCACTTAACACAAACAATGACCCCCAATCCACCACAAAATGAGACCACACAGGTAAGTATATTTATAAAAATATAACTTTATCTAGTTGCAGCAGTAAAAATCAACAGTACACTATAGTTGCTTCCTTAGTAAAGGGTTGCACTTAATCTTGATGGTTGCACTTGTATTTAGGAAGTTCTTATTATAAAAGAATAGTCTCAAGTCTCTGTAAATCAGTATTAAAAATAATCCTACTGATTTATTCTCAATTCGACTCTTCAAATCATCAATAATAAGTAATGCCAGTCGTAATTGTGGGTGCAATGATCAGCCCTTTAAATGACTAGTCAAAGAAATACTGGCGTGTTGTTAGCTCAAGAATCAGCCCTTTAAATAATTAGCCAAAGCCCACACAACGCGAGCGCGCCTCACCGATGACTTATTCAGGCACCACCGTGCCGAGTAGAACAGACTCGCTCCCAGCCCCGGCCGGTCCCGGCAGCCATCCGCCCACTCTCAGCACTTCAGGGAGCGGCGGGGAGCTAGCTCAGCGCTCCGAGCAGGGACAAACAGGCAGGGGCAGGAAGCACTCGCGTTGCTCCCTCGGCGAGGTCGGGTCAGTCTTCCCCGGCTTCGGCACTCGCAACACGGCTCTCGGCGGCTGCCTCTGAGGTCCCGGTCACGCGGACCAATCCTGTTGCGGCCTTCGCGATGAGCCTCATCAGCCGCCCAGGAGTCAGCCAACAGCAATGCGCCTCCCGGGGCAGGCCCTTCCTAACACAAGCACAATCAGTCAATTGGGACGCAGCCTCAGTGATGACGCGACGGCGCTAGGCCAATCCTAGCGCGGCGATCACTGAGGGGGCTCGTTCTTCTGGGCCAATGGGAGCGCGGCGGCTTCGATCTTTGCTACCGCAGCTCCGGTCAGGGACGGCAATTTTGGAGGGTGTTTCTGGCCCCGGCGGTGAATTGGCGGCAAGAGATTTTCGGGGCCACAGGTCGCGGCTGGACCGTTTCAAGCCAGCATATCGTCGAGGGCAATTCTGTACGCAGGGAGGCACCACGGGCCTCCTCTCACCCCTGAATTTGTGCGGATGAGCACAACGATCTTCTCCCACAGCTGGCAAGCAGTAACACGCGTTGGGGCAAAACACCACACGATCTCCTCAGCAGTTTGGCAATGCTTAGGAGCCTTTTAACCCTGGGTTCCAGAACAGGAGGCCAGCTCTTCTCAGGCCCTTGGAGATTCAGTTAGGAGACACAGCACACAGCAAAGTCTCTGGAGATCAAGCAAGCAGGGTCACAGCACACAGCAAAGTCCCTCTTCTCCTCAGCTTCAGTTGGTCAGCAGAACAGGTCACACAGCAAGGCAATCTTCCTCCAGTTCTCCAGCTGTCCTTCTTCCAGCGGAGGCTCCTCTTGATTGTAGAATCTAATTTTCTGTTGTCAGGGGTTCTTCTCTTATACCCCTAAAAGTCTTTGAAGTCTTTGTGCAAGTGGGCCCTGAGCCCGGTCCAAACCAGTTCTGGGTGTTGCTGGAGCCCTTGGGCTTCCTGGCTTCCTTCTTTCTTTCAGTGTGAGGGACAGAGGTGACAGTCGCCCAGCGGGAGGTGGAGCCAGCATTGTGGTCAGGCAGGCATAGCCCTATTCACTCCCAGGTGCTATCTCTTCCCACTTCCCTGGCAGCAGATGCATCCTTTCAACCACGGGCTGACTCAGACAACCTCCTGGGGCTCTGCAGCCCCCGTCACCCTCAACCCAGACAGTCAATCCACAAGCAGGCCCAGGCACACAGAAAGGTTAGACAAGAGAACAGCCACTTTCTAAAAGTACTATTCCCAAACACAGAATTTAAAAACAACCTTTCCTAAAAGATGTGTTATTAAATTCTGAGTTCAGGGATATCAATCACTTATGTCCCATCTTGTTCCTATGGGAAGATAGGCTGGTATCCATTGGGACCAGCCTCCCCCATGTTAGTCTATGGAGCAAGATAACCTTGCAGCAGTGAGCACACAAAATGGCTGCTGCTCACTACCAGAGCATGTTACCTGCACTAGTACATGCTCTACCTTACCCATACACTGCACTCTGCCCAGGGGGGGTACCTTGAGCCTTCCATAGGGGTGACTGATGTGCACAGACAGGGAAGGGTTAGGCCCAGCCAGTGGGGACACTGGCCAGGCCGACATGGCAGTCAACTGACTGCACACAGGCACTGCTCTGGCAGGCCTGAGACACCATTGTAGGGCTACTTATGTGGGTGGCGCAATCTGCGCTGCAGGCCCACTAGTAGCATCTGTCATCACCAGCCCTGGTGATGGAGCAAGGATTCGCACGTAATGCGACTTGCTTGAATTCAAGAACCTCGCATAATCAATAACGTTATTAATCAACCTGTTCTGTTATTAATATCGCACTTTACACAACACGCGGGTGTCCCAGAGACGCTTGCCTATGTGTTTTCTAACCATAACAAAGCTTGCACACTGACTGGTCGCTGCTATGCGGGATTTCAGTCTGCGCATGCGTCGGTCATACCCATGTGATGTGACGCACTCGTAGTTCTGGAGGGATGTTTAGCTCATGCGCAATATTGCAAACATGGCCGCTTTGTTTTTAACATGCATCTTGCTTGCTACCGCTGCTATTGCACAAATGTCTATTTCTGCATAACTCCTAATGCTATAGATATTATAAAGTAAGGGGTGCAGTTAAGCTAATCATGGTATACAGTGTATTCATTTTTTCCTGTGATTTTAATTTATTTTCGCTTACTTTTCATGTACCGCGCATATGTGGGCCTGGGAGTGGGGAGCCTCTCCATCTTAGAAGTCTGAGTGGAACTGACCACGTGACAAGAGAACCAAGTCTTGCATCAGTGGAACCCAGCCAGCTGGCTGCCGAAGCTGAGACGCTCCTGGGAACCTGCACTCTGACCCAGCGAGAAGAAGCTGAACTACACCTGAAAATGATACAAATTTGTTAGTCCACTGTGTGTCCTATTGTTCTCTTTTACACGTATGCAATGGGAACTGGAATGTAAGGGGTGGGTACGAAAAATAAATATTAATTGTGGGAACACAAAATTCTAGGTGGTGACAATGACCTAACCACCTCTCTTGTCCAATCCAAAGTTGGGGATCCTGTCATTTGCAACATTTGTGGGTGGTCCACTGACCCGAAAACAGTATAACTAGTCTAGGTTTAGCTAGAGAAATTGTCCGACTTGTCCGAGTAGCTGACCTGTCACCGACCCTACAAACTCTATAGGTGATTGATACAGAGAGCTGCGGAGCACTCTGTCCGTAAAATATCCACAGACTCACAGGGGTGGAATAGTCTTAAGTGCTGGCGAAGCACTTTGCTGGGAGATTCGACAACCCAATCGGGGTTATTGGCAGATTCCGTGCAGAGAGGGAGTAGCGCAGGCATTGCATCCGAAGCTGCAGGTGTTGGTCGTACCCTTTGATGAGCCCAGTCCTGATCCAAATCCTGAGGGGTATCCTGCCCTGACTGTCCATGAGCTGTACCTGCTCGCCTACTGTCATCCTAAATCCTTGAGGGTCCTTCTCCTCGTTTTCCCAGACTGACCCGTGGCCAGAGTTAGTACTCATTCCCGTCCTAGGTAAATATATATCCGTGGGTGTTCGTCTATCTATACTCTTTCCTCTCCTCCTTTTAAATAAAGCATCATTGCCTATATTATTTTCCCTGTCTCTTTCCAAAGGATTTACATGCAAACTGGTTTAGTAGTTATGTTCCGCTTTTACCCTTACCTTTAGGAGGATATTGAATCGTTTTGCTTATTCAGTGTGTTCCATTCTTACCCTTCCTTTAGAATCTATGCCTTCATATTTAGAAAAGAGCATAAGTTCCACATAAATCACTGATGAATTCTAGCGCTCTGCTTTTATAGTAGGTTCTTTTCCACTTTACCTGCCTTAGTATAAGCCTGAAAACTGAATAGCATGTTCCCTGTTACCCTACTCCTTTAGTTTTCTGATATTCAATGGTGCTCACTCTCATCCATAGCTACATTATAGCCTTGATCTTAGTTATTGATGTTCTAATTTGTGTAAATTTCATCCTCTTGGTATATGTATCATAACTTTTATGACTAGATAAAGTCTTGAAAACTCTTCAGGTGTCTGTGGTTATTACAAAAGCATAGAGTTGTTATTCAAATGTACAAGATATTTTTTGGTTAGTCTTATCTCCTACCCCATCTTGCTCCTGATTCGTCGGGAATATAGGTACCTGTGACAAGGTGGTAAGTCAGGTACATCCAAACTAATAGTAAGGAAAATACCAGAATTATTGATAGTGATGTGTAAGCTCACCCGATTCACAAAAATACAGTGTTAAACAAGTTATGGGCCCAAGTGCTTACAGTTTGGTGAAATAAAGAGTCGGACGACCTGCGCGCTCTATCAGTAATTTTCTGGTAGCAGAGCTATAGTTAGGACTAGTTAAGATAGGCAGATAAGAGGAGGAGGAGCTTCGCGGGCAAGCAAGATGGCCGCGTAAGCTCGGAGCTCCGGAGACCCTCCGACCCTCCGCATAAATCCTGGTCGAAATCCTGATCCACGGTGGTGGATTCTAGTTGGCGAATGGTCGTAGACACGGGATCTACTTTCCGATCCAAAATCCGACACTCCTTGACGAAGTTACGTCGTGTCGAAATTCGGTGCCAGGGGCACACCATTGTCTCTGGGATGGCCGACGGCTGCGATAACGCAGTGCATGATCGATATGCTGAGTGAGCGCCTCCTGTTCCAGCTGGCGGAGCGAACGGAGCTGCGGAGTGGCCTATCGCTGACTGGACATTTGTGGTAGCTACGCTCCGCACTCGCTTGAGTGCCTGAAGTGATCTCATAGCGCTACCCTTTGTTCTGCCTAGATCCAACATGGCTGGCAGGGGTGATCCTGATAGAACGGCGAACCGAGCCAGCAGTAAGACGGTCCAACCTCAGACCAACAAGATCGACCGGTACGCCCAGCAAAGGACCTCGCCAACTGTTGCCGCTCAATCCAAAGACTCTCTACGAGCGGGCTCGCCAGATGGGTCGGAGCCCACGCTCCGGGACATCATGGGGGCTATCGCTGGCATCAGAACAGAGATGCATAAGCAGCACGAGGTCCTGGCGCACAAAGTGGATACCCTGCTGATCGACCTCAACCTGATTAGGGCCGACCTTGGTAAAACAAACGACAGAGTGAAATCGCTTGATATTAAAACTGCCAGCCTCACGACCGATGTCTCGGACTTGCAGACGGAGGTCCGGAATTTGAGGTCGATCAATGACCTGTTCTCAAGGCGGCTGGAGGACTTTGAGGGACATGCCAGGCGGCAAAATGTGCGCATTATTGGGGTACCGGAGGGTGCAGAGGACTCGGCCGCCGACCTCTTTGTCGAGGAACTGATCAAGACTCATCTGGCCTCGGCGGGCCTCAGCCACTTCTTCTCGGTCGAGCGGGCCCACAGAATACCGGGTGGTCCTCGGAAGACGGGCGTCGCACCGAGACCCATCATCGCCCGCTTATTCAACTTTAGAGATCGAGATGCGATCCTACAGGCTTCGAGGTGACATGGACCCCTCAAGTTCCAGAACGCGGATGTTAACTTCTACCCGGACTTTACTAGGACTGTTCAGAGACAGCGCCAAAGTTTTGCGGGAGTGAAGCGTCGCCTCAGGGACATGGGGCTGAAATACTCCATGATGTTCCCCGCTAAACTGCGTATTGAACGCGATAGCCGCGCTATGTTTTTCGACATGCCTGAGGCTGCGAGTGACTGGCTGGACACTTTGCCGCACCGACGCGAGGAACAGGAGGAACATTCCGAAGGTGCCTCTGGAGGCCTCGATCATCAGGAGTAGTACTCATCACACTAACTTTGTCGGTTGGTGTACCTGTTGACTATGACCTATACTGCCAAGCTGTTGCACTTTATTGTGACTAAACTTTTCCTTACATGGAGGGTGGCGGGGGGGACTACGTGATCTCCTTTCTCCTCTAGGGTCTTCTTGTAGCTTAGTTTATGGGGCGACAGGCACACTGCTGGTTGGGGGGGCTTTTTAGTCTAATGCAGGGGTGCAGGGTGGGGGGTGGTGTGAGGGTTGGTTTTGTGTGTTTTCTTCGTTTCTTTCTTCCTTCTCTTAGGCAATGTATTGTATGCTCTGATTCGTTTAATGCATCGGTGGGGTCCATTGGGGTCGGCGGAGGCCTGGGGTTCGACGATGGGGGGTAGGAAATTGAAAGTTCTGTGTTGGAATGTTAATGGCTTGGGTGATCGCATTAAGAGAGGGGTGGTTTTGCAATTGTTCAAAAGAAATATGCCTGATGTTGTTCTGTTACAGGAGACACACTTGGTGGGGAATACGTGCCGTGCGCTCAACAGGAAGGGTTTCAAGATGGTGGCACATTCAGGGTTCTCTTCGGGGTCCCGGGGGGCGGGTATTATGGTGCGCACGTCTCTCCCTTTTGTGATTGACTCCACTCTCGTGGACGAGAGGGGGTGGTATGCTGCCGTCACGGGGCGGTGGGAGGGGCGTGCTTTGATTTTGGTTTCGGTTTATGTTCCCCCGGGGCTGCAAAACAACACTTTTCAGGACCTTGGAAGCGCCATTTTGAACCTGCCTGCGGGGTTGCTTATTGTGGGTGGTGACTTCAACTCGGTCTGCTCCGGGACCTTGGACAGATATCCGCCTAGAGACCTCCGTAGTTCGCAATCATGGCTGCCCGACTTCCTTGATACTATGGGGTTGGTCGACTGCTGGAGACTCATGCATCCCACCCAAAGCCAATACTCGTTTCATTCTGGAGCACATGGTAGCCTCTCGAGAGTAGACTATGTCCTTGCCTTGGCGGCCCATGCGCCGGCGATCTCGGAGGCCCGCCTGTTGGCGAGGGGCATCTCGGACCACTCCCCGGTGTGGGTTTCCTTCGATTTTGACATTGTGGTTGCCGAGCGGCCCGTGGTGGTCAATCCATGGTACTTTCGGAACCCAAAGACACGCGGACTCTTGGCCAAGGCTATTGAGTTCTATTTCAATGAGAATAATGGGTCGGTTACATCAGCCGCCACCTTATGGGAGGCGTTTAAGGCGGTCTTGCGAGGTGAGGCCTTTGCCCTCATAGCGGACGTCCGTAGGAACAGAGACGCCGACATGGTGCACATTGAGGCAGAGATTATGGAGCTGGACTCTCAATTGGAGGCGGGCCCTACGCCTGAGCTGCTCCATACCCTCTCTCTTAAGCAACTGGAATACCGCGATCTTGCCTCCGACGCTGCTATCGTCATGGGTAGAGAACTACAGGGTAGGATTTACGATGTCAGTGACAAGGCGGGCAAACTCCTAGCTTGGCTTGACAAGAAGGAGAGAGCCAGTCGCGTAGTTCCGGAGGTGTTGGGAGACGACGGCTTGCTGGTCACTGACCCGAGGGCAATCGTTGAGTCGTTCTCTGACTACTTTCGGGGCATTTACACCTCGGTCTCGGACGGGTCTGAGGCCGACTCGTGCGCTCTCCTGGCAGATATTGATCTCCAGCGCCTGTCGGAGGCAGACCGTGATGACCTGGACAGGGACATTACTGCGGACGAGATTGCCCTCGCTCCCTAAGGTCTGGCAAAGCGCCTGGCCCCAATGGTATCCCTGTGGAACTTTATAAAATCAAGCCGAAAGTAGTTTCCCCGCACTTGCGGAACATGTTCCTGGAGGCGCGGGAGGCAGGCATGCTTCCCCACGACCAGAGGTTGGCCACCATTGTGGTTATCCATAAGGAAGGGAAGCCAAGCCATTTGTGCCGATCGTATCGCCCCATCTCTCTATTAAACGCAGAGCCCAAGATTCTAGCCAAATTGCTCGCCAACCGACTGATTGGCGCAATTGGCGACTTAGTGCACCCGGACCAGTCGGGCTTTATTCCACACCGCAACACTGCTCTTAACCTTCGGAGACTTCACGGAGCCTTGGCTAGGGCCCACATGCTTGAGGAGCCAGCTGTTCTGGCGTCGTTGGATGCCACGATGGCTTTTGACTCCCTTGAATGGAGTTACCTGTGGGCAGTGTTGGCGAAGCTCGGCTTCGGTCCGGAGTTCGTAGGGTGGGTCAAACTTCTATACGCTAGCCCGTTGGCTAATGTAGCGGTCAATGGTCGAGTTTCGGCACCCTTTGTTCTTCAGAGGGGCACCAGGCAGGGCTGTCCTCTGTCGCCCCTCTTGTTCGCACTTGCACTTGAACCATTGGCGGCATGGTTACGCAACCACCCAGACATACATGGCATTCGATGGTCCCCTGACTTCAAAGACCGAGTGTCATTATATGCAGATGACATCCTTCTGTATCTCACTTCCCCTTGCAAGTCTCTCATCGTGGCCTGCGATGTGATTCGACTCTTTGGTCAGAACTCCGGCTTGGTTATTAACTGGTCGAAGTCGCATTTGTATGTCCTGAAAGGGGGGACGCCTCGCCTCCCGAGAGGCTGTGGCATACAGGTGGCGAGACAGGGATTCAAATACTTGGGGATCTACATCTCCACTGACCCTAAAGAGCGCTATGAGAACAATCTGCTTCCCCCTCTTCTTCGCCTCCGGCGGGATGTGGAGGGGTGGCGTAAACTTCCTCTTTCCCTGCTTGGGCGCGCGGTGCTATTCAAGATGATGTCCTTGCCCAGATTCCTTTACGCCCTGCAAAACACTCAGGACCCGGTCCCGGCCCGATACTTTGGTGAGATTGAGAGCTTGCAACGTGCCCTACTTTGGGATGGTCGGCCCCGCATTGCTATCACGAAGCTCACGCTCCCGTGGTACGATGGGGGGATAGCGCTGCCTGACGTGCGGAGATACTACTGGGCCTCCCAGTTGGCAGCCATTAATCATGGCCTATATGGCCCTGTGGATAGTCCGGGGTACGCCATGGATCGGTGGCTCCTGGATGGCGGGAAATATCATAGGGGGCTATATACGAGGTCTCTTGATAGGCGGATGTCTGGGCCAACGAAAACTGCTGTACACATCTGGAGAGCGATCACAAAGGCGCAGGGGTGGAAAGACAGGCTTACAAAGGTGACCCCACTCTATGATTCTGATATACTGGGTAAACTATGGCACACTAAAGGCTTTGATAGGTGGGACTTGATCGGTATTTCCAGGGTGGAGTACATGATGTTGCGAGGGGAGGTAAAGTCTTTTGCCCAACTACAGTCGGAGTTTCAGCTGGGTGGGACGGAATATTTTCGGTACGCTCAGCTGAGACACGCACTATTGTCCGCCATGCCGGAGGGTGAGGTGATTCCCGACAGTTCTCCCGTGGAGGATCGAGTACTGGATGGCCACATGCCGGACAGTGTTATCTCCTTGACATACAAGAAGCTGATCAATGTTCGCACAGATCTTCTCCTGGGGGTGAGAGATCAGTGGGTGCGGGACGGGATAGAGATCGACGACGAGGACTGGCAATGTGCTGTGTCATCCCCCAAGGAGGTCGCTATCCCCTCCCGTCTTCGATTGGTGCAGCTAAAGATTTTGCATAGAGTCTATGTCACTGGCCCCAGGCTTATACATATGGGACATTCTGCTGATGGTCTCTGTAGGCGTGGTTGTGGTGCTCTCGCCACCTTCATGCACATCATTTGGGAATGCAACGTGATAGCTTCCTATTGGCGGCGAGTGCACATGATCATGAGCGAGGTGACCGGGGTGGAAGTACACGCGGAGGCCCGAAGATGTCTCTTAAATATCTGGGGCCCGACAGATTACAACATTGCCCAGACCCAATGGGTGACCCTTGGGAATATGGTTGCGAAGCGAGACATTGCACAGCAGTGGGGAGCAACAACAGCCCCGAAGGTGGAACAGTGGAAGGCCAATATGGATTGGTGTATGTTCCGGGAAAAGACTGTATATGTTGCCAGGGGTAAACCTAAAAAATGGCAGAAATTGTGGGGGGCTTGGAATGAGTATAGGGGTGACATTTGCATACCTCCAGAACCCGCTCCACAGGAAGAACACTTGTCCCCATAGCCCATGATTCCAACTGACGGTTAGATATCTCTATTATCCAGTGTTTCCTTCTCCCTTCGTTCTTAGTATCTCTATTGTTCTGGGTGATTGCTTGACCGACTAGGCCTCACTGCACATTGGTTTCATTGTCTTCTTTCTTAGCGCCCGTTTCGGCGCTCTTTCTGTACCTTTCCTCTCCTTTTTTTCTTCTGATACAAAACACTGAAAAACTTAACCTTCATTCGTTCTGATATTCTGCTTCTTGCACTCTGTTTTACTGCTTTTCGCATTGCTGCCTAGCCTCCGGGATGTAAGGCTGAATAGCTGTGTGCACTATTTGAAAATAAAGGTTTTAAAAATTAAAAAAAAAAAAAAAGATAGGCAGATAAAATGTTTTGTGAATAAACCGTGAATCTATAAATGTGCTGCTAAAATTTTATTGCTGCTAAAAATAAAAAAAAATTATTATTGCTTTGAAAATGTTATAAAATGTTTTGAAATTATATTTTGTGAAATGCTGCTATATTATTACATGTGATTAACAAATTGTTAGTGATTCTTCTATGTTGTCTGGAATCCCCGGGGAATAGTATAGCGGGTGGTGAGCAGAATCCACTTAGCTGTGAGGTCATTGGCTGCGAGGAAGATTAGTGCATGGTTAGGTAGAACCGGAAGCGCTAATTAGGATTTTTTTTCTGAATGAATAATTGAATAAATGATAGCAACGAGTCCACTAATAAAACTTTAGTTGTGATATTACCTAGTAAGGGTCACACAAGGAAGGAGTGGTAGGTTCATCAGAGCTTGAATGATAGCAAAGGAGTGCCTTGGTGAAACTTTTGGCTTAGTATATATCCCGGAAAGAGCGGATGAGTCGAAGAAGTAACAGGTTCCCTAATGCTTGTGTGAAAGGGTAGGCAGAAGGGTCTATCCGTAGTGAATGAAAAGTAGACAGAAGTGGTTTATTTGTAGTAAAACTAAAATTTTCTTCCTTTTTAAAACACTCGAGCACAGTGGCGAATGTTATACGTTGTTAACTAAATTGAGCACTTGCACTTTAAGAAAAATTCAAAGTTTCCAATACCTTGTGAAGGAGGGAGTCGGTCGCAAAGCTGCGCTGACATCACTCCGTGCCGCGCTGGTATTGGTTGAAACAGCGGGTGTGTAACGAAGCTGGTATTGTAAAGGAGGGGTGAGTGTCGGAGCGTGAGACCGCGTCTCGCGAAAAGGCCGCGCACCCATTGGTCGAAAATATTTGCAACCTTGATGTTGATTGGTAGTTGAAAATTGAAAAACGCGCTAGCATTGGAAGCACGTTTATAAATAAAAATTTGCAATCTGAGCTTGAGGATAGCTTGGAGAGGTGTATGTGGTATCCCGAATTCTTACCTGATCCGAAAAATCTAGGTTTTCATAAGGAGCAGATGCTCAGAGGTAGACCTTACAATATGTACGGAAGCAAGAGGAAAATGTCATTTGCTGAAAAGATCAAGAATTATTTCAAGAAAGACAAGCCCGTCAGAACTAGGGAGGGTGTAATTATTCCACCGCCTAATACTCCCGCATCCTTTATGATGTTTGATAAAGGGTATCATACCTGCGTGTGGTTGGAAAACTGGGCGAAGTATACTGAGGATGATGGGATCCTAGCTTTTCCTGTAGATGGTTCATTTAATGGTAGAATTTTGTTTAATTTGAGGACCCGAATGAATGACTTACATCCCCGAACCAGATTGACTCAATATGAGGCTCTAGAGGAATGGGAGATTGAGGCTCTAGAGCGAGACAGACCCCGAATGGATGAGGGAGTAAGCAAATGGTATCCGAAATTGCAGCGAGAAACCAAGGAGAAAAAGATGAAACAGTGGAGACTGAATATGGTTGAGGGACTATTTCCAGTATTTGGGGTAGAGGAACCCGTGGGAGGAAAATACACAGAGAAAACCCGACACCTGATGGCTGCATGTGATTCAGAAGATGAGTATCTGGAGGATTTATTTATGAAAAATCCACCTCCTTATGATGAAGAGTCAAGGTCCCTAAGTACCAAAAACCCATTTTTCAGACGACCTAGAAGTAGAAGGGCCAGTGAAACAGATACAACAGGTATAGGTAATAGGCAGACCAATAGGGGCGGATTTTGTAGACCTGATACCACTGTCCCAAATTATAGACCATTCGGTGATAAAAGACCAGTGATGACAGTCCCAACTGCCCCGAGTCTGTATCCACCTTTAGTTCCGCAAGTATTACATGACACATCCATTGAAAGGGTTCTGCACGAAAGAGAAAAAGAAGCCTTAATTAAACAGCGAAATGAACTCATTCAGACAATAGCACAGATAAATCCCAGTCCTGAAGCTCTGACAATTCCATTAACTATTGGTCCCGTTGTCCCTCTTTATGGGGATAGACAGGCTAGTACGAGAACTCCAGTTATTTCTCCTGCCATAGCGCGGCCCAGGAAGGAGCCTCTCATCGTTGATGATCAGGCAAGCGAATGTGAATCTGTGATTTCCCTGATGGATCTGCCCATAAGGGAACCGGAAAGCAGTATACCCCGGACGAGACCTCAGACTAGGGCAAAGGAAGTCCTGATTGAAACAGCTTCAGGGACCCGGAGTGCCACAGTAGTGACTCCGGAGAAACTAGATCGATGGACCCGAGAAATAGAAAAAGAAACTCCCCAGCCCAAACCTTTAGATATCTACAAACTAAGAATAGAAATGGTGGAACTAATAGCTGGAAATGTGGGATTAGACAGGTTAAACACTCTTAGTGAGGAGGAGTTACTGTTTATAAGCAAAACCCTTACCCGAAACACCAGAGTGTTCCATGAGAAACTAATGGACACTGCAGCAAATATGGGAATAGATGTTAGCAAATACAAAGTCTTACAAAAGCCCTACAGAGCCGAATTTTCAGATAAAGACCTGGAGAACATGAATGTGTCAGGGAAAAAGATACAGATAAAAGAATTGTTGAATTTGTTGCAGAAATGGGGGGACTTAGAAAAATGGAAAACCAGGTGGGCAAAGAAAAAGGAAGATGTAAGGCCCGACCGAAGACTTCTGAATATGTCCTACAAGAAGTTGACAAGGCAGAAAAATGATATCCCATGAGAGAAGTACCAGGTGGGAAATGTGTGCATGTTCCATGGTCCCGACAGGATATTGTGTCATTCACCAACGATTTCCCAAAATTAAGAGAGAAACCTGTAGAATGGTATAGGCAGGTTGAGCGATTCGTTAAGGTCCAAAAGTGTCTCCTGAAGGACCTGGAT
Organism: Lissotriton vulgaris; assembly: GCF_964263255.1. Classification (NCBI taxonomy): domain Eukaryota; kingdom Metazoa; phylum Chordata; class Amphibia; order Caudata; family Salamandridae; genus Lissotriton; species Lissotriton vulgaris. Next base: position 1,411,991,281 of record NC_141685.1, on the reverse strand, counting down.
GGGTTCTTTGACATTGTAGTTCCTGTAGATTTGTGGACAGAATGCAAAATTGCAGTTGATTGGCCCAATGAAGAATATGAGAGAGACTCCAGAACCGGAGCTCCCTCGCCAGAGGTAATGAGAAAATATGATAAAGTAATCCAATACTTAAAAGAGAAAGTGGCAGCAAAAGAAACTGATTGGACCCGAATAGATAGAACTACCCAAAATCGTGATGAAACTGTTCACTCCTACAATGAACGACTGCTACAGGTATTCAAAACCTACAGTGGAATCGATAACATTGAAATGAAAGATATGACCCATTTCATTTACCGATTCGTGTTGGGGTTGAGGCCTGAGATCTCACAGTGGATCAGAGATAATAAGATCTGTTGGCAGGGAAAACCCATAGATGAGGTCCTGAAGTACGCAAAGTACTGCGAGGACGAAATGGAGAACAAAAGAAAAGCCCTTAAGGAGAAGGTAATGTGGGCACAAGTGAAACTGGCCGAACAGCAGTTAAGTAAAGTGAATAATAATGCTCCGAACACAAGTTCTGGGGGAGGAGGGAAGCCCCGAGTAAAAATGAGTCGAGAGGAGGCCAAGAAGCAGTTCCCCTGCCATGGGTGCTGTCAGATAGGCACTGGAGAGACGAGTGTCCAATGTTGCAGCATGGTAACCTGAAAAATAATGATTTAAATCCACAGGTGCAGAATGAGGGGCCACGAAAAAGCCAGCAACAGGTAAAACAGAATCAGTTGGCTCGTGCACCTAGGCAAAATTTTAGGCACAAGGTTCAGCAGGATGAGGAGGTCGAGGTATGGGAAGGAAGGAGGATAGAAATGCAGCAACCTTGCAATTCCTGTTGAATGATACATTCCTCTGTGATGAACCATACTGACTTGGCCTGAGGGGGGAGGACGAGGAGTGCGTGCTTGGCGCCTCCTTACCGGTAGACCAGACAGGGCCATACATTGAAGGAAAGGTTGAAGGAAAGGTTGAAGGAAATGACGTCACCTTTCTGTTGGACACTGGTGCTACCCGTTCTACTGTGAGAACAGCAGACGTTCCTAACCTACCCCTCTCGGGAGAAGCTATCCAAGTAGTGGGCGTGTCAAACCAAATAATTAGAACTCCTGTAACTGAACCAATGGAGATTTCTATAGGGAACTTTAAAGAGATGCACAGATTAGTCATCTGTGACTCCAGTCCTGTAAATTTGCTGGGACGTGATTTGCTGTGCAAAATGAACTGCACCTTCTTTTGCACACCAAAGGGCGTCGAAATCCAGATACCATATGAAGATGGACTTTACAAATTAATGTTACTAAGGCCTGACTCAGAAATAAAGAAACTGACAATACAGGACTTACTTGAAGAGCTCCAACAGAAAGTGATACCAGATGTGTGGGATTTCACTGGAAGAGATGTAGGATTAATGGCAAATGTAGATCCAGTTCGAATAGTCATCAAACCAAATGCAGTTTACCCAAATATAAAACAGTATAAAATGAATGCAGAAGTGAAAGCTGGAGTTGCCATAGAAGTAAAAAGATTGCTAGAAGCAAACATCATACAGGAAGTAATGAGCAGTCCTTGTAATTCACCCATAATTGGAATTAAAAAGCCTAGTGGAAAGTACAGGGTAGTGCAGGACCTGCGATAGGTAAACCAGATTGTTGTACCTTGCTGTCCTATTGTGCCAAACCCTGCAGTGATCTTGTACCAAATTCCATGGAATGCGGAATGGTTTACCGTTATTGACTTATGTCACGCATTCTTTTCCATCCCATTGCATCCCGACAGCAAATTTCTTTTCTCATTTGAATTCGACAGTCATGTCTACGTCTGGAATCATGTCCCTCAGGGGTACACAGAAAGTCCTTCGATTTTCAACCTGATTTTAAAAAGATGCCTTGAATCACTAATCTTGCCTAGAGAATCAGTTTTGGTCCAGTACATAGACGACCTCCTAGTGGCGTCTAAAAGTCGGAACGACTGTGTTACTGATACCATTGCACTGTTGAATCATTTAGGCAAAGGAGGACATAAAGTATCACCTGACAAATTACAGTTCTGTAAAAACTCAGTGAAATATCTGGGGCACCAGATAGAAAAAGGTATCCGGAAGGTCACTTCGGAAAGAATTAGAATAATTTGAGACATGGAGTTACCCAGAACCCAGAAAGAAGTTAGAATGTTCCTAGGAGTTGTAGGATACTGCAGACAGTGGATTGTGGCATTTGCTGTTCTAGCAAAACCATTAATAAAGATGACCAAGAAAGGAGCAAAAGATCCAGTAGAATGGGATGAAGAAAGTATGACATCCTGGATAAAATTACGAAACTGTCTGTGTTCAGCTCCTGCATTAGGAATGCCTGACTATTCTAAAAACGTTGACCTGTTTTGTGACACACGAGACAATTGTGCACTCTCAGTCCTAACACAAGAACATGGTCTGACCAGACGTCCGGTGGCCTATTTTTCCGCTACTTTAGATCCAGTGGCTGCTGGATTGCCTGGATGCCTGAAAGCAGTAGCTGCAACTTGCACAAGTCTAGAACAAAGTGAATGCATTGTTATGGGACATCCTGTAACTGTATATGTTCCACATTCAGTTGTGATTCTGCTGACCAGAACCAAGACTCAGTATCTCACACCCAGTCGGCTGACTAAGTATGAGAGAATTCTTGTAGGTGCAGAGAATGTGATAATTTCCCGATGTAACATACTGAATCCAGAAACCTTGCTACCAAATACACAGGGTGCAGAAATTGAGGGAGAAATTGAGCATAATTGCATTGACCTAACTGAATTTAGCACTGAACCAAGTCCTGATATAAAAGAAACAGCCTTGCCAGTAGAAGATCTTGAGATGTTTGTGGATGGCTCATGTTTAAGACATGCGGATGGAGGTCTGAGTGTTGCCTATGCTGTAGTCACTCTGGAAAAGACACTAGAAGCCTCCTATTTAAGTGAAATAAAATCTGCACAAGTAGCTGAATTGATTGCATTGGCAAGAGCTTGTAAACAAGTGTAAAACCGACTTTTCCGACTCTCTTTAGAGGGAGGATAATGGAAGATGACTCCAGCCTATTACCCGTATAGAATAGGGATTAGGACTATAAGTAGGACCTATCCATGAGGCACAGTAGTGCATTTTCGTACCCTTTTCTTTAGATCAGGGCTTATAAACTTAAGCTAGGGGATAGATATATAAGTATTAGTGATGATCCGTCCTTTTGCAAGAGTATTAGTATATGTTCTATGGAGTTATGCATATTTTGGGCCTTGTAGGCCTTAAACGGGACAGACTCCATCTTGCCCTCTGCCTGGTAGCTTGAGAGGCTTTCTAGGTCAAGTGTAATGTTTTAGTTTCAAGGTGTTGTTCGCTTGGAGAGAACCGGTTCAGGCTGGCCCTTATCGAAAGACTGTATTTTTCTCCACTCCGAAGACACAACTCCAGGCCGGCCGGCTGGGAACGTGTCCTTGGTACGGGGAGGTACAAGAATTTGGTGGGCGGCAGGTTACTGGCCGTAACTTTCCATGAAGGGACAGCTTCCATATTAGCGAAAGTCTTAGGCAGTGAGTCAGTCAGTCTGTAGGCAGCAGCTAGCCGTTAGCATCTATGTCATTAATTATTTCCGAGGCGGACAGTCGCCATTTTGAAGTTCGAGTAAGATTTTGAAACCGAGACTCTTTCTAAGAAAGACTGAAGGAGAAGTAGCGCAGAGCGCACAGAGACAGAGAGAGAGAGAGAAAGAGACGGTAGTCAAGAGCAAGCAAGGTTCCAGTGACTTGGAGGGAAGCAGAGGAGATTGAGCATAGCGGTGCAGACGTGTACCCGTGACTGCTGAGGTGTGATTCCGAGACGAGCCAAGACACAGAGACGAGAAGGGAACCTAGATGACTGCCGAACCCCAACTTCATATTAACCAGGTGATCTCCGCCCTTTCCCATATTAAGCGCGCATTCTAACCTTTACTTTTCTTTGCAGAATATACATTGTGTAGTATTGTGTTTATTTTTTTTTATTATAATAAAACACCCCCAGTTCCTAGTGAACCGACATGTGCCTTGTATTCTTGTTCAATCAGGGTAACCTTGCCTTCTAGTCAAACATTGTTTGCATGAGCGGATGCGAATCCCGATCAGGTAAGAGATGATTGAGTAATGAGGGAGGAGGGGGACATTTGATGTCAGGAGCAGAAGGTACATATTGCAATTTGGAAAGCCATACAAAATTCCTATTATTGTAGTTTTATCCTGAGTAAATAATGAGAGACTTCTTCCCTACGTGTTCATAGGAAAGTGATCGTCGTTGGTACACGGCGTTAATGAGAGCACCTGAAATAGATGGTGTGTAGGTCTGCCGGATTGCGGATCGTGTGTGAATGAGAACACCGGAGGGACATGGTGTGGAGGTCTGCCGGATTGCGGACCGTGTGTGAGTGAGAGCACCTAAGATTGAGGGTGTGTAGGTCTGCCGGATTGCAGACCGTGAGTGGATGAGAGCACTGGGACTGCAGGCCCATGTGTGTAGGCGCGCTGGATTGCGTGCCGAGTGAGCACTGAGGGAGATCAGTGTGTGAGAGTATATAATCAGACCTGCCCCGGGGTAGATTAGTCTGGGCCTAAGTGGCCGCGAGACTAGTTGGTGTGAATAAGATATTGTAGACAACCTATGCATGTTTATTGCACGTTTCCCCATCCTTAGGTACGAAATGTACATACATATATCCATACCCATTGTAAATACGTTCTAAGGAGGGAGGTGATTACATTCCGACTGGGTTAGAGGGGCTCTCAGGAGCTGATTCCATCTGGTCCAAAAATCTGGTCGGTACATCTGGCGTCACGAACTGTTTACGAAGCCTGTGTGCGCTGTATTGTTTTTATCTTGTTGGTTTGCGCTCGGCTCGTACGTATTTTCTTTGTTTATAATTGTGTATATATTTTTTGTGTGTAAAAATGTTTTCGAGAAAATCGAAGTCTACTTTCAAATTGCCTGTTGATATTCCCGGCTGGGAATCAACGCCTTATGAGGCCTTGGCCCGTGAGTGGGCCGATTCTACTGGCTTGAGTGAGAATTGGACTTCTTGTTTGGAGCAGGCGGAGCCCGCTGATTTGGTTTCTTGCTTGCAAAAAGCACCAGTAGTGAAGGGTGATGAGCTTCCTATTTTAGGACGCAGAGGTTGGATTATGCTGACAGCATACAGAATTCTTCATGAAAAGTTTGTTAAGTTGCAGAAGCGATTTGTGGATATGGAGGAAAAGTTTGTTGAAGTGCAGAATGCGCATACTCTTTTGCGGTGTCAAAATAAATTGCTTGCCGACAAACTTGAAACTTAACAGACTATAGCCGAAAGGGCTGCAGTTCGCATTGCAAAATATAAATACAGACACCGTCGTGGTCGTGTGTCTACACGGAAAGTACGTCTAGTCGTGGCGAAAGCCGGACTGGATTGGAACCCTGATGAGTGGGATGGTAATATCTGGGAATCGAATGATTCTGGCTCCTCGGCTGAGGAGGGTGACAAGCTCGAGTCTTCTCACTCCGGACGTGATTGCAAATCGACTTCTTGTAATAAAGATGACATTTCTGGCGACCGCGGTCGCTCTACCCATTCTGATGACGTATTACGACCTGATTGTTCTTCTAAATCTAAGGATCGGGCTTCCTTGGAGGCTCTTCCGGAGGTTCCTGCTCACCCTGTATTTTGGCGTAAATTACAACAGGCTCCTGGTATGCCAAATGGTATTCAATTGGATAGTATTGAAGATTTTACTCAACAGGAGGTTAGTGACATTTTACAAAGATTTCGGCAGAGGCCTGGTGAAACTCTGCTTACTTGGATGGTGCGCCTGTATGAACTGGGTGCTGCTGGTATTATGCTTGATGCTGGTGATTGTTTACGATTTTGCTCTTTGAGTTCCGATTCTACTGTACAAGATCATTTTCGGAATTATAATGGTGCTGGCCAAATTAGTTTGCTCCAGCTTGCGAATGATGGCTGTAACCATAAATACCCTACTGAATCTGATTGGCCTGTCAATGACAAGCCATGGTATACTTTGCGCGATGCGTCTCAACGTTTGAAAGAGGAAGTGATGAAAACTGCGATTTTTCTCAGTACTTCTGACAGATTGTTGGATGGTCTTTTAACATCTTCTGTGCGTAATCGTATTATCCGTTCTTCGCCTGTTGCTTATAAGCAGGTTATGATGACTTTGTTGATTAATCAAACTGGCAATCCTTTCTCTATGGTGCTTGAATCTGTTCGTCAGCTTGGTGAGTTGGGTGAATGGTTTAAACCTGAAAGGCAATCTCGACCTGAGGGTCGTACCGCTGGCGATTATAAATTCTCTAGACGTGATATGTTTCTTGCACTTTTGGCTGATGGTGTGAAAAGGGAGGATATTGACGGTGAACCTAATAATCGCTTATGGGACATGTTTCGTAAGCGTGGTTTAGATCGGAAGGAGGGTGCCCGTCGTGTGCGAAAGAATGATTGTGACCGTGGTTCCGATGGCAGTGGTGATGAGAGGCGTCGTGTGGATGCTGATCGCCGTGATGACCGGCGTTATGAACGTGATGTTTCCCCCCGCCGTGAAAACATAAGGATGAGAGAGGGAGAGAGAGAGAGGGGGAGAGATGATCGTGTCTCTAATAGACACAGAGATTAAAGAGGTTATTCCCCTGAATTGAGGAGAAGGGAGGATCGTCACAAGCTTTCTGACGGCAATTCACAATTCTTTGAAAATGACAATAATCCATTTTGTAATAGAGATGGATATGAGCAGGACATTCTGATTCCCAAGAAAGTTGAAAGCATTTATCCTGATTTGTCTTGGTTGACAGACCACAGTAAAAATGACTAGGAAATAGGTCAAGCTCCGGTACGCAGGTGGGCTCACAAAGACAATAGACCCTATGTAGATATTGAAATTTTTTGGAAACATCGTAATATCCAAAGGGCCCGAGCATTGGTTGATACTGGGGCGGAGGCCACTTTAATTCATGGTAGATCGAAGAAATTTAAAGGACAGTTTTTTACAATTACTGGTTTAGGTGGTAAAGAAACCCCCGCAGTGCAGACAACACTTGAGATGAAAATTGGCAGAATTCCCCGTAAAGAATATTCTGTATTGGTTGTACCGCTTTTGGAATATATCATTGGTATTGATATTTTGAAAGGAATGACTTTGCATTTGGATGATGGTTGCTATCAATTTGGAACAAAGCATTACATTTCGTCCAGACCGTTCGGGTTGGTCGTTTGCGTATGCCCCCCATTAAAATTCCCCAAGCTACGAAGGTGGTTTCTCAGAAACAATATCGTATTCCAGGTGGTCATGAAGAAATTAGTGCCACAATTCAGGATTTGGTTGATGCAGGGGTTATAACTCCAATCACTTCTGCTTGGAATAATCCCGTATGGCCTGTGCGCAAGAGTGATAATTCTTGGCGCATGACGGTTGATTATCGAGAATTGAACAAACACACACCTCGTTTAGCTGTTGCTGTGCCAGACATGGTTACTTTGATTCAGAGAATTCAGAAGCATCCAGGTACATGGTATGCGTCCATTGATATTGCTAATGCTTTCTTTTCGATTCCAATTGCCTCGAGTGTCAGGAACAATTCAGTTTTACCTGGAATGGACGTCAAATGACGTTTAGGAGTCTTCCTCAGGGTTATGTGCATAGTTCTACGATCTGTCACCGGCTGGTGGCGGAACATTTGTCTGAGGTGCCTGTACATCCACGAATTCAGGTGTGTCACTATATTGATGATATTTTGATTCAAGGTGAAACGCAAGATCAGGTCCAGTCCCATTTAGATCAAATCCTTGACTGTTTACGTGCTAAAGGTTGGGAAATTAATCCCGATAAATTACAAGGCCCTTCCCAGAATGTTAGATTTTTAGGCATTAATTGGCATGAAGGACACAGAGAAGTGATCCCGCAGGTGAGGCGGAACATTTTAGATTTTGCAGTTCCGAAGAACAGAAAGGAGGCTCAAAGTTTTATTGGCCTATTTGGTTTTTGGCGCCAGCACATTCCCCATTTGAGTCAGATTTTGGCTCCATTGTATCGAGTCACTCGTAAAAAGAATGCGTTTGAATGGGGTGAACCACAACAAAATGCTTTTAATTTGGCGAAAGAAGCGATTCAATACGCCTTGGACTTGTGGCCTGTGGGCGAGGGTGATGTCGATTTGAATGTTTCTGTTGACGGTCAGTATGCCAATTGGAGTTTGAGGCAAAAGCAGGGCAGACGAAAAGTGCCCTTAGGTTTTTGGACTAAAAAGTTACCTGAGGCTGGTGAGCGTTATACACCTTTTGAAAAACAATTGCTTGCATGTTACTGGGCTCTGGTGGATACCGAGCAATTGACCCTAGGTCATACTGTGATTTTGAGACCTGAAATTCCTATCATGCAGTGGGTTTTGAGTTCGCCGAAATCCCATCGAATTGGACATGCTCAAGAGGCAAGTGTGATTAAATGGAAATGGTACATTCAGGACAGAGCGCGTGTTGGTCCGAAAGGTGTGGCTGTGTTGCATGAGCGAGTGGCGCAGGCGCCATCGACTGAAACTGGAAATGATTGTTCTGTGCCTGTAGTCCAGGAATCTCCGGTCAGGTGGGGTAAGCCATTTGATGATTTGTCCGCGGAGGACAGAAAACATGTGTGGTTTACAGATGGTTCAGCGAAATTCATTGGTGAGAAACGGCATTGGAAAGCAGTGTCCTATAACCCGATCACGCAAAAATTATTGCGTACAACTGGTGATGGAAAGAGTAGTCAATATGCTGAGTTATATTCAGTTTACCAAGTTTTGAAACAAGAACTACCTGGCACATGTCACATTTTCACTGATTCCTGGTCCACTGCTAATGGACTGGCGGTGTGGTTACCGACTTGGCATTCTCATAATTGGGAATTACATTCAAAAGAACTGTGGGGTAAAGAGTTATGGCAAGAAATTTGGGAATTACTCCCACAGAGTACTGTGACAATCTTTCATGTGGATGCTCATACCCCCAATAGACTCCCTTGACAAATTCTTTCATAATATTGCAGATGAAAAGTCTAAAATTTCTGAGGCAGTGGTGGACATGCAGGATTCTGATTTGGCGGGATTGGCGAAATGGGCCCACCAAAAATCGGGACATTTTGGAGAAAGAGCCACTAGCAGGTGGGCTTCCGATCGAGGAATCCATATTCCTTTGAATTTGATTACAGATGTCATTCTGCATTGTCCTATCTGTCAACATGCTAGGAAAAGAACAGTGCCTCATATTGTTAAAGGCCATTTACATCGTGGAAAAATGCCCGCCCAAATTTGGCAGATTGGTTATATTGGCCCGCTCCCTATGAGCAAAAATTGCCAATATGTTTGCACAGCTGTTGATACCTATAGTGGCCTATTGGCCGCTTTCCCTTGCAAACAAGCTACCCAAGTAAATACCATTAAGACTCTGGAATTGCTTACTTTGTATTATGGTGTTCCATTCCAAATTCAATCTGATAATGCATCCCATTTCCGTGGAAGATTGGTGCAGGAATTCTGTGTGGAAAATAACATTGAATGGGTGTTTCACATTCCATATTATCCGCAGGCTTCGGGCCTCATTGAGAGAATGAATGGTTTGCTAAAAGAACAATTGCGTAAATTGACTGATGAACATTACAAAAACTGGAGAGATTTTTTGCTCCAGGCATTATTAATATTGAATAATCGTCCCTTGTTGCATGCTGAATCTCCTTTGATGCGTTTGTTTCCTCCAACTGTTGATGCAAAACCCAATACCATGTCTAATACTGTTATGTACTGGGAAATTACCCCCGGAGCTTTGGCTCTATGCAGAGCAACCCCAGGTTCCGCAGGCTTGGACCTGCATGCCATGAACGATACAATTCTGAAAGGTAGAGACCGAATCATTGTTGAAACTGGCATTGGTGTCTGTATACCTGCCGGTAGTTTTGGACTGATTGCCCCTAGATCGGGCCTTGCCTTGAAAGGTATTCAAGTTCTCGGAGGAGTGATTGACAGCGATTATCAGGGAGAGATTAAGGTTCTCCTGCTCAACAGCAGTGAGATTGATTTATCAATTAAAAGATCTGACAGTGTTGCTCAGTTGCTAATTATGCCTGTTTTCAGTGGTAAGATTAAGAAAGGCACTGCCCCGACTTTGCTAACGATACGAGGTCAAAAAGGGTTCGGTTCCACGGACAACCCTGGTGCGAAAATATGGGTGCAATCGCCTGAACATCCCCCTGAACAAGCTGAAGTCATTGCGACCGGTCATGATAATACCATTTTGGTGATGAGACCAGGGAAAGATAGCTGGGAAGCTGTCCCAGCTGACAAATGTTATTTACGAGAATGATTAAGGCCGGTGTTTGTATTCTTTCAGATCATTCTCTGGACTGCTGCTGCAGGATGTGCCGGCGTTGGACTCCTTTTGGTCTGCTACGCCGGGAGAGGAGAGGACCCGCCGACTTCGGTTGATTGGAGAACCCGAGTTCCGCGTTCCTTCGCTGCGTGGGATACCTCATCTAACTTTTGGATCACCCTTGCTAAACGGGTTACTAACTCTCCGCATTTCTGCCTCACTCCCATGATGTCTGTGACTGATATCTTAGCGACCTGTTTGGTTGCTGTCCCTGCCTCCACTGAAACGTTGTGGCACATTTTCAATATTTCGAGTGCCCGACCCAATATTATTTTGGGCGATTTTGCGGCCCATGAATTTTGCCCTTGTGTACTGTCATTTCTGACTCTATTCCCCCAATTCATTCCCAAATTACTACTTACAATATTACGCAAGGTGATTTATGCTTCATTTTGACATGTGATCCCAAGGACATTTCCGAATGTATAAAATTGAAGTTGCGGGCTGCCACTTCTTTTTCAGCTCATCAACAATTGCTGTGTTTCCAAAGACTTCCGAATTCATGCATTTCTGTTAAGAACAATATGACATGTAAAAGTTTATTAGTTGCTCCTAGTTATTACCGTGCAATGTTACTGCCGTCTGGATGGCTGTTCTCATGTGGAAACTCCTCTTGGCCCTATATTCCCGCAAATATTTCTGGCGGTCCATGCGCTATCACTAGATTAAGCTTATTAATGTTTTCCTCGCACCCTGGTTCCCATTCACGTGTAGTACGCGACTCTATGACATTACATGAGGACTGTGACTCCTCCATTCATCTTTATTCCAAATCTGAATATCTTAGTTTAGCCATTTCCATTATTGGTGTCCCGGCGTTAGCCGTTTACAATGCTAAAACTATTGGCAAAACGGCCTGCTGGATGGTTAAATCCTTTAATCAGACTTCTACCGTGTTATCTGATCTGTTATTAGATGCCCAGGATGAACGTAGGGCAATTTTGCAAAACCGTGCAGCCATTGACTATCTCCTGTTAAAACATGGACATGACTGTTCTGACTTTGAAGGTCTTTGTTGTTTTAATTTGTCTGACCACTCTAAATCAATCCAATCCCATATTGACAAACTTCACGACCTGACTGCAGAAGTTAGAAAACATATTGATCCGGGCTGGTTCGACTGGCTCTTTAATTGGTTGCCTGATTTACATTCTTTACGACAGATTATAGGGGGTGTTCTGATTTCTATTTGTATTTTAGTTGCCATTTGCTGCTTTATTCAGTGCATTCCTTCTCTATTCCAATTTTGTAGATTTGGTAAGAAAAATAGATCAGTTAATTTTGTTTCTTATTACTCTTCCACTGATGTTAGTTCTGTATAGGACATGGCTAATAGACTGGAGTCAAGGGTGAAATGTAATAACCGACTTTTCCGACCCTCTTTAGAGGGAGGATGATGGAAGATGACTCCAGCCTATTACCCGTATAGAATAGGGATTAGGACTATAAGTAGGACCTATCCATGAGGCACAGTAGTGCATTTTCGTACCCTTTTCTTTAGATCAGGGCTTATAAACTTAAGCTAGGGGATAGATATATAAGTATTAGTGATGATCCGTCCTTTTGCAAGAGTATTAGTATATCTTCTATGGAGTTATGCATATTTTGGGCCTTGTAGGCCTTAAACGGGACAGACTCCATCTTGCCCTCTGCCTGGTAGCTTGAGAGGCTTTCTAGGTCAAGTGTAATGTTTTAGTTTCAAGGTGTTGTTCGCTTGGAGAGAACCGGTTCAGGCTGGCCCTTATCGAAAGACTGTATTTTTCTCCACTCCAAAGACACAACTCCAGGCCGGCCGGCTGGGAACGTGTCCTTGGTACGGGGAGGTACAAGAATTTGGTGGGCGGCAGGTTACTGGCTGTAACTTTCCATGAAGGGACAGCCTCCATATTAGCGAAAGTCTTAGGCAGTGAGTCAGTCAGTCTGTAGGCGGCAGCTAGCCGTTAGCATCTATGTCATTAATTATTTCCGAGGCGGACAGTCGTCATTTTGAAGTTCGAGTAAGATTTTGAAACCGAGACTCTTTCTAAGAAAGACTGAAGGAGAAGTAGCGCGGAGCGCACAGAGACAGAGAGAGAGAGAGAAAGAGACGGTAGTCAAGAGCAAGCAAGGTTCCAGTGACTTGGAGGGAAGCAGAGGAGATTGAGCATAGCGGTGCAGACGTGTACCCGTGACTGCTGAGGTGTGATTCCGAGACGAGCCAAGACACAGAGACGAGAAGGGAACCTAGATGACTGCCGAACCCCAACTTCATATTAACCAGGTGATCTCCGCCCTTTCCCATATTAAGCGCGCATTCTAACCTTTACTTTTCTTTGCAGAATATACATTGTGTAGTATTGTGTTTATTTTTTTTTATTATAATAAAACACCCCCAGTTCCTAGTGAACCGACATGTGCCTTGTATTCTTGTTCAATCAGGGTAACCTTGCCTTCTAGTCAAACATTGTTTGCATGAGCGGATGCGAATCCCGATCAGGTAAGAGATGATTGAGTAATGAGGGAGGAGGGGGACATTTGATGTCAGGAGCAGAAGGTACATATTGCAATTTGGAAAGCCATACAAAATTCCTATTATTGTAGTTTTATCCTGAGTAAATAATGAGAGACTTCTTCCCTACGTGTTCATAGGAAAGTGATCGTCGTTGGTACACGGCGTCAATGAGAGCACCTGAAATAGATGGTGTGTAGGTCTGCCGGATTGCGGATCGTGTGTGAATGAGAACACCGGAGGGACACGGTGTGGAGGTCTGCCGGATTGCGGACCGTGTGTGAGTGAGAGCACCTAAGATAGAGGGTGTGTAGGTCTGCCGGATTGCAGACCGTGAGTGGATGAGAGCACTGGGACTGCAGGCCCATGTGTGTAGACGCGCTGGATTGCGTGCCGAGTGAGCACTGAGGGAGATCAGTGTGTGAGAGTATATAATCAGACCTGCCCCGGGGTAGATTAGTCTGGGCCTAAGTGGCCGCGAGACTAGTTGGTGTGAATAGGATATTGTAGACAACCTATGCATGTTTATTGCACGTTTCCCCATCCTTAGGTACGAAATGTACATACATATATCCATACCCATTGTAAATACGTTCTAAGGAGGGAGGTGATTACGTTCCGACTGGGTTAGAGGGGCTCTCAGGAGCTGATTCCATCTGGTCCTAACCATATATACTGACAGCCAGTATGGTTACGGGGTTGTGCATGACTTCGGCCAGTTATGGCTGCAAAGAGAATTCATGACTTCCTCAGGTACCCCTATCAGAAATGGAAAAGTGGTACAGAACTTACTGGAAGCAATCCAGTTACCCAAAGAATATGCAGTGGTCAAGTGTGCTGCTCACAAATCTGGTAATGACGATGTGACAGCTGGAAATAGATATGCTGACCAAATAGCCCAATATTGTGCACGACACAAAATGTCATTAACCCCTTTGCTGCGGGGGATAGTCCCCCGCTGTGCTGGGGGGGGAGGGGGCACGCACAGCGCTCACATGCTCATGACGAGCTCAGCTCGTCATAAGGCACGGCGCTCCTGTGCTCATGACGAGCTCAGCTCGTCACGGCCACACCCGTTCCCGTGGAACGCTCAGCACAGGAGGGGAATTATCCCCGCATGCGAGCGTTCCACGGCTCATGACGAGCTGAGCTCGTCATGAGCATTCAAGGGGTTAAACATCAAATTGTGGGGAGGCGGAAACAGCTGCCAACTTATGGTGTTTGAGAGTGTATCTACTTGGGAGGAACTGAAAGGGTTGCAAATGACAGCAGAACCAGAAGAACAGGAAAGATGGGAGAAAGATGGCTGTCAACTCAGAGATAGAGATGGTGTCATTGCTTGTCGTGATGGTACGCCTGTGTTGCCAGACAGTATGGTTGCTCCAATGGCCAGACTGATACACGGAGACTCACACATAGGGAGAGATGCGATGGTCCGTGTTTTCAAAGAAGTATGGTACAATTTGAAGTTCAGGAACATTGCAAAGGCACTTTGCCAGAGGTGCTTAACTTGTCAGCAGTTTAACCCTGGGAAGAGAACAGTAGTGTTACAAAGTACAATTGGAAAGGCAGAAGGTCCTTTTTTCAGACTACAGGCTGACTTTATTCAGTTACCCATGTGCAAAGGATATAGGTATGTTTTGGTAATAGTCTGCCTGTTCTCAAGATGGGTGGAGGCCTACCCAGCAAAGAAAAATGATGCTATTACTGTAGCCAAGTTGTTACTAAGGGAACTGATGCCTAGGCACGGTTTTCCAGTCACGATTGAATCAGACAGAGGTGGGCATTTTGCCAATGACATATTAACTGAACTTTATAAAACATTCAAAATTACCCAAAAACTGCACTGTGCATATCATCCAGAGGCTTCTGGAGTAGTCGAACAGGTGAATGGCACTATAAAGTCAAGATTGGGAAAAATGTGTAACTCAACAGGATTGAACTGGATAGACGCTTTACCCCTTGTCCTGATGGGATTGAGAAGCATTCCAGACCAAAAGACAGGCCTGAGTCCCCATGAGATACTAATGGGAAGAGTGATGCGGCAGGCATGGGTACCAGGACACAAACTGCTAAGAATTTCTGATGATTTGGTACTAGAATGCTACAAGCAGCTGGGTGACCAAGTGCGTTCTATCTCTCACCAGATTGGGGAGGACGCCGTCGCCTGGCCAACAACTCCAGTCCATAATCTGAAACCAGGTGATTGGGTGGTGTTAAAGAAACACACCCGGAAGAGTTGCCTTGCACCGAAGTGGGGAAAACGCAGACAAGTGATTCTTGTCACCACAACTGCAGTAAAGTGTGCAGGAGTGCCTAAGTGGATCCATGCCAGTCATACCAAGTGGGTGACCGAAGAAGAAGCGACTGAGGCTGAAGCTTGTGCAACTGAGGGGTCTCCAGATGAGGGTCCGGAACTAGCTGATGTCGAACAACAGAGCACCAGTCAAGACGAATGGTTCCCAGCAGACGATCTGATTCTTGATCCAATAAGAACCATAAAGTACTCCTACCTAGATAGAGAGTGGGATAGTGAGGATGAGACAGGAATAGACGGAGATAATCAGGTCATCGAAAGCCATGTCAGACCTGCTGAAGAACAAGGTCAGATAGGGACAGACCAAGTCATCGACACACCTCCAAAGACTCCAGAAACTGAAAAGGGACAGATAGTAATTAGGGCTGAAGTTCATGCAGAAGAAATCAACGGTTCGAAGTGCATGAACAGGAACAGATAGAAATAGACAAACGTGTTCAGGGGACAGAGTCTGAAACAGTTGAAAGTCAAAGTCAAATCCAAAGTACACCTGAACAAGGCCAGCTTAGAGACCAGGCGGAAGACACTGAAGTAAGACCTGGAACTAGTCAGACAGGAAGGGGCGAAGATACCGTCAAAGAAAAGGTACCACAACTGAATGAAAATAAAAGGGCTCGTGAGGAGAGCCAAACTACAGTGACAATTAAAAGACTCAAGAAGAAGAAAAGTGAACCCAGATTCATAAAAAGACTGAAACTGAGATTGAAAACTGTAGAGGAAAAACTAGAAGACCGGAAAAAGGCTGCCAGTGAAAGAGAAAGAGCTGGAGTCCAACCTAAAAGAAGGAGTAGCAGAATAAAAAGACAAAACAAAAATTATCGGAGTCCTGAGTGGACTTAACTGGTGTTAAAAGAATTCGAAGATCCCGAGATAAGCAACGAAAGCGATAAAGAATCGATTGCTGATCTGGGTTTCGACGAAGAAGACCCAACCTGAAAGTGAAATTGCGTAAGCCTCTTGTGTAAAGTTACAAAGAGGGGTTGGAAAGCTTCTTTTAAACCAAAATGTCTGATTCAAATGTGAATGGAAGACCTAGAAGAAACTGTTGTAAAACGTGCTGCAAAGTATGTTTGTGTAGTGTAGCCATAGTACTGATATTATGGATAGGACTATCAATTACCATTCCGTTCATGTTAAGTAAAGACTCTAACCTGTACCCTACTAAACAAGTGACTCTAGACAAAGAAGTGATACAAACTGAAGAAACCCCACGAAGTGTAGAAAGACACGAGAAGACTCTAGGCCTTAAACAAACAAACAAACCCAGACGTAGATGTATCAGATGAGGGAGGACTACATTATCACAGAATCAAAAACAGAACACATTTAAATGTATTTGCAAATCTGCTAGTAAAATATGTAGAAGCGATGGAAATAGAAGACTGTTATGTATGCATGAAACTACCCACTTCTGTAGCTGAAGGTGTGACCTATCACCATCTACCCCTAACCTATGGTATTTCCTGTAGTATATTAGCAAGCTTATTTTACAGAAGCACCTTACAGTATTACTATTCAAACTCTGATGTAATTTTTTCTGAACTTCCTATTCGGGGAAACCTGAATATTGTACATGTGAAGAGTGATGTGACCCGTTATATGGGGGAGTATTTTCTGACTGTAGGTGTTATAGATTTAGGTGATGCACACAGGGATAATTTGACCTGTTTATTACATGAACAAGAGAAAATGTTCCTGAGTATGGCAGAGAAAAGGAGGGAAAGTTACCAAAGAAAAGCCAATGACAAAAGACAGAAAACTCCTAAGTGGGCAGAAAACATGGAAAGCATCTCAAATGGTGAAGCTAATCCTGCACTGTTGTTGGACTTCGAAAGAAAGGGAAAACTTTGCCTTCATAGGGAAAAGACTAGTTATTATAACAATGTATTCATCGGTTCCAGTGAATGCGAACACAATTACAAGGTAATTGGAGGTTGGGGATTCAAAAATGGGTCAGAACCTGTGTTTCCTGGAATTTATTATATCTGTGGAAACAAGGCTTATTTCAAATTGCCGGATCACTGGTATGGAAGCTGCTATTTTGGCATTGTCTTCCCGAAAATATACCATGTGGATAACGCCGCTGGAAGCAATGAAAATACTAATGGTTTTGTACGTAGTAGAAGAGAAAGTGTAGGAGAAATTTTAGGTGATATATTTAGTGCATTGATACCTGGAGTGGGAGTGGTTCTAAATACTCATCGAATTTGCAAATTGTCTACAGTAGTGGATCGGTTATCAACTGACACTGCTGCTGGATTCCTGCTGGTCAATACCGAATTGGTTGCGATCAGATCAATGGTTTTACAAAATCGCCTGGCTCTTGATACCTTATTGGCAAAAGAGGGTGGAGTCTGTAGAATGTTGAAAGCGCAACATTGTTGCACTTACATTCTGGATAAGAGCGTTGAAATGAAGAAATATGTGAGAAACATGACTAATTTGGAAAAGGAACTCAAACCACTGGAGGTTGACAGTGCCTGGAAGAGACTAACTGATGGGCTCTCCTCTGTAGGTAGTTGGTTTTCTAACATAGGTAAAAGTCTTGTGAGTAAAATACTGATGCCAATAGCTGGAATAAGTTTAATTGTGCTGATCATAATAATTTGCTGCAAATGTCAAAAATGCAGAAAGAAGTATACTGTGAATAAGAGAGGAGTGAAAAGGAATGTTGATGAACTGGAATTAGAAGAGCTGAAAATCAAATTTATAAAAGAGCCAAAAATTCGCATCGCACGTGACAAGAGAACCAAGTCTTGCATCAGTGGAACCCAGCCAGCTGGCTGCTGAAGCTGAGACGCTCCTGGGAACCTGCACTCTGACCCAGCGAGAAGAAGCTGAACTACACCTGAAAATGATACAAATTTGTTAGTCCACTGTGTGTCCTATTGTTCTCTTTTACACGTATGCAATGGGAACTGGAATGTAAGGGGTGGGTACGAAAAATAAATATTAATTGTGGGAACACAAAATTCTAGGTGGTGACAATGACCTAACCACCTCTCTTGTCCAATCCAAAGTTGGGGATCCTGTCATTTGCAACATTTGTGGGTGGTCCACTGACCCGAAAACAGTATAACTAGTCTAGGTTTAGCTAGAGAAATTGTCCGAGTAGCTGACCTGTCACCGACCCTACAAACTCTATAGGTGATTGATACAGAGAGCTGCGGAGCACTCTGTCCGTAAAATTTCCACAGACTCACAGGGGTGGAATAGTCTTAAGTGCTGGCGAAGCACTTTGCTGGGAGATTCGACAACCCAATCGGGGTTATTGGCAGATTCCGTGCAGAGAGGGAGTAGCGCAGGCATTGCATCCGAAGCTGCAGGTGTTGGTCGTACCCTTTGATGAGCCCAGTCCTGATCCAAATCCTGAGGGGTATCCTGTCCTGACTGTCCATGAGCTGTACCTGCTCGCCTACTGGCATCTTAAATCCTGGAGGGTCCTTCTCCTCGTTTTCCCAGACTGACCCGTGGCCGGGGTTAGTCCTCATTCCCGTCCTAGGTAAATATATATCCGTGGGTTTTCGTCTATCTATACTCTTTCCTCTCCTCCTTTTAAATAAAGCATCATTGCCTATGTTATTTTCCCTGTCTCTTTCCAAAGGATTTACATGCAAACTGGTTTAGTAGTTATGTTCCGCTTTTACCCTTACCTTTAGAAGGATATTGAATCGTTTTGCTTATTCAGTGTGTTCCATTCTTACCCTTCCTTTAGAATCTATGCCTTCATATTTAGAAAAGAGCATAAGTTCCATATAAATCACTGATGAATTCTAGAGCTCTGCTTTTATAGTAGGTTCTTTTCCACTTTACCTGCCTTAGTATAAGCCTGAAAACTGAATAGCATGTTCCCTGTTACCCTACTCCTTTAGTTTTCTGATATTCAATGGTGTTCACTCTCATCCATAGCTACATTATAGCCTTGATCTTAGTTATTGATGTTCTAATTTGTGTAAATGTCATCCTCTTGGCATATGTATCATAACTTTTATGACTAGATAAAGTCTTAAAAACTCTTCAGGTGTCTGTGGTTATTACAAAAGCATAGAGTTGTTATTCAAATGTACAAGATATTTTTTGGTTAGTCTTATCTCCTACCCCTGCTAGCTCCTGATTCATCGGGAATATAGGTACCTGTGACAAGGTGGTAAGTCAGGTACATTGGAACTAATAGTAAGGAAAATACAAGAATTACTGATAGTGATGTGTAAGCTCACCCGATTCACAAAAATACAGTGTTAAACACGTTATGGGCCCAAGTGTGTACCTTTTGGTGAAATAAAGAGTCGGGCGACCTGCGCGCTCTATCACTGGCACACACAGTGCACTTTACTAGGGACTTCATTGTGATACAAATATGCCAATCAGGTATACCCAATCAATATAACAATTTACATAGGGAGCACTTACACTCTGGCACTGATCAGCAGTGGCAGAGTGTCCAAAGCATCTAAACCAGCAAAAACGAAATCCAGCACAGCATCCAAAATACAGGAGTCAGAGGCAAAAAGATGGGGGAAAACCACTCCAAGGGTGTCAGGTCTAACAGTTACTTAAAACTCATTTAATAATGCCTAATAAATAATACTGTTACATATATTCTTACATTTTAAAAAGTTTAATACAATATTTTAAAACCAAATAATATGTTTTGTGTATATACACTATTTTTTAATAACATAATATTTTTGTGTACAATATTTAATATTTAAATGTGTTATCTACTTATACTTTTGAATACTGTAATCATTTCAAGACAATGTATTTATATATCTAAATAGTTAACATAATTAATTTTAATATTAGATCTAATGGGGTTTTACGTCAACTCTTTCCTCAGATACTATTTGTGGGAGGGTATTACAGTGCCTGGAAGTGGCCATAAGTGGCGCTAGACGTACTCCAGATCTGAGGTAGAATATATTAACAACTGTGTTCAGTCATTTTTGGTTTTAGTAACAATTGATGTGCATTTTGTTAATATGAAAGGGGCTTACTCTTTGGTGGATGGGTATTTGCCAGTCCCCAAACTCCACCCTTCAACCTTCCTTATATCTCCAAAAAGCCTTGCCCATAAGTATACCCAATTTTCCATACACTCTCTCTGGTCCCCCCACATTTCCAACTAAAACAAATGTGCATGTGTGTACAATTTCTGCAGTCAATGTGGAGAACTTTGCACAGAAAAGATAGGAAAAGCAGGGTTGTGCACCTCTGAAGGTAATTTTATTAATACAATTTTTGTAGTTCATTATTGGTAATGTAGTAGTACTACTAAAGATACTGCAAAATGCAATTTCTGAATAGACCCATTTATTCGTTTGGCTTTATATGAGAATTTAACGAGGAGTATTTGACACTAAGTTAATTCCCCCTCTTTTGCTGTAATAGTAACTATACTAGCTGCATCAAAGAATTACTAATTTTCCTTCTCTACTTCACGTCCCATGAAAGATTAATCAGTTCTAGCGACTAAGGTTAATTTTTCATTAATGTAGTAGTACTACTAAAGATACTGCAAAATGCAATTTCTGAATAGACCCATTTATTCGTTTGGCTTTTTATGAGAATTTAACAAGGAGTATTTGACACTAAGTTAATTCCCCCTCTTTGGCTGTAATAGTAACTATACTAGCTGCATCAAAGAATTACTAATTTTCCTTCTCTACTTCACATCCCATGAAAGATTAATCAGTTCTAGCGACTAAGGTTAATTTTTCATCTGTGTAAAGTCAATTATCCAGTATCTAAATAATTTTTCTGCCATAATTGGCACCCTCAGCCAGTTTTATCTTTTTAGGCAACAGCAATTTGATTTGCACTATTGTAAGCATGTCTGCTCCTTTCCACAGCTACCAGGAGGTTGACCACAGGTGGATTTAGTGACTTTGAGGGTTCACCATACCAAGAGTTGTGATTATTTCTTAAGGTGGGCTGTTATCTACCACAAATAAAAATCCAATTTCTGGCACAAATCAATATAGATCTTCTGGTGCTTTTGAGCACCACATCTATGGCTAACTTGACAAAGCAAATGCTACCCACCACCTCTCTGACCAAGCGACTGAACTGTGACAAATTAAAATGGCCAGTGCTTTTTCCATCCAATGGACAAGCCTTCTTAGAAGCAGAGGATACATTTTTTCAGTGGTGGACACTCAGCATCTTTCTGTGAATGCTGCAGCAAATTTGTAAAAACATGAATGCCTTCTGTTCTCTCCTGATTATGTGCCTTCTTTTTTCACTGGGCCAATAACGTATGTGCCTATTGTTTTCTGATTCTTTGCCCGCTCTGTTTAAATGAACTGTAACAAATGTCCCCAACATCCAATTTGATTTGATTTTTGATTAGTATACTTTGGCCAAACCCCTTTTTACTACCCATATTTTAAAAAAGTGGATGTTACTACAAAGAAAAACAAGCATTGGCCAATACAATACGAGTGGGTTACAATTTCATTTTTAAATCAGACCAATTAAATTTGCAAAGTTTTTCTAATTTCCTGCTGCATTTGCCTCCACTGAAGCAGAGGAACTTTATTTGCAATGGCCTGCTGGTCACGGTGTGTGATGATTCTGAATGTGGCAGTCATTCTAGAACTGTAAATTATTGATGCACTATGTACAATAGCAGTCCAGGATGGTTACCACATTGACACTAAACAAGAAGGGTATCTTGCTAAATACAATGTATCGTGAAAGATGGCTGCTACATTGAATCTAGATATTACGACAATCTCAGATCAGTAAAACGTTGGGACATTAAATGCAATATAATTTCAAGATGGCTACCTCGTTCAGAATCGGCGTTTCAGCAGCATATTTGAGCACTGACAAAAAAATCAGAGAAATAGATGCTGAAAGAAAAAACTGCTTTATACATGTCTGATGTAGAAAACAGTATGTGTAATGACTGACCATACTTTTTCAAGCCGTGCACCCCTCCTTGTGATTTGCAAGGCCTACATAGAGGTTATATATTAATATTTAAAAGGAAGGCTTTCCCCTATCAACAAGTTATTTTAACAGGTTACATTGCAGATTTTACACTGCTGGAGGAAGTCTACACCAGATAGGCCTGAAGTCATGTTCGCCTTGCCACTGTATTGGATGGCACATAGGTGCTGCAGTCCAAACTTTGTATTTGACTTCCAAGCCCTGGGTGCACTTTTTCCACTATATTCAAGCGACGTATAATCAAGTTAAATGTGCCACAGAGGAATTACAGTCAATCATATTATGAAGGAGGAGCACAGACACTTTTAGCACTGGTTAAGGTGCACAAAGTTCTGAAAGCCAGGAAAGCAGATAGGGCAACAATCTCGGGGAAATCACACAAAAGATGGTCATATCCTACAATTGTCCTCCAAATAATGTTTGCAAAACAATTGTGAGACTCTGGGGCACATGCATCAACCTATTTAGGAAGTGCAAACGGTGCGAATCGGTAAATTCGGCTGTTTGCGCTTCCTAAATACGTTTTTGGGATGCATGAAACATTATTTCAAAATTCGGTTTTTTTTGCATTTCCTAAAAATGCGAATGCATTTAAGGAATCGCATTTGTGCGATTCCTTAAATGCAATGCCACATTTTTTTTAAAAATGCGAATTTTGAAATAGGAAATGCAAATTAACACGAGGTTGACCCTCGTGTTAATTTGCAAAAGTGTTTCAAAAAGCACAAAAATGCATTTAGAAAAGTGTCATGTTACAGACACACATGTCCTTAGGACATGTGTGTGTGAAACATGCACTTTAAAATACATTTCAGGGGTGCAGGGGGGGGTCCTTTGGACCCCCCTCTGCACCCTTGCAAAGCATCAACAAATTGCGATTTCCTAAAAAAAAAAATGCAAAACAGCATTGATTCCTATGGGCCTCTAGGCCCATAGGAATCAATGTAATGCCATTCCTTAATTGCGATTCGCAATTAAGGAATCGCAAATTCCGAAATTTAAGAAATCCTAAAAAATTTGAGGATTTCTTGATGCATAGGATTTTGCAATTCCTAAATAGCGATTCCTTAATTTTCGCTATTTAGGAAATGCAAAATCCTAGATTGATGCATGTGGCCCTCTGTGATTCAAAAGTCCTTGTTGACTTTAGTTTATGGTAAAACAAATTAGATTCTACAGTCAGAATCAATACTAAGGGATCTCATTCAAAAGCATTTTTTTTTAATAACCTTATTCACTGGTCAAAACCAGATTCACTGATGATTAGTTTTTGGGAATAATGTAATTAATACACATTTAAAAGAAAGCTAAACATTGTGAAACTATAAGGCACAACTACATGAACTACATTACTGAGTAACCACATGAGGTCTTAGACACAGATTTTGCAAATGTATTTGGGTTAACTGCACTAGAATGTTATTGCAGAACGGGAAGGATGTGTGAGTTGATTTATTTATAAAAACGGAATATTACAATAGACGTTAAAAAAAATTATGTGAAACATTTCGAAAAGCAATGTTGAAATGCTCCGAATATTATACCACACCAAAATAACCAAATAACCGTTTGACTCATAATATTGAAAGTTAGTTTTTCTCTAACAAATAATCCTCATTTTCTGAACCAGTGACCACTGAAATCCTGTGTCGCTCCTGCTGAGTTGCAAAGCTGAAAATTTGCATGATACACATAATTCACTGTTACAGGCAAGTAAATCTCTCCATGGAGATTCGGAAGACAACTAAATTATGAGTAATATCCAGATGATTCAAATTCAGAGATACTGAGTACGATTTTACCTCACATCATTTGATTGTAGGCTTTTTTGTTCTGCTGAAATACCATGTTATCAGGAAATGAAATATAAAAGCAGGGAAGTACATTTCCTGCTCCCCATTTAATTGTCAGTGCAAAGGAGAGAGTGGTGAGTTGGAAAATCAGTCGGAACTTTGATTCTGACAATCAATTTAATTTCATTTACCATCTGGCATTCATCTTGTGAATGTTCAATCCATTCGAATCCACCAAACAAACATCCATAGGGTGGGACCGGCAAACCCCAAAAAAATGTTTTAAAGTAAATAATGAATAATAAATTAGCACAGAAACCGCTAATTGATTATTCACTGTTCCTGTCCAGGAGTACCACTGTGATGCCCTTCAAGGGATTATTTACATACTTTTCTTTGTTTTGTGGGGCCTCAATCTGGCCAGGGGCACCACCAACATGTTACTTAAGTGTTGTTGCCGGCTGCAAGGAGCACAGCAGCCCCTCAGGATATTTGTTCTAAAAACACTAAGGGGCCGATTATGATGGCGGACGGACCTGAGTCCGTCCGCCACCATAGAGAAGGAGGGACCGTCCGCAGGGGCAGCGGCGGTCCCTCCATGCAGATTAGGATGTGACCGCCAGGGTGGCGGTCACATCCTCTATTTTTAACATTGCGGCGGGTGCAGCTTCAAGCTGCACCCGCCGCAATGTTAAAAATGCATGTATTACATTTACATGCACAAAGAGGCAGGCACCGCGCGGTGCCTGCCGCTTTGTGCCTGTAAATGTTGGGGGGTACCATAGGTACCCCCCATGTGCACCCCCCACCCCCCGACGCCCTGGGGGCCCGCAACGGGCCCCCAAAAGCCAAAGTCCACATGCTTTTCCACTGCGGAAAAGCCGCCGCGGAAAAGCATGTCTCCGTGCAAATCCTAATTTGGCTGACGGTGTCTTGCAGACACCGTCACCAAATAGCCCTCCCCTCCCCGCGGATCAGTGGCGGACGGACCTGCAGTCCGCCGCTGGTCCATCCGCAATCCCACCGCCATCCTAATCTGGCGGTGGGTGTTCTATGTGGCTGCAGCGGTGAATCCGCATACTCCGGGACGGCGGTGGCTTCCGCCGGCCCGGAGTATGCGGATTCACCGCAATCATAATGAGGCCCATAGTCTCCTGGGTCTTTAAATGCATTACCCCGGGGGGGAGCTTACCATTGTTTTGTAGCACACAGTGCTGGAGCTGTATGATCTTTAGATGGATTGTGAGGGCCCCAGGTGGTTGACTCTATGGCTGCATTCTGTGGCCTGAAGAAATTTAAAGAAAGACTCATCCACACATTTAGGGTTGTTAGGATCACAAATGTTTTATTTTGAACATTTTTGAGTAATTATTTATCATCCATTGGCATGTGTGTATTATAGGGGTTACTTTGGATTATGGCATTTCATATATTAATTTGGTAACTTTTTTGGCACAGTCAACATTCCTGCTATAAAGAGGTCGATGTGCAGAACTTTTGCTAAATCCAATAGGCCAGTTTTTTATTGTATGATTTTTTTGACGCTTTGACAAAGCCAGCAGGTCTGTCTTACTAAAAATCGTATCTCTTTATATTGTGACTTTACGGGAAAAAACTCAGAAATTCACTGAAAATATCATAGCTTAATGTGATGTTATAGTTATGTCTGGTAATTATATCTTAGGTTACATTTAAAAAACTCAGACATTGACTGAAAAACAAACAAACATTAAAGTGATCTTATAATTAGGTGAAAATGTTAGTTAAAGTGATCTTATAATTAGGTGAAAATGTTAGTTAAAGTGTAAGCTTTTAAAACACGACTGATGGAGTACCCACTACCTCCAAATTGAATTTCTACCCATCTCAGTTAGAGCCGATTGAAACTAGAGTTTGTCAGCAACTACTCCATCTCCACCTCTGACATACACCTCCAATGGCCCAATGGAGTTTGTGCCATCAGAGTGTTAGCCATTTGGCCACCCGCCCAATTTAAAGTGGGCGATAAAATGGTCAGTTTTTACTATCAGTCAATCAATTCAATTCTTTGTTTATTCGTCCTTCCCAAGAAGTCATAAAAGATACACCATATTAAAAACATCCAATAAAATCATACACGTCTCAACAATACAAAACTAATTTTCCATTTAAAAAGAGTACATCAGCAAGCAAATACTGGAATTTTTTCTCTGAACTAAAGTGACAATGCAAAGTGATTAGATTCATAAATAGCAGCAGATATTATCTAATAGTGCAAAAGACAACAGCAGCCATGTATAGCAGCAAATAAATAACCAATAGTACATTAATAATAATAACCAATCCTATAAAAAGGTTAGCAGCAGGGGTGGACACTTTAGCAGCAATACAGATACAATCCATGCAGGAAAATGGTAACGTGCATTGGAATTAAAACAGCATGCTTCTTCTCTTTGCTAAAATACACTTCAAAAAGCTCCCAACAGCAAAGCAAACATCATGGTTATTATCATGGCTACTATCAGTCTTTGCCAGGTAAAACTTGGTGGTAAGGGGCAGTGAAAACTGCAAAATTACCCCCACGCCACTAAAAGACAACTCCCATGATGAAGGGGGCCTTAGTCTTTTATATTTTAAAATTTTGATAAATAAAAAAAAAGGTTAAAGGTTTGAAGAACAGTACCATAATGTTGACCCTGTCAAACCTTTAAAACATTGGTCTTTCTGATGTAAGAGAAGTCATCTGGATTCAGAGACTCCATCTGGACAATAGATCCTTTTTGAATGTTTATAGTAAACTTTTGTTAGGTATTTTATTCTGTGCCTGTGGGAATAACGTGTTTTCTGATTAATTTTTTTCAGGTTTGTTTCATTCTCAGATTTGACTTTTGAGCCTTTTGTAGTTTTAATACCCATGTTGTGTCTTCCAATGAAGGCGTAAACTTAAAAAAAATATATGGTAACTCCACTTCTTTCTAATCTTATCAAGTCATGGCATATCTTTGGCCAATGGCCATTAAGAGTTGTATAACTCTTAATGTCACAAGGAATTACATCTGCTACAGTTTTTTATGTGGCCTACCAGTTTCATACTCCTGTATACTGCAGGTGAGATACTATGTGCCTCCTGTATTTATTTTAGAACCTCAGGGAGCACATCTATTGAAGGAATGCCATGTGGAGGGGTGTGCAGTGGCAGCTGGTGACATTTGAACGTGGTGGAGTGTAACATTTCTGGCTGAGTGACCTGCGGCGAGTGAGCGGAAATATTGAAAAAGGGGTGGGCAAATGGTGCATTTCAAGTACATTTCAGAAAGCAAGAAGGTTAATAAGGCAATTGTGAAAGGGTAGCTGAAAGTGCTTTTGGCTAGGAAGCCAAGATTAGCAAAAGGTATCAGTTGCATAAGGGAAGATCCCTTAGTTGTTACTGATTGGCCCTATAATTCCCCAGAAATACATGTGCTGCCCTAGATAAAGAAGGATTTTGATTGAGAGACATTCCCCAGTCAGAAATAATATTAAAAAAACACACCAGACCGAACCACCAAATCTTACCGTACCCAACCATACCTCTGCATCATTGAGAATAGTGTTGGGGAGAATGTAAGAAAGAAATTGATAGGGGGATGCAATAAGACAAAAAGTGTTTGTGAATGAATGCATAAATTATGGGAGAAAAAGAAAAACAAATGCAAAGTTTGTGAAATGGTTGAACCAGGAAGAGGTTAATTGAGGGGTTGGTTAGTGCTAAAGTGCAAAAGTCTCAAATGGGTGTTGTACAGCAGAAGAACCTATGCTGGCTTTTTGACAGTTCAAGATTAAATTTGAATATTTAAAAGCTGGAAAACTGGTGACTTTGTCACATACAAAATAGCAGTTTAGAAATGGCTTTCATCAGAAGAGTTTTCGCAAAGTAGTGCAATTCTCAATCAGTCATTCTATATGACCCAATGGAAACTTTAATAACATTGACGCAGTCAAAAACATATTGACAAATTTACTGATTACTAGTTATGATGTCAGTGTAGACCAGCTTTAAACTCTCATCTGTTGTTTCCGCAGGAACGATATGCAAGTTAAGAAGAAAGATCCCAACATCCCCTACCCACCGAGTATGCCCAACAGTGTCAAAGCACTACTGGTGTAAGGGGAAGAGGGGAAACAAGTGAAGAAAAATGAAGACGTGTCCTGTGGTGTCCGCAGTGAAGCGTGTAAGGTTCAACTCAGTCATATGTATTCCCTGCTTGTAAAAGAGCAGAGAGGGGGATTACTATATGAACTAATTTTATTCCAAGACTTTACAATTCTATGTAATTATGTCTGCGATGTAAAGGTTTTCACTTTGCTTCCTTTTTAACTCTCCTCTTTCACTATAAATCAATCCCAGTCCATACAGGAACATCAGTGAATTCTATATGAAAGAGAATAGAGATTAGAGACAGGTTTTGTACTCCCCCTTTGACAGAGCAACTATGAAATTATAAATATATGTAACAACAAAGCCCTCCCCAGCTATTAAGAAGTAGCAGTGAGTTAAGTACTGCTCAAACATTCATATATTCATAAGTCAACTGATAAGGAAGAATATAACAGCATGAAAAGTGCACTTTAAACTTAAAAAGGAATAAATATGTCTCCTTAACCTCAGGAAACATTAAGGGGCGGATTACGATGCCAGACAATCCCGAGTATGTCCGGCATCGTTCTGGAACTAAAACCGAATGACCTCCGTCGTCGGTTCTAGCCCAGGAATTAGGATTCGATCGCAATCCTATACTTTGCTTTGAGAGCATGCATTCTGAATGGAATGCAGGCTCTCATAGCAAAGAGCGGGGGTGCAATTCATCGCTGCACACCGTGGCAGGCACATCAAGATGCCTGCCACTGGGTGCAGGGATCAACAGCACTTTAGGTGCCCCCTAGGTTCGCAAACGGCAGCCTTTCACCCCTGGGGGCCCTGCAGGGGGCGCCCAAAGCTGTTTCCCAATGCCTTGTTGTGCTGGAAAGGCCAGCACAAAAAGGCAGTGGGAAACTGCCATCGTAATCACTCAGCCGGAGAAAGCGCGCAGGGGTATTACTGCGGGCCTTACGAATGGCGGACGGGCTCTCCAAGCCCGTAGTAAGCCATTCGGAAGACTGATTCCGATTCTCTTATTCCCGAGCCCATCAAAATGGGTTGATCAGTAGGGAATCCGAATCAGTGATTACGATGCACGCAGGAGGGCTATGACCAACAGTCGGAGCCCTTCCTGCATGCATTGTAATTGGACCCCGAATCTGCTGTTTCTTCTTTTACAGCTTTCCTTAGCATGCATTTACAGAATACGGAAACTCTAAGGCCATAAGGATAACAATCAGATAAGTAATTCATGCATTTCATTAACATGTCAGCGAATTGCGCGTTACCATCACTTAAATTACTTTTTGATGCTTTGGAGGTTTTCTCTTTTCTGTGTCTTTGCAGGAGTGTAACATGTGGGGATATCAAGGTAGTGACAAAGAGGATGTCTACAGTAGTCAGACGGAGCCACTGCATGGAGTGAAGAAGGAATGCCAACCTCAGTGTGATCTCGAATGAACAGGAAGTGACGAGGCAAGTAAACCGGACACAGAAGAGAAGCACGCGATCACTAGCAAAGCGCTCTTCCCCAGTACCCGGGCAATGTTAAACCCACACCGCTGCTCCCAAGTCCAGCCTGAAGCCGAAGCAGAGCAATCGTGACACCAACAAACCAACTCTGCTCCTAGTTCTGGGGTGTGGGAGGAAGGCAGCGGCGGAGGATTTGGCAGAAATAATGGAGGATCGACTGTTTTCAGTACCTCTGTGGGCAGTGTGCAACACGTAACGGAAGAGTGTGGGGGTCCCGGTGCAGGGACACTGGTCAGCTTGTGCGGGTCTAATTAGCAGGAATGAACAATGGAGGGGGATAGAGGGTAAATAACGGACAACCACACAGTATGAAACTTGGCTGGACCGGAAGTCTCGAGCGACCCCGGCCCCGTTATTTATGCTCTCTGGCCACGCCTGGCCAGAGAGTGTTACATTGTTTGGGGGTGCTTCCGGATCTCTGCCACCACAGAACGACTAGACCGCTACATCCCATCCCAAGTTAGTCCTTTATCAACATTTTCCCCAAACTGTTCAACACAAAAAGTTCGCAAGTCTCTGGCTAGGCCGAGGGTTCGGTCTAAGGTTGTATGGCCGTTGATTGTCTTCATTATCTCGTCCCAAGCTCTCTCTCCCGTCACCATGCACTGGCGGTGCTGGGCTGGCCACTGCTGATCCACCCAGGCCAGCTTCCGAGTTGCTTACGTCAAGATCTGCTACTCCTGTCGACTCTAGGCATTGAGGTGCGCTAGCCACGGGAGGTACTTGCTTGAACCACGACACGTTGCTTGTTACGATTTCAACATTCCTTTCAGCGGTGAGAGCCGTGCCTCTGGTTGACCTCACCACCCACGGCCCCGCTTCATAAGGGGTTCGGAACTTTCCACCAGGTCGCCTGGCTCGTATCAGCACTGAGTCCCCGGGGACCAGCATTCGGGATCGAGCCCTCCGCTGCCGACTGGCCTTGTCATTGGTGTTTCGCCTCCTGTCTTGTGTCGCTCGTGGGTCGTATGGCTCTGGGGCCCAGGTTTCTGCCATGGGTAACATGTCCTGCCGAGGGCCGGTCAACATGAGCGACCAGGGAGAGCTTTGCGGGGTGCAATGCGGGGTACTCCTGTATTCTCGCAAGAAATGTTAACGAGCTGCCTCTGGATCCTTACCTTCTGCTGCTGCGATGCGCAGCACTTTGTTGATGGTTCGCATAAACCGCTCGACCTCCCCATTCGCTTGCGGCCACTGTGGCGTGATTCGGTGGTGCTTGATTCCGAGCTCTTCCAGGAATTCTTTGAACTTGCTCTCTTGTAATTGAGGTCCGTTATCCGTTTTGATGACGCAAAGGACTTTGTCAAAATCGGTTGCACATTGGCAAAACTTGTCGACGATGCTACCTCCAATATGGGGTATTTGGTGTAGCTGTCTACCATGACAACTGTTATCCTCCCATCAGGGAAACTGCAAAAATCGAGGCTGACCCACGACCATGGTGATGGTGCTGGATCTTCCGTGATGATAGGAGCTGGGGTTTCTGACGTGCTGGTGAGCTGGCAAGAATGGCAATTGAGAACCACTGCGTCCACACTTTCTTCAAGGTTGGGGAACCATACTTTCTCCCTCATTCTCGATTTCATTCTTCGTGTGCCTTGATGGCCTTCATGTGCAAGGATGGTAGCTTGTTCTTGCAAATCCTTCAGGATAACGATTCCCGATCCTCTCAGGACAACGCCGTTGTCTGTAATGCTGAGTTCATCATGAACTCTCCAGAATTGACCTAAACGAGCTCTGTCTATTTCACTCCAACCGTGACCATCTTTGAGGAAACCTTCCCACAATCCACTTCTCAGGGCCTGAGCTACTCGTTTAAGCACTGCATCAGCGACCATGTGTGCCTTTATCACATCAATCGACATGGCTCGAGGGCATGACCATTGGAAGATCATGTTGATGAATTCCTCGTCTGTTAACTCCTGGTCAATGTCAGGCCCAGTTGTCCGCACAGGGTGACGAGATAAAAAGTCAGCGGGATTCTTAGCTCCGGGCCGATAAACCAAGTCCATTTGATATTGTTGCACTTGTATTGCCCACCTCTCTATTCTGGGCGGTGGATGTCGAGCCGTGCCCTTGAACAAAGGGAGGAGCGTTTGATGATCAGTCACCTCTCGGAAAGGGTGTCCGCTTACATATAGATGGAAATGGTTGCAGGCCCATTTCACAGCTAGTGCCTCCCTCTCGATTTGTGAATATCGTGATTCCTTGGCAGCAAGAGCTTTGCTGGCAAATGACAATGGCGCCCAGGTTCCTGGCTCCGTCTCTTGTGTGAGCAGCGCCCCTAGCCCAACGGGACTGGCGTCAACTAATATCTCGGTGGATCTGGTCATGTCAAAGTAGTCATCGTGGTGCTGCCTAATAGGGCTGCCTTCACTTGCTCAAATGCATTGTTTTCAACTGATGTCCATTTCCAAAGGGTCTCCTTTTTTGTGAGGTTTGGTAGAGGTTCGGCGATGGTTGCTAGGTTCGGAATGAACCTCGCGCAATACGTTGCTATCTCCAAGAAACTTCGGACTTCTAATGCGCTGGTCGGGGCAGGGGCACCCTGGATGGCCTGTGACTTTCTGGGATCTACTTTGACTCCCTTGGAACTGAACACGTATCCAAAGAAGTCGATTGTTTTCTGAAAGAACTGGCACTTTTCTTTGTGAAGTGTCCCACCATGTTCTGCCAGCTGTTGTAAGGTGGCTCTGAGACGCTGATGATGTTCCTCGATAGTTTTGGAGTGGATCAGGATATCGTTGCTTACATTAAGTACGCCTTGAAGCCCTGACAGTATTTCCTGGAAAGGGGAGACCACTCGGTCCCCCCGAACGTATGGATGGGTGCCCCGATCCCCCGGGAGACCATTGTGGGCGGGGGGCGTGTTCCTGCTGGTAGGCCCGAAGCGGCGTAGCCGGAGCATGCCCCTACCGCCCAGAAGAGGTTGGCCTAGACACCCGCCCGGAAGTCAGTGCACGGATGGGCGTACCTGAGGCGGGCCCCCGCCCTCCCACAGATGGATAAATAGCGCAGGAATCCAACAAAGCTTCCTCTTGTTCCTGTGCTCTGAAGGCTGCACCACTCGTCACTCGTGAGCCCTCAAGGGAACAAGCTGCACTTTTTGAGAACTTGTAATCCTTGTCTTTCTCTTTCAGTACCAAGGCGTGTGGGAGATTGAGTCACCTTTGCAAGTCAAGTCGGACGGAGTGATCAAAGACATGCCTGGCAAGAAATCCGGAAAGAGCTCCGAGATGGAAAGAATGCTGCGCATGTTGGTGAACCAAGTGGCGGTGATGAACCGAAAGTTGGGTAAAGTTGACCAGCTCGGTCGTGGCCTAGCGGCCATCAGGAAACAGGTGGAGGCCCAGAATGCCCCCTCGGGACGGCCTAAAAAGGTCATAGGACCGGCATTGCCGAACGTCACCCCAGGGGATAAAGGTAAGAAAAGGAAGGGGAGGGCAGGTCCCAGCGAGGCCCCAGTCCCAGTAGTAACTCCACCGAGTCCCGTCGTGGACATTCCTGTGGCACCGGCGGCCGGCCCGGTACCAGGACCGGATGGGGGATTGCCAATTCCCGTGGTTATCACGCCACTGGGGGATGACCAGATGCCCCCAGAATTAGCACTTCAGTTAGCAGCGGTATTACCCTGGCTAAAGAAGGGAGCAGGGGGATCAGCGGCTGCGGGAGACCCGGCCGAAGAAGCCAGATTAATTATTGAGCAGTTGCGGCAGTCAAGGGATGCCGGGACAGCGAATGTACCTTCTATTTTCCCGCAGATGGCGACGGGGGTCACGGCTGACGGTCGGGAGAAGACAACGGACACAGCTGGGAGTTCGGCTGAAGCCAGTAAGAGAGCGTTGCCATTGGTGGGGAAGGGCCCGGTACCCTCAAGGCGGGAAAGTTTATCTCAACATATTCCCATGGTTACAAAAGAGATGGTGTGGGGAGACAAGTTTATTAACATGTTTTCACTTTTGACCGACCATCGTGAGTTAGAATATGCAAAGACCCAGAAAGATCTCTGGCACCCCAGTGTATGGCGGGCCAAGATGGCGGAATTCAGGGTCGATGAGACCATGGTGAACTGGGTCAGGGCCTTTTCGATCTTCACGGCAATTATTGGAGAGCGTAAACCAGAAGTGTTGACTGACCTGGCATGTTATCAGAACAGGATCATGAATTTCCATGCGATGTATGGGGGAAATGAATGGAAGGGTTATGATGTTGCCTTTAGAAAAGCAAAGGAGATTAACCAGGCCTTGACATGGGATTGTTTGAATACAGTGTCATGGCATGCTCAGCTCTTGCCAGGACCGGCGGGTACTTCGGTGCCAAGCACGAGTGGCTCTGGGGGATTCCATCTGAAGCCGTCACAGCCCTTTCGGGCGAGCGCCGGGGGGGATTCCCAGCCCAGGTCTAGCGGGAATGGAGGCAAGCGAGGGGTTTGTTGGGTATTTAACAAAGGAACTTGTAACAGGCCCCAGGGAACGTGTAGGTTCCGGCACGCATGCTCGGGCTGTGGGAATTCCTCACACCCGGAAACCAGTTGCCGATCTAAAGCCAATGGCGCGGGAGGAAAGGGGGGATCCAAGCAGGATTGATGCCGTGCCTCGGCAGCAAACATCTTCGCCCGTAGATATCTTGGCTTTGACCCCTTGGCTGAACCAATGCCCTGATCATGCGTCCGCCGGGACTTTGAGGGTTGGCTTTTTATATGGCTTCAGGATCCCGGCGGGCAATTTTTGGGGCAGTTCTTCCTGTAAAAACCAGCTGTCTATTCAACACAACCCAGCGGTGGCCGCCAATAAGATAGCGAAGGAAGTTAGCTTGGGGCGAGTGGCAGGACCATTTGGCGGCCCACCAGTGGCGGAATTTGTGTGTTCCCCTTTAGGAGTGGTTCCGAAGAAAGACCCGGGGGAGTATAGACTCATCCACAATCTATTGGCCCCTAGGGGGGCCTCAGTAAATGAAGCTATTGACCCCGAGGTATGTTCAGTGAAGTATGCATCGTTCGATGACGCAGTCGTACTGTTGAATCGCCTGGGCCCCGGTGCATTATTAGCGAAATCAGACATTGAATCTGCATTCAGGTTACTCCCGGTACACCCTCAGGACCAGCGCCTGCTGGGATTCACGTTTCAGGGGAAATTCTACATGGATAAATGCATGCCCATGGGTTGTTCGATTTCATGTGCCTATTTTGAGTCGGTCAACTATCCGGCCTGTGGCGGTAAGGTCATGATCGGTGAGCAGTGATTTCAAGGTCCCTAGGGGGGGCGCCACCCATTGTGGATGGGAGCGCCCGGGGGGAGGCGGCCATTGGCCCCTCCCACGGGGGGGCAGCACCCACTACGGATGGGTCGCCCAGGGAGAGACGGCCATAGGCCCCTCCCAGGGGGAGACGGCTATATGCCCCTCCCACGTATTTCCCGGGGGCCGGATATCCGCTCCGGCGGAAGAGAGTGTGGGGAAGGGGGGGGGGAGTCCACGCTGTCCTTCTTACGGATACCTCGCACGGGAACTCGGACGACCTTAAGATGGCGTCGAGTGAAAGGGGGCCCCCACGACAAGGGAAGTTACAGTTGGCTGCGAGGGTAAAGTCCTCTGCGCATGCACCACTCACACCATGAGGGCGGGAAGTTGGTGATAGGGATCTGACACCGGTTAAGACCTTGCCGTTGGCCCTTAATGCTAGGTTGTACAAATTCTAAAATGTAATGCATTTTCAGGATGCTAGACTCGGCTAGGAAACCTTTGTATTAGAGATTTGTTAAGGTTAGCCTAAAAAACCTGTCTTCATCAAAATGTAATTGAAGTTGAATTTGTACATGATTCATGAAACGTTTTAATTTAAAGTTTTAAATTTTGTTTCATATTTTAATAAATACGGCCGGAGTGGTCGTGAGGCCCCCCCGCCTTCCAAAAGTTTAAACCTGTGTCTGTCTCCTCCCATGGGGAATTGGTGTTGGGAGGGGTGGCGGGCATCGAGGCCCATATTCATGTTGTTCTGAAAGATTTCAGCAGCTGACGATATGCCAAAACTAAGCCTCTTGTATCGGCGAAGTCCTAGATGTGTTGAAAATGTTGTTATGTATCTACTCTCCTCCCCTAACCTCAGTTGGTGATAGCCGGCATTGAGATCCAGCTTTGAGAACCATTGTGAGCCATTCAGGTCGACAAGGATATCGTCAACTGTTGGTGTGAGGTGCCTTTCCCTTTTGATTGCTCGATTCGGCATCCTCATGTCTATGCAGATCCTAATCTAGCCCGTCTGCTTTGGCTTTTCAGCTATGACCATGGGTGACACCCAAGGGGTGGGGCCTGTCATAATTCGCCTAATCCATCCCTAAATCACGCCTAGATAGGAACCCTGCATTCGGCCTTAGAGAAATGAGGATCGCGTCTGGAGGTCTTTGCTGCTACTTACCCGTGGGAAGCTTTTTTCATCCTGCGCTCTTCTTCAGCAGACCTGTAGACCTTCATAGATTCCGATACCTGTAAAGACAAAGACAGATATGGAAAGAGATAAATGAATCTTTTCAGTGATTTTATCTGGCGCCCTTTGCAAGAAAGGTCAAAGACAATTTTTGGAACAATTTACAAAAAATAAGGAGATATCTAAGGAATCTTTATTTCATACAACAATACAAAGAGACAATTTGTTATTTAGAAATAATGCAAGATATAATCATACTTTATGCAAAGTTCAGAATAATTGTTGAGCACATTACATTATTGTAAAGAGATGTTAATTGTGGAACAAGAAGGCTTTCTGGTTTGATCATATATAGGTTGTGCTTTTCAGATAATACAGAACCTCTTTTATCAGTGATACAGGAACAGTTTTAAAGTAAGTAAGGTTTAGCTAGGTAATGCCTAAGAGACTAAAATCTGAACACAAAAAGTGAACTAGTTTGTAAATGAATTCTTTATCTTTTAGCAAATTCCATGAAAAGACGCGCTCTGAATAATCACCAGAAATCACCTGACGACTTGATCTACAATACAAGACAAAGACATACTGGATGCAAATCAAGAAATCACTGTTTGTAGGTAGGCTTTTAAGTTATCACAGAATGCACTCTCTGAACAAGGGGATAGGTTAGGAGATAGCTTATACAAATATAGGATAGATAAGTAAAATCTTGATACTTGTTGTTTCGCAGGTCGACAGCAAGAATCACCCAATCATCCAACGTCCAGCACCGGCCCTCCTCCCCTATTTCTAGTTTTACACTTGCTGTATATCTTCAATCTGCAAGTTTAGGGTTAGTCATTTGGGAAGTTGGTCACTTGTGTCTCTGCGAAAATCATCTACGTCATCAAAAGACTTCAAGTCAAAGGACAAGGTAAGAGACAACGTAGTCTGTTTGACAGAAGGCAAAGCCCAAGGATATCTTTTCGCCCAGACGCAATGGATCAAGTTTCCTTGCAGGATATAGTTGTAATTCTAAACGATCTTAAAGCAGAAAACGCTGCTTTACGTAGGGACATGTCTACCTTACAAAATGCTGTCCAACAGAAACCCATTCTGAAACCTGCAACTTTTCAAGGCGCTTCCTCAGCGACTGGACCTCAAACTCGAATTCAGGTGGTCGCTCCAGTACCCACTCCTCTTGCTCAACCCGAGAGGCTCTATGGAGACTATAACAAATTCTCCATATTTCTAAATCAGTCATTTACATTTCTTAGCCAAAACATCAGCCTTTCCTGATGACTCCTCCAAGGTGGCCTTTATGCTATCCTATTTAAGTGGGGACGCTGCACTTTGGCCTGTCCCCTTTTTAGAAAAAGATGACCCCATTTTATATAATTTCAGAGATTTTGAACGTGCTTTAAAGAAGATTTTTGCTAAGCATGTCTTCGTGCAATCTGCTGACAACGAGCTTCTTAGTTTAAAACAAGGATCCTTAGACTTGCTTCATTACACTTCTGTATTTAATCACCTGGTTCTAGAAGGAGACTGGCCATACGATAAAAGAGTCTCACTGTTTTACAGAGGACTAAAGGATGAGTAAAAGGACATGGTAACCCAAATTTTAGAGCCACCTGATGACATCAAAGAATTCATTGATTTAGTTGTGAAATCAAATCACAGGTTAATAGAGAGAAGAGGAGAGAAGGGAAAATCTGAAACACAAATTGGTATTTCTTAAAGAGAAAATTACAAATACCCGAGAAGTAAATTCCAAACTTGATTCTGTAGAACCTATGCAAATAGGTTCAATTCGAGGCCCTCTGTCTAAGGATGAAAACGAAACGAGACGTAAGCTAAATCAGTGCCTTTATTGTGGTAAGATCGGCTATTTTGTTAAAGAATGCCCAACATGTCCTAACAAATTTAAACCAAAATCCACAGAAGTTGCCATTACACAAGAAAGATCGGAAAACTAGATCACTCAGTGAAGGACGAGGTCAGTTTATCTAGTGCAATTTCTAGTTTGGCCTCTACTGTCCCACCCTTTGGGTGTCGACATTTTTGTATCCTAGTCGAATTAAGAGATTTAAATAATTCCTCAAAGGCTTTTAAAGTTAAAGCAATAATTGATTCTGGTGCTACAGGTAATTTCATGGACACACAATTCCTAGAGCAATTAGGCTTTAACTCAGTTGTAAAAAGTCATCCTGAAACCGTAAGGGCAGTAGATGGAAAGGAGTTAACTTCTGGTCCAATAAATAGACAAACTGAATTATTGGAGATGGATAGTTCACCTATTCATAGAGAGAGAATCCGTTTTGACATCATAGAGGCTCCCCAATTCAAACTGATTTTAGGAATTCCTTGGTTAATTCAACATGATCTGAGCATAGGGTATCTAGAACTATAACATTCAAATCACCCCATTGTGCAAATCATTGTTTCCTTTTAAAGAGATCAGAGGATGTTATTCAAGGTTTCGAATTTACAGCAGAGACTCCAAGTGTTTTGGTTTTAGACGGAGTTCCTTCTGAATACTCAGACCTCATGGACGTTTTTGACAAAAAAAGGGCTAACACTCTTCCACCTCACAGGGACTTCGATTGTAGGATAGACTTAACACCTGGAGCTACCTTACCCTGTAGCAGGATATATGCCCTCACCAAAAAAGAGAATGAGCACCTACGAGAGTATCTCGACGAATACCTCGCCAATGGATTCATTCGACATTCTAAATCTCCTGTGTCATCTTCTCATTTTTTCATTCCGAAAAAAGGAGGGAAATTGCGCTCATGCATCCATTATAGAGCCTTAAACATTGTAACCATAAAGAAAAGGTATCAACTACCTCTAAATCCTACTCTTTTAGATCAGGTCAAGAAAGCCACTATTTATACTAAATTGGATTTGCGCGGAGCTTACCATCTTGTTAGAGTCCGGAAAGGCGACGAGTGGAAATATGCGTTCCGTACAAAATGTGGACTTTTTGAGTATAAGGTTATGCCTTTCGGACTTTGTAACGCTCCTGCTGCTTTCTAATTTTTAAAAAATGAAGTGTTGCATGAATTCATCGATGTATGCTGTGTCGTCTATATTGATGATATTCTTATTTATTCCAATTCAGAAGAGGAACATTTACAGGAAGTTCGTGCCATTCTTCAGAAATTGCTTTGCAATTCTTTTTAAGTGAAATTAGAGACAAGCCTATTTCATGTGTCAAAAGTGGATTTTCTCGTTACATAATTAGCCCCAAAGGAATCAAAATGGATCCTAAAAAAGTGGATGCAGTCCGTTCTTGGCCAAGTCCTACGTCAGTAAACCAAGTACAAAGCTTTTTATCCAGAATTTCTCTCAGACAATTACTCCCATCACTAAATTACTATGAAAAGGAGTAAAGTTCACCAGGTCTGATTCTGCCGAAAAAGCTTTTCAAGACTTACATTTTTTTTTACATCAGCATCTATTTTAAGTCACCCAGATCCCAGTCAGCCTTTTATTGTTGAAGCTGATGCTTCACAATTTGCCTTAGGTGGCATTCTGTCACAAAGGAATATAGAAACTGGTCAGATGCATCCAATTGCCTTTTATTCTAGGAAGTTATCTGCAGCAGAATTAAATTATGCAATTGCAGATAAAGAACTTTTGGCTGTTAAAGCAGTTTTTGAGGAATGGCGCCATTACTTGCTTGGGGCTCGTCATCCTGTAACAATTTATACAGACCACAGAAACCTTCAAGCTTTAAGGTCTGTGAAAGCCTTATCAGCAAGGCAATTGAGATGGTCCATGGTTTTTAATGACTGTAGCTTTGTGATCACATATCGACCTGGGAAAGAAAACTTAAAAGCAGATGCTTTGTCCAGAATCAGGGAAAAAAATCCCGAACAGCCTGAAATTGTTCATCCTGTAATGCCAACTTCTTGTTTTCAGGTTAGTTTGTCGGTTTGTGATATAATTGTTGATATAGAAAAAGAACTGGAGAAAAGAAGTTTTGACGAGTGTAAAAAAAGATTATCCTTTTCTTCAGGAAAAAGACAAACTGATGCTAGTTCATGATCTTATTGTGGTACCTACAGATTCAATTCAGAAGTCCATAATTCATCTTCACCACGACACTCCTTTATCTGCTCATCCAAGTATAATGAAAACTTACGAACTCATTAAAAGAAACTTTTGGTGGCCTTCTATGTATAAAGATGTACAACAATTTGTTGAGACATGTAGTGTTTGTGTTCAAATTAAGCCTCTCATCAGGCTCCTAGTGGTTTGTTAACCCCTTCGAGGCTATTGACGAGCTGGGCTCG
This sequence comes from Lissotriton vulgaris, assembly GCF_964263255.1. Lineage (NCBI taxonomy): Eukaryota > Metazoa > Chordata > Amphibia > Caudata > Salamandridae > Lissotriton > Lissotriton vulgaris. Next base: position 1,411,950,948 of record NC_141685.1, on the reverse strand, counting down.
TCATCGCGCTTACCTGTCCTGCGCGGATGACAAGGCCAGCTCGTCACGTAACGCGGTAATTTTGAAATTGCCGCGCACAGCGGGAAAAGCCGCCGCGGCGAAGCGGTTAATACCTCTTCCAATTCCACCTCAACCATGTCATACTATATCTTTAGATTTTATCGTAGAACTATCTGAAACCAAGAAGGGATATACAACAATTTTAACTGTAGTGGACCAGTTTACACACATGGCTCATTTCATTCCTCTAAAAAAACTTCCTACAGCCATGGAATTAGCGCATCTGATGATGATTCATATAATTAGTTTACATGGCATTCCATCTGTGGTTATTTCGGACAGAGGTTCCCAATTTATTTCTCGTGTTTGGCGTAATCTAAGTTCTCTTTTAAATATGGATATTCGATTGTCATCAAGTTACCATCCCCAAACTGATGGTTTGACGGAACGAACCAACCAGACCATAGAACAATTTCTCCGTTGTATGTTAACAAGTGTAAATGAAGAATGGTCGGATCTTTTAAGCCCTTTAGAATTTGCTTATAAGAACACAGAGCATGCTTCCATTAACATGTCCCCATTCTTTTGTCACTATGGCTTTCATCCCAAGAGTATTCCAAAGAACTAAAAAAAAACAAATTCTGTTCCAGCCATCTCTGATTATGTTTCTAAATGATCAACCATTCAAGAAGAAGCAACATTCAATTTAGCCAAAGCAAAAGAGAACCAGAAAAAGGCAGCAGATAAACGTAGGACAGAAAAACCAGAATACAATCCTGGAGATAAGGTTTGGTTAAGTACCAAGAATTTAAAGATAAAGGGAAATGAAAAATGTAATCCTAGATTTTTAGGCCCCTTTTCCATAGAAAAAAATATCAATCTTGTTTGTGTAAAATTGGCTCTCCCTGGGGGCGTGGCTAGCCGAGCAGCGAGATGGCCGCTCTCTGAGTGAGCTCTGCCGGCTACTTTTATTAATCCTTACCTGATCCTGTTCCTGGTGACTGCAGACCCCCATTCCTTCGGGGTTCTGCTCCTAAGACCCGGTTGTTCCTCCAGCCCGAGTTTTGAGCGCGGAGGCGACTGCCCTCGGAAGCGGGACCGAACTCCGTTCTCGCCGGCCGGCGGGCCGGTCCTGTCCCCAACCGGAAGTGCCTGCTACTGGGCGCCGCGAGACACTGTGGGCCGCGGCTGCATAGGCCCCAGCAGATCGAGGACATATTGCGGAGGATGATTATCGCGCCACTACCAAGGGCGCTGCCGGAGGCGTATTGAAGCTGTTCTCCCACTACAGCCGACGACGACTCCATCTGGCGCGTGGCTACGGGGAGATAGCGGAGACCGGAGCGGCTGAACAGGTGCTGTTGCGCTGCAGTGGAAGCGATCCTGCGGCCGCCGGAGACAGCGCGGCCACGAGTGGCGCCCGGTGGGGGACAGAGTAGACGCGCCTGCACCATCCTCATCATTGAAGTGCGGGAGCGGAGGTGAGCGGGTGCTACTGCAGAGTTGGAAGTTTTAAATGGTGGAACATACTGGTGAATAGATGCGCCTGGCCCTCCCGCTGCTCTAGGACTCGGCAAAACTCAGCACCACACGCTTGGAGCGCCGACTTGCCGCCCTGATCCCCTGGAACCCTTGAGCTGCTCTTTCTCGGGTGTTTAGGTGGGTCCCCGACCGCACTGCCAGCGCCCGCCATTTTGGACCGCGTGGAGGCCCTGGCTGCGCGCGGCAGTACTTACAGCGGATTACATTTCATGCTGAGTTGACATAGTCACGTCTAGAGCGCACTGGCAACACCTGGGCGGCTGAGAACACACAGGGCACTTGGTGGCTGAGACGCAGTAAGGTGCTGCCCCACTGCGTGACCGGTGGATTACTCTGTTCGCGAGGATGGGGAAAAATGACGCCAAGCAATCAAAGCTGAGCTTTGATAATAGAAAACCGCCGAAGACCACGACGATGGAGTCGGATGGAGGCGCAACGTCATCGCAAGGGGGTGCCCAGGACATAGATTTTGGAGCCCTCATCATGGAGGTGAGAACCAGCTTGAAGAGCATAGATGCCAAGCTTGATAATATGGCGGCGCAACTCGAAACCGTGAAGACGAAAGTGGACACTCACGAGAAGAGGCTGGACTGTCTCGAGAATAGACAAACTGAGTGTTGTGAATTCCAGCAACAGGCCAAGAAACACATCACGACGCTGGAGCGGGAAATTGACAGCTTGCGCGCCAAGTCGGACGATTTGGAAGCACGTTCCAGAAGATCCAACGTTCGCATTACAGGCATTCCAGAAACTACAAACACCGGGAAGATGGAATCGTATGTGTCAGACCTACTCCATGAACTGTTCGATCCGGATCTGTCCCCGGTTTTCACGGTGGAGAGGGCGCACAGATCCCTTGGGAAAAAGCCCCCGGTGGGCGCCCCACCGCGCCCAATTCTGGCTAAATTGCTCAACTACCAGGATAGAGACGTCATTCTACGCCTGGCGAGAGAGAAGGGTACAATCACGCATCAGGGAAATCACATTTCCTTCTACCCGGATTTCACCCCACTGGTGCAAGCGGCACGTAAGGAATTCCTACCGGCGAAGAAGATCCTACTGCAAGCTGGAGTGCCCTACTCACTCCTATACCCGGCGAAGTTGAAGGTTCATCACGAAAACACCTCTCACTTCTTCACTGACGCCAAATCAGCCCTCAAGTTTGCCAAACACATATGTGCTGGAGCCAGGAGAAAATCGCCACGACTGGAGGACGCCTCGGAGCAACTCAGTGACAATGACTGAATCCTCTACAACGCTCATCCGGCACGGCGGCCGAAATACTTTTTACATTGGGGCTGGGAGGCCTGGAAAGGTCTTTCGTAAAGGTATGCTCCTGCTGGACTGGCTCCTTTTGGGTAAGTCATTGAGTCGCCTTTGTGCTACCTTTTGCTGCAGACTCCGTGCCTCCGCTGAGACATTGGTTGCCTTTGTCACTGGTGGATTACTGGATGGGGGACGCTGTCAGGTCCCAGGGACATGAAAATTTGACTGTAGCCACCCCGTGTATGCGGGGGCGTTTGCCGAGCGCACCACGCCTCATGGGGTGCCTCCCTTTGTTGTTGCTGTTGGGGTACTTCCACGCATTGCGTGTAGACTTTTGGGTTATATCACGACCTAATTGGGGGGTTGTTGAGGGTGGGGGGTGGATGGGAGTTATTCCAAAGTTGCGAGTTCCTGTTTGTATTTGGTGCAATGTACTGCTACAATTGCCTATGTGTTCGCGTGCTAAGTCTGCAATTATGGCGTCTGGATGCCTGAGGGACCTTATAGGGCGGGAATGTGGGGTGGGGGCTGGTTACAGTTGAGTACTTTAATGGGAGGTATCAAACTCTGGACTTGGAACATTAGGGGCCTGGGGGACTACAAGAAAGCCCGCTTACTGCATGGAATGTTGTCCAGGCACAATGTAGATGTATGCTTCCTTCAAGAAACTCATCTGAATGTCGCCCCCTCAGCTCGACTGAAAAATTCCAGATGGGCACATGTTTATTCTTCCATCTATTCAAATTATGCGAGGGGAGTCGCCATACTCATTCGTAGGGGGTTGGATTGGCGGGAGTACTCCCAGGTGCGGGATGAGGAGGGTAGGTATGTCCTGCTGCATGGGTCATTACAGGGGCGACAAATTGTCCTAGATGCAATCTATGGCCCCAATGTGGACGATCCGGATTTTTTCAGAAATGTTTGGGCGAAAATTGTGTTATTGGACTGTCAGTCGGTTGTGTTGGGAGGGGACTTCAACACTGTGTTGAATGATGACATGGACCGCAGAGGCGTAAGCAGGCCGCAGCACACTAGAACGCGTCAGGCGATATCTGATATCATGAGTGAGGGACTGCTGTCTGATGTATGGCGTGCTAGACACCCGGGAGCGAAAGTGGGGACCTGTTACACCTGCCATAAGGATGCATGGTCGCGGCTAGACTTCTGGTTGGTGTCTCCCGAAGTCGCGACATGGGTTTCAAATGTTGATATCATGGCTAGATCTTTGTCCGACCATGCTCCATGTATGTTGGAACTGCACCCCCCAGGAGCTCCACATAGGGCAGCATTCCAATGGCGCCTCCCTCCACACGTGCTCACAGACCCTGTGTTCGTAGAAGAGATAAGAGAAGACATAAACAATTACTTTGCTGAGAATGCTGGGTCTGCCACATCTGAGGCCATTGTGTGGGATGCATTTAAGGCTGTCATCAGGGGTCAATGTATAGCGCGCAAGGCAGGGGTGCTGCGTACCATCAGGGATGAGTTGGCTAAAATTGAGGGGGAGCTGAAAGCCCTAGATGTTGCGTTTAGTTCTGACCCGTCGTTGGAGACTGCAGGCGCTCTAAAAGCCAAACTGCTGGCCTTTAACGAGGAGGCGGAGCGGGAGGTGAAGTTTCTAGGGAAACAAGCAGAAGCGCGCAGGTATGGGGAGGGTGATAGGCCAAGCAGGACCCTTGCCAGACTGATAGCTCCCCGCGCACAATCACATTTTATACACACTATTTATGATGCCACCGGACGCCTTGTGGTGGGCCAGGAGGCGGTGTTGGGCGCCTTCGCAGACTTCTATGCTACCCTGTACACCTCACGACAACCCACTACACCGGCATCGCTGCGAGACTTTCTTGACTCCATAGCACTCGTATGGTTCAACAACAACCATAGACAATACATGGACCTCACTGTCACAGTACAAGACATCGCCCAGGTGATTAAGAGTATGCCGGCCAATAAGGCTCCTGGCCCCGATGGCCTGACCACCTCCTTCTATAAAACATATGTTACTGAACTGGCGCCGAGACTACATTCTGTGTTTGTCGAGGCTCTCGAATTGAATTCCCTCCCAGACTCCATGCGTGAGGCTCTAATTATCACACTCCTCAAGCCGGATAAAGATGAACAGCAGCTGGACTCCTATAGGCCCCTGTCCCTTATAAACGTTGATGCTAAAATATACGCAAAGGTCATCGCAGATAGGTTACAGCCGATGTTGCCTATGATAGCGCTCCCAGATCAATCAGGCTTCATCCCTGGACGCGCGACATCACATAATCTCAGAACGATCTTTTCGGTCCTTCATTATTTACACCCGTCAGTACAGGCGGCAGTGGTGTTTCTGGACGCCACCAAAGCCTTCGATTCATTAGAATGGCCCTACCTCTTCAGTGTATTAAGGCGGATGGGATTCAGTCAGAACTTCATGACCCTGATAAAGCTTCTTTACATGGAACCAAGGGCCCGGGTGAGCGTCAATGGTCTCGTCTCCAAGCCATTCAGTATTACACGAGGCACTAGGCAAGGCTGTCCCCTATCGCCGCTCCTTTTTGCGATTGCGATGGAGCCGCTGGCGGCCAGAGTCAGACAACACCATACCGCCAGGGGCATCGGATTTAGTGCTAGAAGCTTACTAATCTCGCTATACGCGGACGATGTAACCCTGTACGTCCTGAATCCTAAAGATAACCTGAGCCCGCTACTCCGGGAATTTGTACGATTTGAGGGCTTGGCGGGGATATCCATTAACTGGACGAAGTCAGTGGCCTTCCCCCTGACGGAGAGCACTGAACGCCCTGCTCCTGACTACCCCCTCAGATGGGAAACGGAAGCTGTCAAATATTTGGGCATCTGGATCAGCCGAGATGTGCAGGAGTTGTGGTTGATGAATTTCGGTAGGGCGGTGGACTGGTTGGAGGGGAAAGTTGAGATCTGGAATAGACTACCGCTGTCCCTGGTAGCGAGCATTGCATTGGCTAAAATGGTGGTCCTCCCCAAATTCTTGTATTTGTTCGTAAATGTGCCACTGCCTATGACAGCTTGCTTCCACGCCCGGGTCCGCTCACTGCTGCTTAAACTGGTGTGGGCTGGAGGTCAGGCCAGAATCTCCTGGGACCTACTCACGCTTCCGCTACGACAAGGGGGACTAGGTGCCCCAGATTTGAAACTTTACGCACTCTGTGCGCAAGCCCAGTTCCTGCATTTCTGGGCATTCCCTACCCCTTACCAGCCGCATGTGGCGGTGGAACTAGCCGTGGTCGCCCCCTTGCCATTACGAGTGGCACTGTATGGTAAAGTTACATGCCCGTCGCGCGAGGTAGACACAGTAGAGATGGTCCGCTGGTCCTGGCGCGAACTTCAAAAGAGAGCCGGTCTCTCCCTGCTTTATGCACCAGCTATCCCCCTGAGGGGCAACCCGATGCTGCCGTGTCTGACAGCCAGAGGCGACGTCCTCACTATCCTTGGGAATCGGCTTCTCACCTTTGCGGACTTATATCCGGATGGTACTTTTTTCGAGATGCCTGCCGAGGGAGCCGACCAGCCCTGCACATTTAGTGACAAATTGCTATATCATTCCCTTAGGGAGTCTTGCAAGAAGATAGGGCCGTGCTTCCCGGAGGAGCCCTGCACACTTGCCGCCCTCCAAAACTTGCTTTCACGGCCTTCCCCCAAAAAGCTGGTGTCCAGGTTATATAATTGCATGCAGGAACAGGCCCCGGCGACAGTAGCCACGGCCAAAACCGCTTGGGCTGCGGACCTGGGGGACGAGCTACCAGACGACGCATGGGAGTATTGCTGTACGCAACTTACAGCCCTGTCCCCAAATTATCGTCTGCGGCTCATCCACTTCAAATTCCTACATAGATACTACCCCACTCCGACTCTACTACACCGAATGGGCGTCCGTGAGGATGCCAACTGCTGGAGATGTGGAAGTGAAGAAGCGTCCTTTCTTCATATGGCCTGGAACTGCCCCAAGCTGACTACATACTGGTCAGAGATCTTCACGGCCATGAATCAAATCACCCGAAGGGAGGACTCACCTTCCCCGCTGCTGGGTCTGCTGGGGTATGTTAAGGACACTGAGCCCTGCGACAGGAAGCTGCATGCCTTACTCCTTTTATATGCCAAGCGACAGATCGCACTGCACTGGGGCAGACCAGCCCCCCCCTCTCTTGGGAGCTGGATCAGAGACGTGACTTACGGCCACACGCAATTGACGCACTATTGGGAGACCATGCCCACCGCTTCCAGACCCACTGACATATGGGGCCCATTTATACAGTGGACCACAGCACGCAAGAGCTCTGACTCCCCAGGTACCTCACGTGATACGAGTGTTTCAGACGACATGGGCTGAAGGTGCGCAATGCGTAAGTTAATTATGGTGATCCCGAAGTCCCGCGCTTACACTGACAAGCCCTGCCCGGACGCACGCTGTG